>NC_134893.1:24790641-24793141 GCF_041734735.1 Babylonia areolata | reverse complement strand
AGAAAAACTTTGAATGCCATGTCAAGTTGAAGCACTTTTTTTGTCCTTTTTTCATCTCATTGTGTGTTGTTTTTCTTCCCAGTCTTTTTTCCCGTCTATTCTTCATTTACATTTGTTATGAAAAAAAAACACCCAACAACTTTAGTTCTGTTCATTTCATTTTATTTCTTGTCTTTCCTTCGCCTTCTCGTCCATTTCGTTGTTGGTTTAGTTGTTTTCATTATCTTCTTGTTGGCCTCAGTTGTTGGGAACACGTATTTTCCTTCGTCTTTTATTTTTTTCTTCCTTTTTGGATTTGAGTGTTCAGCACGTGATTGTCTTAAAGACATGTGTACAAGCCATTCGTGTGCCGTTCAGTTCTGGTTGTTTTGGGGGGCTTTTCTTGACTCGCTTCTTTGTTTGTCCTTTCTTTGTTGATTTCTTCGATCTGTCAATGCTCCGATTCTTCCTTTCTTCTGTCCTTCTTATAAACGTCATTCCATGCCACTGGTTCATAGATCAATCGTGTGTATTTTCTCACAGGCCTGGTAAGTAATGTGGAGTGATGGCCTAGAGGTAACGCGTCCGCCTAGGACGCGAGAGAATCTGAGCGCGCTGGTTCGAATCACGGCTCAGCCGCCGATATTTTCTCCCCCTCCACTAGACCTTGAGTGGTGGTCTGGATGCTAGTGATTCGGATGAGACGATAAACCGAGGTCCCGTGTGCAGCATGCACTTAGCGCACGTAAAAGAACCCACGGCAACAAAATGGTTGTTCCTGGCAAAATTCTGTAAAAAAATCCACTTCGATAGGGAAAACAAATAAAACTGTACTCAGGAAAAAAAAAAGAAAAAAAAAGGTGGCGCTGTAGTGTAGCGACGCGCTCTCCCTGAGGAGAGCAGCCCGAATTTCACACAGAGAAATCTGTTGTGATAAAAAGAAATACAAATACAAATAATATAATTATATTTAAGTAATGTGTAGCAAGTCATAGGCTGCAGAGTGTGATCCGGTGAAGAAAGAAACAAAATCACGAAAAGAATAGAAATTTAAAGCTAGCCTCCTAGCATTTAAGAAACAGTCACTGTTGTTTTGACTGAAATGTGGCAATAATTTACATCAGCTGAGATGTTTTCAGGTAGTTTTGACTGGAATGTAGCAATGATTCATATCAGCTGGAATGTCGTTAGGTAGTTCTGACTGGAATGTGGCAATGATTCATATCAGCTGAGATGTTGTCAGGTAGTTCCGACTGGAATGTAGCAATGATTCATATCAGCTTGGAATGTCGTTAGGTAGTTCTGACTGGAATGTGGCAATGATTCATATCAGCTTGGAATGTCGTTAGGTAGTTCTGACTGGAATGTGGCAATGATTCATATCAGCTGGAATGTCGTTAGGTAGTTCTGACTGGAATGTAGCAATGATTCATATCAGCTGGGATGCCGTTGGGTAGTTCTGACTGGAATGTGGCAATGATTCATATCAGCTGGAATGTCGTTAGGTAGTTCTGACTGGAATGTGGCAATGATTCATATCAGCTGGAATGTCGTTAGGTAGTTCTGACTGGAATGTAGCAATGATTCATATCAGCTGGGATGCCGTTGGGTAGTTCTGACTGGAATGTAGCAATGGTTTTTATCAGCTTGAAAGTCGTTAGGTAGTTCTGACTGGAATGTGACAATGATTCATATCAGCTGGAATGTCGTTAGGTAGTTCTGACTGGAATGTAGCAATGGTTTTTATCAGCTTGAAAGTCGTTAGGTAGTTCTGACTGGAATGTAGCAATGATTCATATCAGCTGGGATGTCGTTGGGTAGTTCTGACTGGAATGTAGCAATGGTTTTTATCAGCTTGAAAGTCGTTAGGTAGTTCTGACTGAAATGTAGCAATATTTTTTATCAGCAGGAATATCGTCGGGTAAAGAAGGTATTCATATAGATATTAGAAAATGCCACGTAAAGAATTAAGCAATGTGTTTGGTAAACGACTATTGATCTCTTGACCACAAAAAAGCAAATGTATGGTCTACAGTCCGTGTTGACTATTATGACCGCTCATAATCATAGTTCTGATAATTTGAATTAGAGAACAGCCTTTTTCTTTGAAATTATAACTGATTATATTCCTGATGAAGTGGACTAAGTCCCATATTCAGCGGTTAGTTCTGAACATATTTCTGCCCGCACGAAGCGAGAGGCATTCCGTGTGGACTGACCGACTGACTGACTGACAGCTGTACTTACCACACAGGAGGAGCAGAGCAGCAGCAAAGATCATCGTATTCATCGTTCAGTCTGTCGGTGATGGAGAAAACTGGGCGTGCAGAATCCCCAGGATGATGCTGACCATGGCACTGTCTTCACCTTATATATAGACCACCACTGACCTGCACTCATTACGAGGAGTCAAACATCTGTCTTTTTTCCCCCCATAAAAGACATAATTGGTTTCTCTGTGGCTCGTGCAATTTGGGCGATGGGGTGATCATAATCATGCAGAGAGACCTTTACCATCCGG
>NC_134893.1:24740641-24785641 GCF_041734735.1 Babylonia areolata | reverse complement strand
CTCTCTTTTCACTCCCTCTTTCCTTTCCTATTCCCTCTCTCTTCACTCCCTCTTTCCTTTCCTATTCCCTCTCTCTTTCCTTTCCTATTCCCTCTCTTTTCACTCCCTCTTTCCTTTCCTATTCCCTCTCTCTTCCCTCCCCTCTTACCTTCCCTCTTCCCTCCCTCTTTCCTTTCCTATTCCCTCTCTTTTCACTCCCTCTTTCCTTTCCTATTCCCTCTCTCTTCCCTCCCCTCTTACCTTCCCTCTTCCCTCCCTCTTTCCTTTCCTATTCCCTCTCTCTTCCCTCCCTCTTTCCTTTCCTATTCCCTCTCTCTTCCCTCCCCTCTTCCCTTCCCTCTTCCCTCCCTCTTTCCTTTCCTATTCCCTCTCTCTTCCCTCCCTCTTTCCTTTCCTATTCCCTCCCTCTTTCCTTCCCTCTTCCCTTCCCTCTTTTTTCCTCTTCCCTCCCTCTCCCTTCCCTCTTTCCCCCCTCTTTCCTCCCTCTTCCCTTCCCTCTTTTCTTTCCTATTCCCTCTCTCTTCTCTTCCTTTCCGCCACTCTTATTTTTTCTCTCTCTCTCTTAACTCTCTGCCTCTGTCTCAGTTCTACCCCTCCCCCCTCTCTCTCTTCCTCTCCCGTTCCTTTCTCTCACTGCTCATCCAACGTTTTCTATCATCATGAGAGAGACAGAGACAGAGAGAGACAGAGACAGATACAGAGAGACAGACTGGCAGACAGACAGACAACCATGCGAACAGCCACCTCAAGCGCAGGAGGCCAAGACGGCTTCGCAGAAAGTTAAAAACAAGGAGGAGAATGAGGAGGAGGAGGAGGAGCAGAAGGAGGGGGAATTGAAATGTCATATTTAAAACACGGATCCTTCCCCTCCAACTACATCTGCCAAAAAAACAAAAACAAAAAAACCTACGACATAAGAGTTCTGCAACCTAGAAAACTGTGCAACCCCCCTCAAAAAAACAACAACAACAAACAAACAAAACAAAACAAAACAAACCCCCCCCCCAAAAAAAAGAAAACACAAACGAAGACATGTCCTGTCCAGTGAGATGGATAAAAAAAACCCAAAAAAACACCCAACAACAACAACAAAAGCATAAATTTGATTGGACTGGACGTGGCACGGCTGTATGCTGCGGGCGTAAGCCAAGCGCCTGGCAGTGACAGCGGACGTCCCGTGCACGTGCCACACGGAGCGCCCCTGGCGTGTGTGTGTGTGTGAAGGTCATTTCCGCCCTCCGCCATTGCACCGGCACGTGCGCCAGTGGGAAAAAAATTAATGGCCTTGTTTGCTTTGGCCGGCCAGCGGTTAATGCTGGCTTCCGTTTTCATGCTCTCTTTTTCTTGTCCAAACACACGGCTAATTGATTTGATCGTGGATTGATGGGGATGAGAGGGGGTGGTGGAGTAGGAAGGAGGGAGGGAGGGAGACAGAGAGAGAGAGAGAGAGAGAGAGACTTGGCGTGGAATCATTCCTCATACAGAAGGTATTTACCAAAGAAATTGCCTCATTTCTTTGAGCTTCCAGCATTCTGCCCAACAAGGATTAGAAGACAACAGTAATAATCGGTGTCATTGGTGCTACCATTACTGATGCTACTGTTGCTATTACTTCTCTATAACGATGACGACAAAAACTGCAAGGAAAAAAAATGCAGCCAGCCGCCGTGGCGAAGTGGTTAGCGTCGCGGACTGACAGCTGGGAGGACGCGGGTTCGATTCCCAGCGGAGGTGGGTTTTTCGGCCCGTGGCCGGCTCCTACCCAGAGTTGAGAGTGCTGTGGGCTTAAATGGGGAGACTGGGACCACACAGTCGAGTGTCATCCACTTCACGGGTGCGTCGTTGGGTGTGTTGCTCTAATTACCTGACCAACACTGCAAGTGTCTGTATCTCTTGGGGCTGGTTAACGCCGGGATATCTTTATGACAGGAAGCGTAGAGTACAGCCTTGTCACGCAGTCCCAAACCAAAATGGACCTCCATAGCAACATTGTCATCGTCATCGTCATCCTCCTCCTCCTTCATCATCATCAATATAAACAAAACAGCCTCAAAGTCTGTGGCCTTTCATGCCTGCTCTCAAGGTGACCTCAGTTTCGATACCTCTCCACTTCCGCGCTTGGGATGAGTCCTGTCAGTTTCTTCAGTGTCGGCAGATTCATGGGGGGCTGTTGTTTGAGGGACGTGGTGGCGGTCTCCGCTCTGAGGGGAACGCTCACTCAGTCTGGCTCCGCGACTAAGCTATTATTGTCGTTAGTAGGGGGCTTAGTAGGTGGTGTCCTAAGTACGTTAAATCAGAACAGGCACCACTGAACACCACCGAAGTGACTCATCAGCTGTGCAGGGTCTTCTCTGGTGTATGGCCTCATGGCGACCAAACATCGATAGTTCCCTGTGGACTGCCGACGCTGAAACTGTGACGGACGAACCCGAGTGTGGCCGGGTATGGGGGAATCTAAATGAGCGACGTGGGAGTTATGCCAATGAAACGGTGCAGATGATGGGGCATCAAAAGAAGAAGAAGAAGAAAAAAAGCAAACATACTCTCTTTATGTATGTGCGTATATGTGTCCACGCGTACACGCGCGACCGTGGTGTGTGTGTGTGTGTGTGTGTGTGAAACTATGTCTTATTAGTATTATTCTTCAAAGCTTACTTCTGTTCACAAAGTCCAGTTTGTGCTATGGAATATTCAGCAAAATTATTATTGTTATTTTTGTTATTATTGTTATTATCATTATAGTTGTTATCATCATTATTGTGGTTGTTATTATCATCGTTATTATTATTGTTACATATTATTATTATTATTACTATGATTATGATGATGATTATTATTATATTGTCATTGTCATTGTTATTATTGTTGTTGTTATTGTTGTCGTCATCATCATCATAACTATTATTATTATTATTATTATTATTATTATTATCATTATTATTAGTATTATGTGCAGGTTCATATGCATGCAAAGAATTATGGACGATTGTGTTTAAGGCTCAGCATGCATTGCTAACAGACTCAAGGAAGTGTTACCATTTCTCATCACCAATGATGATCAGACCGGATTCATCAGAAACAGATATATAGGGGACAACATACGTTCAATATATGACTTTAATGATTATTTGCAAACTTAAAACAACAACAACAACAACAACAAAACTGTGACGTTGAAATGTCGTTGGAGCCAGTATATTTATGCTTTTCTTCTTTTCTTTTGTTCTTTTCTTTTCTGTTTAGTTTCATCCGCTTTCAATAGGCCAACACTTCCAAGAGGCTTCTGTTTATTGTCTGATTTTTTTTTCTTGCGAGAAAAGCTTTTTTACATGATCGCAAGCCCCCCCACCCCACACCCCTCCGCCCCCCTCCCTTCCAAAAACAAAACAACAACAACAACAACAACAACAAAAGAAAAAAAGACGGTGATGACGACGATAATTGATGTGTGAATATTTCAACTCTACGTTAAAAGAAATCTTTGCTTTTGATGTCTTTCGACATAATTGAAAAGCTCATTTCTTTGCTCAAATCGTAATAAGCCTGTATTGTCATTGTAATGGTTTTTTTTCTGTATGAAAGAGAGAGAGAGAGAGAGAGAGAGAGAGAGGTTTAACATTCATGTTTAGGCTGGAGGTAATGGACAATCTATCTCAGTTTTGCCTCTTTGCTTTCCTTGTTGTCCTCTGGATTCTACAAAGAAGAAAGATCATGAAGGAGAATATGATTTCTCCCATTTCCTCTGGTTATTATATCCCATCTCAGTGTTTCCAGCGATTCAGAGTGGCGCTCGTTACCCCTGTAGTTAGAGCTGTAGTTAGGGCTGCCGGCGTTACTACCATTCACGGTGTTCACTGCCATGAACTCTCCGCCTTTCTGTCTCTCTGTACCGTTTGTGTTTCTTGTTCTTATTTCTTCTGCCTGGGCAAGTCTCTTTGTCTCACTGTGTTTGGCTTCAGTTCTTGCCAACCAGTGCTTTTCTTTCTCTCCTCTGTCTCTTGTTTGTTTGCTTTTGTAGTCTTTCTCTGCATTTGCCTCGGTGTTTTTTTCGTGTTTGCACATCTCTCACATATATATACATACATACATACATAGAGAGAGAGAGAGAGAGAGAGAGAGAGAGAGAGAGAGAGAGCAATATTTGCCCACCTGCTTGCATGTCTGTCTGTATATCGCTGTTTCCGTCTCTCTCGCGTCGCTCTCTCTTTCTCCCGTTCACTCTCTCTCTCTCTCTCTCTCTGTGTTTTTTTCACCACACGACAGCAGCTCCATTTCCCTGTGGTTGTGATGGGAGGCCACTCTGTGCACCCAGTTATCAACCTGTGCAGTCAGCAGGTGGACTGTGGGATTACCGCCCTTTCCTCCACTCCCCCCCGCCCCCCGCCCCTCCACCTACCCTCCGCTTACGCTATTTCACACACAGCTACAACAGCAGTTGTATAAGTGATATTGGTGATGGTAGTAGTCATTGTAGTACTGATTGCAACTGTCGTACATGGATATGATAGTAACAACAAAGTGACTTTAGTCATCCGGCTGTCGGTATTGATGACCTATTTCTGTTTCTCTCTCCCCCCTTCCCCTCCTCTCTCACTCTACTATCCATCTGTTAATATATATATATATATATATGTGTGTGTGTGTGTGTGTGTGTGTGTGTGTGTGTCTGTGTGTGCACGCGCGCTTCATCATATTTGTCCTTCTGCACGATTTTTCTTTTCTCTCTTTCTCCCCTTTGCATTAAATATGTGTGTGCTGTTGTAACTGATGTGGCAAGGATATTCTGGAAGAAAAGGTCATGCCTAAAATCTTAATCATTGAATAAAAAACGTTTTGGGTTCTGAGTTCTGAGTTCTTTCTTTACTTCATTCATTCCTTCATACGGTTCTCGTTCGTTCCATCATTCATTCGTGTTTCAACAAAACGAAAGTGCAGGATGAAATATTTCATTCCTTCGTTTTCTTCACACCTTTCTTCTTTCCAAGATGAAATCTTTCGTTCTTCTTTTCTTCCTTCCTTCCTTCCTCCCAAGATAATATCTTCAGTTGGTTTGTTCTTCTTTATTCCTCCCTTCTTTCCAAGATGAGATCTTTCGTTCTTCTTTTCTTCCCCCCTTCCTTCTTTCCAAGATGAAATCTTTCGTTCGTATTTTCTTCATCCCTTCCTTCTTTCCAAGATGAAATCTTACGTTTGTTCGTTCTTCTTCATTCATCATTTCTTTCCAAGATGAAATCTTACGTTTGTTCGTTCTTCTTCATTCATCATTTCTTTCCAAGATGGAATCTTACGTTGATTCGTTCTTCTCTGTTCCTCCTCTCTTCCCAAGATGAAACCTTTCGTTCGTTCGTTCTTCTTCATTCCTTCCTTTTCAACCTCCCCTCCTCCTGCTTTAAGTCACGTGACATTCCTCCCTGGAAGGGAAGACAAGTGGGCGGGTGAACATTGACCAGATAGGGTTTCCAGTTCAATTTGTTTTCCCGTTCTCCGACACACTAATCTCCGTTCAGCGAGGTGGGAGCCGCCACATCCGGGCCAGCTTGGCACGGGGAATTACTCTGTCTGCGCAGTTATCGCCCTTCCAAGCTCTGGCCGGTGTCAACCACTGCTCTGTTCCCGGGTCACTTTTGTCCGGGGGGTGGGTGGGGGGTGGGGGGTGGGGGGGGAGGGGTATGGTGGTTTTCGTCTCATTTTGTCCGTACGGTGGTGGTTTTCGTCTCAGTGGGTTTAGAACTCACACCAATTGGAGAGGACAGAGGGAGGACAGAGAGATTGGAACTCACACCAATGGGAGAGGACAGAGAGATTGGAACTCACACCAATGGGAGAGGACAGAGGGATTGGAACTCACACCAATGGAAGAGGACAGAGGGATTGGAACTCACACCAATGGGAGAGGACAGAGGGATTGGAACTCACACCAATGGAAGAGGACAGAGGGATTGGAACTCACACGGGAGAGGACAGAGGGATTGGAACTCACACCAATGGGAGAGGACAGAGGGATTGGAACTCACACCAATGGAAGAGGACAGAGGGATTGGAACTCACACCAATGGGAGAGGGCAGAGGGATTGGAACTCACACCAATGGAAGAGGACAGAGGGATTGAACTCACACCAATGGAAGAGGACAGAGGGATTGAACTCACACCAATGGAAGAGGACAGAGGGATTAGAACTCACACCAATGGCAGAGGACAGAGGGATTGGAACTCACACCAATAGGAGAAGACGGGCGCGACAGTCGTGTGGTCATCGGACTGGACTTTCAATCTGAGGGTCCTGGGTTCAGTCCCGGCTGCGCGCGCGCACACACACACACACACACACACACACACACACACACACACACACACACACACACACACACACACACACACACAGAGGGAGAGAGAGAGAGAGACTATACACACTCTTCATTATACATTTCACAAGAAAAAGCCTAAACAATGCAATTTCGTATCACAATACTTAACAATATTCTCGATATCACGACACACACACAAAAACCATATCATCACAATGCTGAAAATTCACTTCCAACTCTTAAGCACCGGTCACACACACACACACACACACACACACACACACACACACACACACACACACACACATCGAAATACAATAAAAAAAAATCTACATTTTAAAGTGGCAAAATTCAAAAGCGGTCACGCCCTCCCCCCACCCTCCTCACAACACATCACCACACACATAACGGGCACTCATTTGTAAGCATCATGCGGTTTAGCCACCCAGTGATGTAAAGAGAGGCGAAAACAAGTATCCACAGCCAATACCAAAGGAAGAGAAGGGCGAGCGATCCACCATCTCCAGCGACACCAGCAAAAAAATCCTCTTCAAACTTCGTACAGGCCACTGCAGGCTTTCGGGTAATCTGAGCCGAATAAAAGTATCTCGAACTGATGAATGTACTGGACCTGTGGCACAGGTACACAAACCCCAGAACAAATTCTCCAACACTGCCCCACTTATGAGGATCTACGACGCCAGACCTGGCCCGAGGGAGTAGAGCTACAGGCACGGGGCTACGGGCAACGAAGCTTCAAGTCTGACGCATCCCAACAATATCGAACGCTGAAGAAGGAGAAGAAGTAAGCATCGTGCAAGGTGAAGTTCAGACACGAGACGGACAGACAGGGGGGAGCAGTGAGCCTTGGCCGTGGTACTGACGTGCCGTGTAACGCTGCCTTTCTTTCCTCTGAACGCGCAGGCACAGGAAACAGGTATGGAGCGAAGAGTCACACTGCAGAGTCGTATGACGTGCCGAGCAGTGTGCCACCCCCTTTACCCGATCGATGTTTTTTTGATTTTTTTTGACGGCGGCGATTTCACAGCCACGCGGTGTTGACTTGTTTAATTAGGAACAGGAGAGGAGGGGGTGGGGGAGGGGGGTATTGGTGTGTGTTGGCCGGATGCCGACTGTATCGATCTGTTGATGTGATCATGGCGGCTTGGCGCTGAGTGAACTGTATCGATCTGTTGATGTGATCATGACAGCTTGGCGCTGAGTGAACTGTATCGATCTGTTGATGTGATCATGGTGGCTTGGCGCTGAGTGAACTGTATCGATCTGTTGATGTGATCATGGCGGCTTGGCGCTGAGTGAACTGTATCGATCTGTTGATGTGATCACGGCGGCTTGGCGCTGAGTGAACTGTATCGATCTGTTGATGTGATCATGGCGGCTTGGCGCTGAGTGAACTGTATCGATCTGTTGATTACTCCGCGAAATGGACAGACGATGTGAAAGCAGCCCGTTTCGCGGAATGATCAACAATGGTTCACAGAGTTCCCTGTCCTCATTCTGTCTCACAAGCAGAGCGATAGACCTTCTGGCTTGACATCACAATGCGAGCACCAACCCTCTGTTTTTATCCAGATTACGTTGTTAAGGAAATCTATGAATATTTCATTTCGAAAACATTGCATTTCTTTCATGCACTTCAGAGAATGTGATCGTTTATATTAATTCATTTGCATAAAAAAATCGTAGCGATTGAAAATTTTACAAATCTGTTATCATTATCTGCCGAATTTGTTTAATGGATAGCCTTTTCGTCTACTGTTTTGTTGTAGTTTTTTTCCCCCCAATATCGGTTTCTGGAAAAATTTCTGTATCAAACTGGTTTTGCTTCAGAAAGTGCAGTTCAGTCAGTTCAGTTACTAAATGAGGCGTTCGGACAAATCCATACACGCTAGACCACATCTGCTAAGCAGATGCCTGACCAGCAGCGTAATTCAACACGCTTTAGAAAGATCACCATGGTCTAAGTTTAAATAGGGTATGCTTTTCTGCCCAGAATGAACTGTATCCTCACGCCCCCTTCACACACACACACACGCCACACACACACACACACACACACACACACACACACACACACACACACACACACACACACACACACGCACATCTAAGTTGTCAACTTTTAGACATACGGATTTCAGTTCAGTTTTATTTACTGACCTTTCTATCCGTGGATGAGAGAATAACGCCACATGGCCACACCACGGAACCTGTCCACTTCTTTACACAGTATTTTTTTTTCTTTCTTTTCTTTTCGCTCCACCTTTTCTCGCCCTCCCACACAAAGTGAGATCTCATGGCCTGCAGTTCATTTACAATATTCACAGAAGTCTAGATTAAAAAATTAAAAAAAGTTTCGATATTATTTGCATGGCTGATGGAGTTATTTTCTGCTTCATGCAGCTGATTCACTTGGCATTTGAATTGAACTGCATTCCGTTAGGCATCAGATGTAAATCAGAGCCAAAAGTTGATTACATTTGGGTAATCAGAATCCGGGCCAGTGTCTGTGTGCAGCATGGCTTTTGGCTTTTTCTTTCCTCCAAACGTGTGTCTGGTATTCACCTTCACCACATGTATCAATCTTTTTTTTTTTTTCAAATCAGTTAATGAATTTATGATGTGACCTTTTCCCTTTCCTGTAATTTGTGCAACTCAGAACACACGCACACACACACACACACACACACACGCCCACCCGTACGCACGCACACACACACGCACGCACACACACACACACACACACACACACACACACACACACACACACACACACACACACACACACGCGCGCGCGCGCGCGCGCTAACTCCCCCCCTCTCCCAACACACACAAAGACTTACTTGAATGATTGATATTGCAAGCCGTAAAATGCGATTCTGTGGTGGAGTGGTCATTTTCAGATTGTGTGCACTGCCTCTCAGTTGGACATGTCTGACCAGGCTGCAATTGCAGCAATTCACTGTGAAGGAGTGAAAAGCAGTCCAATTTTACCTTCACATTTTCACACTGATATGATTATTTCCACCGGAATTGTGTGCCCTCGATGGAAAGAACTGTAGTTATTTTCATCATCATCATCATCATCATCATCATCATCATCATCATCATCATCATCATCATTATTCTTCTTTTCCTCCTCCTCACCATCATCATTATTTTTATTTCATCATCATCATCATCATCATCATCATCATCATCATCATCATCATCATCATCATCATCTTCTTCTTCTTCGTCTTCTTCTCATTATTATTATTGTCGTCGTCGTCGTAGTCATCATCATCAACATCATTCTTCTTTTCCTCCTCCTCACCATTATCATTATTTTTATTTCATCATCATCATCATCATCATCATCATCATCATCTTTATTATTATTATTATGTTGTTGTTATTCTTGTCATCGTCGTCGTCGTCGTCGTCGTGTCGTCGTAGTCGTCATCATCATCCTCGTCATCATCATCATCATTCTTCTTTTCCTCCTCCTCACCATAATCATTATTTTTATTTCCTCCTCTTCCTCCTCCTCCTTCTCCTCCTCCTCCTCCTCATCATCATCTTCTTCTTCTTTTTATCATCATCATCATCATCAAGCAACAAGAATCAGAATCCCATGTTCCTCAGCCCTCTCACTCAACATTGAGTCCAGGCTGACAGCGCATGGCTCTGTCGTCAGACTCCATCCTGGGAAGTGACATGCATCTCTCGATACACTGGGGCCAGATACACAGTCAGTGGCACCACGCTCTCTGAACGGCCAGCCAGCACACAGCAGTGCCAGTACTCTCTGTCGTCCGGGCCTGTTGCCCTTGGTGACCCTGCACCCGAGCAGAGATGGCGGAATCCACCACAGTGATATTGGTTCAGCACACACACACACACAGACACGCACACACACACGGTCGCACGCACATACACACACACACACATACATACACACACACACACACACACACGCACACAAGTACGCACGCACGCACACACACACACACACACACACACACACACACACACACACACACACACACACACACACACACACACACACACACACACACATACGTGAGCTGTTAGTCTAGCACGCACATAACACAGCCAAACCCGGATAATTATATTGGTATAACTGAGTGCAGTCCACTAGAGAGTGATATTATATCAGCTCTAGGGAGTCAGTGACTGGCATTCAGAGAGGAGGGGGAAAAAAAACCCACAGAAAGCAAAGCCAACAAGCGACTGAATATTCAGGCAGCTCGGGCAAGGACGTCAGGGGAGAAGGGTATTCGGGAGGGTATCGGGTGTGTGATGACTGCAATGGCGCCGCGAGGATTGTGTGTGTGTGTGTGTGTGTGTGTGTGTGTGTGTGTGTGTGTGTGTGTGTGTGTTTTTGTTTTTGCTGCCCCATCATCTGCACCATTTCAGTGGCACTACTCCCACGCCGCTTACTCTAGATTCCCCCATACACGGCCACACCCGGGTTCGTCCGTCGCAGTTCCAGCATCGCCAATCCACAGGGAACCATCGATGTTAGGTCGCCAGGAGGCCACACACCAGAAGAGACCCTGCACTGCTGCTGAGTCACTTCGGTGGTGTTCAGTGGTGCCTGTTCTGTTTTAACGTACTTAGGACACCACCTACTAAGCCCCCCTACTAACGACAATAATGGCTTAGTCGCGGAGCCAGACTGAGTGAGCGTCCCCTCCAGACTGGAGACCGCCAGCGAGGATTGTGTTTTGTGAGCTGTGCACGGACATGGAATGGATAGAGGAGACAGTGCTGTCAGGGGTTTTTGAGAGCTGTGCGTTTGGTTCCACTAACATGGAACGTTTGGAAGAGGCAGCGTGTATTTGGGGGGGAAGGGCGGATTGGATGTAAAAGAACCCACGGCAACAAATAGGACTGTCCATTGGAAACAAAAAAGTCCGTAGAAAATCAACGTTGATAGGAAAACAAAAACGATCTGGAGGAGAGAAAAAAAGAAAAGGGATGGCGCTGTATCTTGGGGATGCAGATATTAATCTGTTGTGAAAAACAAAAGTTATACGAATCAGTCGCGGCAATACAATACAATACAATACAATACGAAACGAACCACTCGACGGCATGACACAACACAACACAAGCACAGCACAAACAGAACTGATCTGTCAGTGTTTTAGAGATGACACAACACAGCACAACACAGCACAAACAGAACTGATCTGTCAGTGTTTTAGAGATGACAACACAGGACAAGCACAGCACAAACAGAACTGATCTGTCAGTGTTTTAGAGATGACAACACAGGACAAGCACAGCACAAACAGAACTGATCTGTCAGTGTTTTAGAGATGACAACACAGGACAAGCACAGCACAAACAGAACTGATCTGTCAGTGTTTTAGAGATGACACAACACAGCACAACACAGCACAAACAGAACTGATCTGTCAGTGTTTTAGAGATGACAACACAGGACAAGCACAGCACAAACAGAACTGATCTGTCAGTGTTTTAGAGATGACAACACAGGACAAGCACAGCACAAACAGAACTGATCTGTCAGTGTTTTAGAGATGACACAATACAGCACAAGCACAGCACAAACAGAACTGATCTGTCAGTGTTTTAGAGATGACAACACAGCACAAGCACAGCACAAACAGGTGATCTGTCAGTGTGTTAAAGATGACACAACACAACACAACACAACACAACACACACAGAACTGACCTGTCAGTGTGTTAAAGATGACACAACACAACACAACACAACATAAACAGAACTGACCTGTCAGTGTTTTCGAGATGACAAAAACTGATTATATGTTCCGACATACATGTGTACGGGTCTGTTCGTATATGTATGGCTGTTTTCTGGATGTGAAATGTCAAGCGGAGGGAGAGATAGAAAGAAATCGACATTTTGTTGTTGTTGTTTTTTTATTGGGGAAAAATGAACAAGAACACTGAGGCCTGTTTTCATCCTACAGTCACAAAAGAAAGAATAAACTGGGGGTGGGGGTGGGGGGGGGGACAGAAAAACAAACTACATACACACAGCATGATATAAGAACAACAGCTTAAAACAAGAAGGAAAAAAAAAAAGAGAATGAAATGCATTGCACAGAAGTGAATGCTCTGTACAATACTATGACAACCACTAGGTGGATGTGCGTGCGTACACACGCAAATGAGACAGGGGAGAAAGAAGGAAGGAACAGAGACATAGCGAAAGAGAAAGAGAGAGGGCAAGAGAAATACATAGAGATAGATAGATAGGTACATACAGAGAGAAGAGAAGAAAAGATAAGAGAGAGAGAGAGAGAGAGAGAGAGAGAGAGAGATGACAATGACAAATGTTTTATTGAGCGTAGAATGGATAAGCTGAAAGCTTCTTCACACAATGCCCTCACGCACACACACACACACACACACACACACACACACACACACACACACACAGAGGAGTATCTAGACTGCAAGTGTGCACGGTGTATGAAAGCTCCTTTGTCCAACTGCCTACACCTGGCCAAACCACAACACATGTCTGTGGACAGCTCTTGCTGCCCCCTCCATCATCTCTCCCCGCCCTCTCCCTCTCTCTCACCACTCCCCTCTCCACCCACAAGCATGTCTGGCACTGGTCGGGGTGATGTTTGGTCCCGATCAAATGTCTGCCCCCCCCCCGCCCCCAGCCCCCTCCCGTCCCCTTTCCCCTTTCCCCTCTCGCCCCCTTCCTCTTATCCAGACTTTGTAAAGGTGGTAATTTTCCTGGTCTGGCGTGCGATGGATTGCATGAGAGAACTTAGCAGCGCCAAGTTTCCTTGTCGTTAAGAATGCGTGGAGTGATGGTCTAGTGTGTGTGTGCGTGCGTGCGTGCGTGTGTGTGTGTGTGTGTGTGTGTGTGTGTGTGTGTGTGTGTGTCTGTGTGTGTGTGTGCGCGCGTGTGTGCGTGCGTGTGTGTGTGTGCGTGTGTGTGTGTGTGTGTGTGTGTGTGTGTGTGTGTGTGTGTGTGTTTGTGTGTAACGCGTCCACCTAGGGAGCGAGAGAATCTGAGCGCGCTGGTTCGAATCACGGCTCAGCCGCCGATATTTTCTCCCCCTTCACTAGACCTTGAGTGGTGGTCTGGACGCTAGTCATTCGGATAAGACAATAAACCGAGGTCCCGTGTGCAACATGCACTTAGTGCACGTAAAAGAACCCAGGGCAACAAAAGGGTTGTTCCTGGCAAAATTCTGTAGAAAAATCCACTTCGATAGGAAAAAAACAAATAAAACTGCAAGCAGGAAAAAATACAAAAAAATGGGTGGCGCTATAGTACAGTGACGCGCTCTCCCTGGGGAGAGCAGCCCGAATTGCACACAGAGAAATCTTTTGTGATAAAAAGAAAATACAAATACTATTCCTAACTCCACTGCAAAATTCCATGTACTTAAAGAACACTCTTAACTCCAAGCGCTGTCAAGATCACCTCATGCAACCCGAGCCAGATCGGTAAGCAGTGGCCATTTTGAGGCAGTTATGTAGACGTTTCTTTACTTAATTTGATTAATCAGTTTTTTGATTTACCAGGGCGTTTGTGTGCTTGTGGAGGGTGGGGGGTGGAGAGGGGGATGGGAGTGGATGGGTGGATGGATGTTTAGGGTGGAATGACGGCACCAGAAGTACGCAGATGATGATGATGATGATGATGATGTGTGTGTGTGTGTGTGACAAACGTTCCACCGGAAGTGGGCAGGATGAAGTGTGACGTCATAGCCACATTCCGCGCCATGAGAGACTAAAACAGTGACCCTGTTTGGCATTATCAGTGAGGAACGTTGCACAGATTGTTTCATAATACGTCAGAATGAGCATTTTTCATAGAAACAAGTTTAATAACAAGGTACAGTAACATTTGCGAAATATTGCATAGCATCTCGAATGCGACGCGATACGATACAACGCGATGCGATATGACATATTACTACAAAAAGGTGTTGCTGAAGATGCAGTGAATCAGTTAAAAAGACAACAATGCGGTGCACTACCGTGCAGTGCAATAAGATACATCGTAACAGAACTGATTTTTTTTTCTGTAAAAACTACAGAAAACAGCACAGTTCCCGTTTTCCCCTTCGAAGCAAACAGCCTGTAACAGATAAAGTGGTGATGGTTCACAAAGACGGTGGATTAAGACGGGGGGCTCAGCATGTACTCCCCTCCAGTCGTCTCCCTTATATCGTCCAAGCACTGCCCTCCAGTCGTCTCCCTTCCGACATGCACTCCCCTCCAGTCATCTCCCTTCCATCATCCATGCATTACCCTCCAGTCGTCTCCCTTACATCATCCATGCATTACCCTCTCCCTTACATCACCCATGCGCTGTCGTCTCCCTTATATCATCCATACATTCCCCTCCAGTCGTCTCCCTTACATCATCCATGCATTACCCTCTCCCTTACATCACCCATGCGCTGTTGTCTCCCTTATATCATCCATACATTCCCCTCCAGTCGTCTCCCTTACATCATCCACACATTTCCCTTCAGTCGTTCCCGTTATACTATCTATGCATTCCCCTTCAGTCGTCTCCCTTAATTGTCCATGCATTTCCCTTCAGTCGTCTCCCTTAATCATCCATGCATTTCCCTTCAGTCGTCTCCCTTACATCATCCATGCATTTCCCTTCTGTCGTTCCCCTTACATCATCCATGCATTCCCCTTCAGTCGTTCCCCTTACATCATCCATGCATTCTCCTTCAGTCGTCTCCCTTACATCATCCATGCATTCCCCTTCGAAGCTTCAGTCGTTCCCCTTACATCATCCATGCATTCCCCTTCAGTCGTCTCCCTTAATTATCCATGCATTTCCCTTCAGTCGTCTCCCTTACATCATCCATGCATTCCCCTTCAGTCGTCTCCCTTACATCATCCATGCATTTCCTTTCAGTCGTCTCCCTTACATCATCCATGCATTCCCCTTCAGTCGTCTCCCTTAATTATCCATGCATTCCCCTTCAGTCGTCTCCCTTAATTATCCATGCATTCCCCTCCAGTCGTTCCCCTTACATCATCCATGCATTCCCCTCCAGTCGTTCCCCTTACATCATCCATGCATTCCCCTTCTGTCGTTCCCCTTACATCATCCATGTATTCCCCTTCAGTCGTCTCCCTTACATCATCCATGCATTCCCCTTCTGTCGTTCCCCTTACATCATCCATGCATTCCCCTTCAGTCGTCTCCCTTAATCATCCATGCATTCCCCTCCAGTGGCCCCTAATCCTCAGAGAGCAGGTCCGAAAGGGAGTGGTGTGTGTGTGTGTGTGTGTGTGTGTGTGTGTGTGTGTGTGTGTGTGTGTGTGTGCGCGTGCGCGTGTGATGTCGGTCAGCCCACGTTCTGCACGGTGCACACAGGGCTGCTGTCGTCTGGCTGTCCCCGTCCTCATCACACTGTCCCCCCTTACCCCCGAAGTGGGGCGTGACGAGGCCAGTCCTTCAACTGCACGGCTGTCTTCCGCTTGGGCAAAATCTGGCGGACTGGCCATCAGTCGATAAGGGACGGGCTGCCAAAATGTGCGTGCATGCACGTGCTGACATGCACACACGCGCGAGCACATTCATTCACATAAACACATACAGACACAAATGTACACGCGCGCGTGCATACACACACACACATACACACACACACACACACACACGCACACGCACACACATACACGAGCACGCAAGCACATACACACACACAATCTTACACACTCGCATGCAGACGTACACGGGCAAACACACACACACACACACACAAACACATACACGCACACGCACGCACACACATGCATGTACGCACGAACACGCGTGTATACACAATCTTTCTTTGTTTCTCTCTCTCTCTCTCTCTCTCCCTATCTCCCTCTCTCTCTCTCTCTCTCCCTATCTCCCCCCTCTCCCTCCTCTCTCTCTTCGTCTGTCTGTAACATACTGTCTCTCTGTCTGCTTGTCTCGTTTCCACACTGCTTTTCAATCAATTTCTTCCCACGAGCCTCAGACGGAGATTGATAAGACTGGTGGTGGCCGTGAGACCGGGGAGATTGGGAGAGAATCCAGCGAAGAAGACCTTCAAGGGGCTCCGACCCGTCAACCATCGTCTGACCACATTACATGTGTTCACACCCACCCCCTCACCCCTCCCAACTTGGCAGGATTCCATACTTACCACACCCTGCTTGAAGAACGGGAGTTTTAGGGTGGAAATGGTGGTTAGGCCTGTCTGTCTGCCTGTTTGTCTGTTTGTCAGTCTGTCTATCTGTCAGTCTTTACTATGCATACTCATATTTAAGTTTCCATTCCAACACGATGTAGGACACTCACTGCTGTGTATTCAAGGTATGAGGGTGATGGTGGTGGGTGAGGTTAGGAACAGATCGGTTGCAAACGCAAAAACGCATTTAATTGAAATCTGGAGCGACGTGGCTCTTCGTTTCGTGTTTTTAGAAAGTGTGTATTTGCTCTTCGCGGCTGAAGGGTGAACATGTTGAGGTTGATGTGTTGGAACGTGTTGAGGTTGAGGTGTTGGAACGTGGACGTGTGGAGGATTCACCCCGTGACTACAGCTGATCAGGAAGTGTGATCGTCACTGAAGAGTTGTCAACCGTCAGAGTTGTCACTGACCGCACTAACAGAACACCTGCTGCAGTCCTGCCCGCTCCACCAAGCGCTCCGAGAGAAAACCTGGCCCGACCCAATCCCAGCGGCCGGGAAGCTCTACGGAGGACTGGAGGACCTGCAACGTACTGCCGCCTTTGTCGTGTCGAGGAGACGGGGGAATCCATCTGATAAATGACGAACGAGACAACAACAACTGACCGCACTTGAAAGCTTGGAACGGCGTTATGTAAGCGTCCTTATTATTATTATTATTATTATTATTATTTACATGCCAGAACGTCAATCACCACTCTTTGTTTGGACTTCTGCGCCTTGTGGTTTATTGTTGTTTTGTAAACAAACTTTAGTTCATAGAACCACCAGAGCCTGAATCCTCTTGGGACTGTGTTTCCGTTGTTCAGCAAAACGAGTTACGCCACTGACAGGACAGGAAGACAAAAAGTATTTTCACTTCACGTTCACGCCACACACTCATGTCGTGTCAGCCCCCGTTCAGCAGTGAACGTGAGAAAGAAATTAGTTTATCCCTTGTTTGCTTCATATTCAAATCCACACGTCGTGTGTGTGTGTGTGTGTGTGTGTGTGTGTGTGTGTGTGTGTTGATTGTGATTAGATGTATTTTGTTCTTCTCTGTCACTCGCAGTGTAGCAAGGGGCCTGTGGCTCTCTTGGTCTCTGGCTGCAAAAGGATCGTTCTGTTGCACGGAGATGAAAGTCAGTGGGTGTGGAATTCCTGTCTGCCGATACTGATGATACTGATGATAATTTTTACAGCGCTTTGGAACACCTCACAGCGCTTTGCAAGTACACGTCAGTCAGATGCAGTGCACACAAGAGTACACACTCATCCGACATACTCTCTCTCACACACACACGCGGTATGTGTGTGTGTGTGTGTGTGTGTGTGTGTGTGTGTGTGTGTGTGTGTGTGTGTGCGTGTGTTTATGAAGGGAAGCGGGAGAGGTCGAGGAACGTCAGAACCCAACGTTTATTATTTATGATCGCAGGCTGATGATTCCTTGGTGGGTAGCTGTGTAAATTATGTGTCAAGATGGTGTTGGCGGGATTGGATGGAGACTGTGGGACCATTTCTAGTTGGTGGTATTGTGAATAGATAGTATTTGGCTATTCCTATTTGGTGGGATTTAGGAGAGATAGTGTTTGACTATTCCTATTTGGTGGGATTTAGGAGAGATAGTGTTTGACTATTCCTACTTGGTGGGATTGAGGAGAGATAGTGGTTGCTTATTCCTGTTTGGTTGGATTGAGGATATATAGTGTTTGACTATTCCTGTTTGGTTGGATTGGGGAGGGATAGTGTTTGACTATTCCCATTTACAATAGAATACGTCTTTATTACCAAGTGTACCGGGGTCACAAGGAACATTTGGTTGGATTGGGGAGAAATAGTGTTTGACTATTCCTATTTGGTTGGATTGAGGAGATACATTGTTTGACTATTTCTATTTGGTTGGATTGAGGATAGATAGTGTTTGACTAGTCCTGTTTGGCTGGATTGAAGACAGATAGTTTTTGACCATTCGTATTTGGTTGGATTGAGGAGATATAGTGTTTGACTATTCCTGTTTGGTGGGATTTAGGAGAGATAGTGTTTGACTATTCCTATTTGATTGGACTGGGGAGAGATAGTGTTTGACCATTTCCAGTTGGTGGAATTTAGGATAGATAGTGTTTGACCATTTCTAGTTGGTGGGATTTAGGATAGATACTTGTTGGGATTGAGGAGAGATTGTGGGACCATTCCTATTGGTGGTATTGAGGAGAGATAGTGTTTGACCATTCCTATTGGTGGTAATGAGGAGAGATCGTGTTTGACCATTCCTATCGGTGGGATTTAGGATAATGTTTAACCATTCCTAGTTGGTGGGATTGAGAAGAGATTGTGTGACGATTCCTATTTGGTGGGATTTTGTAGACTGTGTATAGATTCCTGTTCGGAGGGGCGTGCGGTGGGGCTGGTTGCGAGGGGTGTGGGGTGGGGGTGGGATTTCGTACAACTTCTGGCTGCGTGTTTTTTGGAATCCGTCAGAATCGATTGTCTGGGTGTTCTGTCTTGTGACAATTTGCTGCGTGCTCCAAGGCCTTGGGGTATTTGCTGAAAGGGAGACAGTGTGTGTGTGTGTGTGTGTGTGTGTGTGTGTAGTATGACTTGGAGAGCTGGACAGAGAGAGAGAGAGAGAGAGAGAGAGAGAGAGAGAGAGATTCTGCCCATGATTGTCAACGTCAGCCACTCTAACACACGTTAAAGGAACTCACAAGCAAACCCGCTTTTCTCCCGCAGAGATTGGAACACCACAGAATTGTAAGTGGTGTGTCTTGTGTGTGTGAGAATCTCTGTCTGTCTGTCCGTCTGTCCCTCTCTCTATCTGTGTGTTTGTGTGTGTGTGTGTGTGTGTGTGTGTGTGTGTGTGTGTGTGTGTGTGTGTGTTTGTCAGGGGATGGGGAGGGGGAGGGTGGGAGGGATCCAGCACCGTTGTTGAGACATCTGAAGAGTCCACAGGGGACGTTACTCGACTCAACGTCAGGCATACAGATACAGATACAGAATGCTTTATTTTCTCAAGAAGAGAACTTCATGCGTGGTGTGCGCTTCACAAACAATGCACGGTATGAACACACAAAAGGAATAAAATGCTCATATGTCAAGTTAATGTGGGACCTCACATAATCATGAACACCCACTGATCACAGTCATTCAATATCAGCGTAAATGTATACATGTATAAAAGAAAATATGCTTAACTGATAAGTTAATATAAGAATCACATAAAATAATCACAGTCACACACATACATAAATAACTATCATACAAAACTAAAACATAGACATGTATTTCATGGTCAAAACCAAGCTATTTAGCAGTATTTAAAATCTAATACAAAATATAAAGTACACACATACGTACACATGCGTACACATGCACACACAAACACACCTACGTTGCTCTCCCACCGTCCCCACCCTCCATATTTTTCTGCCATTATCTCACTTTTAAAGGATATATATATATATATTTGTTTTTAAAAAGTGTACTTAGTGGAATGTTCATCTTCGTAACAGTTGTATATCTGCATTTTTTTTTCAACGCCGTCGCGAAGAAAATGTGGAAGAAAACTTTCTTTCGTGCAAGTACGACTTACAGTGAACGGACTCTGAACGGCAGAACAAACCAAGGTGGGAGCAGCGTGTTACTAAGAGCCTCCAGTGTCCAGAGGTAATAACGGGAATGGCAGGTGATCCATGGATGGGAAGCCCCCCGTCCCCCCGAAGCGGAGACACCAGACGACAAGCCCCTGTGAAATCTGCCCGCTCTGCTCAACATAGGGACGTGATCCACGCCGTCTGCCCTTCATGGCGTGTTTGTGACGTCACTTGTCACGTGCCACAGGTGGGGCCGGGGCCAAGAACCGTGGGTATCTCGGGTTCAATCCCATCACGGAATCTCTAACAGTCACCGTCTTCTCTTCATGGCCTTTCACTGCGCTCTTTTTTAAGTTTACTGTTTCTGTGTATGACAGGAGAAGTGATGACAGCTCTTCACGTGTGACAGGAGAAGTGATTACAGCTCTTCACGTGTGACAGGAGAAGTGATTACAGCTCTTCACGTGTGACAGGAGGAGTGATTACAGCTCTTCACGTGCTGACGATATCCGTGTGATAGAAGTGATGACAGCTCTTCACGTGCTGACGATATCCGTGTGATAGGAGAGATTACAGTTCTTCACGTGTGACAGGAGAAGCGATTACAGCTCTTCACGTGCTGATGATATCCGTGTGATAGGAGAGATTACAACTCTTCACGTGTGACAGGAGATGTGATTACAGCTCTTCACGTGTGACAGGAGAAGTGATTACAGTTCTTCACGTGATGATGATATCCGTGTGACAGGAGAGATTACAGCTCTTCACGTGTGACAGGAGAAGTGATTACAGCTCTTCATGTGCTGACAGGAGAAGTGATTACAGCTCTTCACGTGTGACAGGAGAAGTGATTACAGCTCTTCACGTGCTGACAGGAGAAGTGATTACAGCTCTTAACGTACTGATAGGAGAAGTAATTACAGCTCCTCAGTGCGACAGGAGAAGGGATTACAGCTCTTCACGTGTGACAGGAGAAGTGATTACAGCTCTTCACGTGTGACAGGAGAAGTGATTACAGCTCTTCACGTGTGACAGGAGAAGTGATTACAGCTCTTCACGTGCTGATGATATCCGTGTGATAGGAGAGATTACAACTCTTCACGTGCTGACAGGAGAAGTTATTACAGCTCTTCCCGTGCTGACAGGAGAAGTGATTACAGCTCTTCACGTGATGACGGTATCCATGTAACAGTAGGTGATTGCAGAGCTGTGGCGGTGGGTTAAGGCTGTCCATGGAATGGGGACTGATGGGTTCTCAGGCAATGGATCACGCTTCCCCCGGGGAAGCCAGGAAGTCTCCCACAATCTGATGTGTGAGTCACGCGCACCAGCTAGTCTTTTCCCCCGCACCCAGGTCTTTGGCTGTCGTTGTTCATGTCAGCCAGTGCAGTTCGAATTGTCCGCGAATGCTGGTCTGGTGGTGATATATCTTTAACTCCACGAGTTTGAGTCTATTATAGTATTCGGGCCGGGATTTTTTTAACCCCACTACTTGTCCACTAGACTTCGAGTGGTGATCTGCGTGTTCGATAGTCGTTGGGATAAGATAATAAAACCGAAGACCCGTGTACAGCATGCGTTTATCACACTTCAAACAACCCACGGCAGCAAAAAAAAAAAAAAAAAAAAAAAAAAAGAATTGTACCTGGCAACAATTTTTTGTTGTTGAAAATTCCACACTGATTGTGAAACAAACAAATTTGCAGACATGAAAAACTACTACTAAAAGATGTGTAATAAGTGTGACGACACACTCTGGCGAAACGCACTTCCCGGAAAGTGTCGCTTGAATCCACACAGAGAAATCGGTCGTGCGGTACGATACAAAAAGAAACAAAAAATCGCAATACAATGCAACACAGTATTTTACAATACAGAAAAATACAATGCAATTCAGTGCAATAAAATACAACGGAATGCAATAAAGAACAGTACAATACAATAGAATACAATATACTACAATACAAAACAATACAATGCAATTCAGTACATTACAATACAGGACGACACAATGCAGTAAAAAAAAAAAAAAAAAAAAAAAAAAGAAGAAAAGAAAAAAAACAAGAAGAAAAAAGGACTGGCTTAGATATATACTGGGTTACTCTGAAATGCCATCAGAACGAACTGTCAACACGGTAAATGGGGAAAGACCTATTCCTAGCAGACCCCGTTTCGGGGAAGGGAGAAAGGGGGCGAAATTATCCAATATATACAACTCCGGAAACTGGCCGACATTACCTTCAGTCCTTGAACAACTACAAAGCCGCCTTGTTCCCCCCCCCTCCCTCCCCCCTACCCCCTTTCTCCCCCACCCCCACTAACCTCCCCCCCACCCCCACCCCCATCATGGATGAAAATCGCCTGATGCGAAAATCGATAGAAGTCATTCTTTTCTTTCCAGAATTCTTTGCAGCGTGTTTCCTGCAGAAGTGCCAGTGGCAAGACAAGGTAAATGTCAACCTGTGCGTGTAGTGTGCTGTTTTCAGAGAGAGGAGGCAGAGCTGGGGAAACTAGCTGCTGCACAGCCCATAAACTGACTCCTCAGGGCGATAGGAACAAGGCAAGGCCGGGGGTCTTTAATTTTTAAAAACAAAATTTTATCACGGCTTCAGGGAATGGACTATATCCACACTACCATTTATATAGACTGGCTCAAACCTTGGTAGATGGTGGTGTCTGTCTGTCTATCTATCTATCTATCTATCTATCTGTCTGTCTGTCTACCTTGCCGTGGGAGATGACATAGTACACTGCCAACACCGAGATATCTGATAGTCCAGAGGGTGCGAAACTGGAATTTGCACTCTCCCTCAGGGAGGATTCGGACGGCTCTCGTTTGCCGTTTTTGAAAATGGATTGTTCGTCCTGCGACGATTTCTGCCCCCTACCCCGTATCTATCTATCTATCTATCTATCTATCTTTCTATCTAGCTAGCTGTATTGCCATGGGAGATGAAACAGCAAATTGCCAACGCCGATCTATCTATCTATCTAGATTCTTTCTATTTATCTGACTATCTATCTAGTTGTATCCAAAAACATTGGCAACGCCGATCTATCTATCTATCATCTATCTATCTAGTTGTATCCAGCACAGTGTCACTATGTAGTGTTGAAGTAAGTCACACCTTGAGCTGATGTCAGTAACACAATGTCACGTGCAGTGTTGAGGTCAGTCACACCGTGCGTTGATGTCAATAACACAATGTCACGTGCAGTGTTGAGGTCAGTCACACAGTGCGTTGATGTCAGTAAAACAATGTCACGTGCAGTGTTGAGGTCAGTCACACAGTGCGTTGATGTCAGTAACACAATGTCACGTGC
Organism: Babylonia areolata; assembly: GCF_041734735.1. Taxonomy (NCBI): domain Eukaryota; kingdom Metazoa; phylum Mollusca; class Gastropoda; order Neogastropoda; family Buccinidae; genus Babylonia; species Babylonia areolata. Next base: position 24,762,200 of record NC_134893.1, on the reverse strand, counting down.
AGTGTTGAGGTCAGTCACACCGTGCGTTGATGTCAACAATACAGTGTTGAGGTCAGTCACACCTTGTACTGATGTCAACAACACAGTGTTGAGGTCGGTCACACCGTGCGTTGATGTCAACAACACAGTGTTGAGGTCAGTCACACCTTGTGTTTATGTCAACAACACAGTGTTGAGGTCATTCACACCTTGTGTTGATGTCAACAATACAGTGTTGAGGTCAGTCACACCTTGTACTGATGTCAACAACACAGTGTTGAGGTCGGTCACACCGTGCGTTGATGTCAACAACACAATGTTGAGGTCAGTCACACCGTGCGTTGATGTCAACAACACTGTGTTGAGGTCAGTCACACCATGAGTTGATGTCAACAACACAGTGTTGAGGTGAGTCACACCTTGTACTGATGTCAACAACACTGTGTTGAGGTCAGTCACACCATGAGTTGATGTCAACAACACAGTGTTGAGGTGAGTCACACCATGAGTTGATGTCAACAACTCTGTGTTGAGGTCAGTCACACCTTGTACTGATGTCAACAACACAGTGTTGAGGTGAGTCACACCTTGTACTGATGTCAACAACACAGTGTTGAGGTGAGTTACACCTTGTACTGATGTCAACAGCACAGTGTTGAGGTGAGTCACACCTTGTACTGATGTCAACAACACAGTATTGAGGTGAGTCACACCTTGTACTGATGTCACCCACAGTGTTGAGGTGAGTCACACCTTGTACTGATGTCAACAACACAGTGTTGAGGTGAGTACACCTTGTACTGATGTCAACAACACAGTGTTGAGGTGAGTCACACCTTGTACTGATGTCAACAACACAGTGTTGAGGTCAGTCACACCATGAGTTGATGTCAACAACACTGTGTTGAGGTGAGTCACACCTTGTACTGATGTCAACAACACAGTATTGAGGTGAATCACACCTTGTACTGATGTCAACAACACAGTGTTGAGGTGAGTCACACCTTGTACTGATGTCAACAACACAGTGTTGAGGTGAGTACACCTTGTCACTCTGTAGTGATATCAGTCACACTTTATTTTGATGACGGGTCAACAAAGACACAAGCACGCCCCGGGGCAGCACGTGCGACTTTCCACTGACCCATACAACACCCAGAACCTCTTACACCTTACATCCAAGCTAAACGTTCCTTCTCCCAGGTGAAGAAACTGGTTCAAGTTGTAGGTGGTGTTGTGCTGGTCTGCCCTGTCGCGCTTTTTCATGGGGGTCTTTCGACAGGGCTGATGACACCCCTCTGCTGCAGCCGTTGTGATGCTGAGGGATCCTGGAGACCTTCTCTCCTTTCCTACAAAAACAGCCACAGTGGTAACGTCTTCCCTCGTTTTGGGAGATTGTGAACACCGTTTGTGGAACAATGGCATTGCATCTCTTCACGAGTCTTTCGACCTATAGTACGCATCCGCACTAAGGATGCTTTTCCTTTGTTTCGACTTTCGAAACGCTTTTGTTGAATAGTGACAGTAGAAATGATTCCGATTTTGTACCATTCATGTCTGTGTCAGACAACCAAATTGGTGACATGATGTGCAGTGAGAGCGGAGGCAGCAAGAGCTGTGAATGCATTTCCCTTTCCCTTCATAGTTTATCCTCGCTGTGTGACTGTGTATTCCCAGTGCAGTGGCGTGTTCGCCTGGCTTGACTGATGTGGCCGTCATCATGTATCATCGTCACACACACACACACACACACACACACACACACACGAGAGAGAGAGAGAGAGAGAGAGAGAGAGAGAGAGAGATTTCGAACCAACAGATATTTGATCACATTTTTTTTTTCTTTCAACAAAAATCCCAATAACGCGGATACACAAAAGCCGTGGTTTGATCCAAAACCAGCACACCACTCCTTCCCTCCCACCCCTCACCCCTTGTGCTACCCCTTCACCTCCACCCCTTCCCCCTCCCCACCCACATCTTCAACATGTGCCACCCCCTCACCTCCACCCCTTCCCCCTCCCTACCCACATCTTCAACATGTGCCACCCCCTCACCTCCACCCCTCACCCCTCCCCACCCACATTTTCAACAAGTGTCACCCCCTCACCTCCACCCCTCACCCCTCCCCACCCACATCTTCAACAAGTGCCACCCCCTCACCTCCACCCCATCACCCCTCCCCACCCACATCTTCAACAAGTGCCACCCCCTCACCTCCACCCCCTCCCTTCCTCCTCTCCACCCACATCTTCAACAAGTGCTACCCCCTCACCTCCACCCCTCACCCCTCCCCACCCACATCTTCAACAAGTGTCACCCCCTCACCTCCACCCCTCACCCCTCCCTACCCACATCTTCAACAAGTGTCACCCCCTCACCTCCACCCCTCACCCCTCCCTACCCACATCTTCAACAAGTGTCACCCCCTCACCTCCACCCCTCACCCCTCCCTACCCACATCTTCAACAAGTGTCACCCCCTCACCTCCACCCCTCACCCCTCCCCACCCACATCTTCAACAAGTGCTGCCCCCCCCCCCCCCTCACCTCCACCTCCTCCCTTCCTCCTCTCCACCCACATCTTCAACAAGTGCCATCACCGAGACGGGACGACATTTGTGGTTTTCCAAACAGAAGCTTCTCTCGCGCCATTTGATCAAACTGATTGTCTTTGTTCTGCCTGTCGAGTGAGCTGAGGACTCCGCGCCGCCCACACAAACCCCAATGAAAGAGGCAAAACAAAGAGACAAAGAAAGGAAAAAAACTTTCCAAATCCTTTGCGTTTAGGATGAGCGGCAGGATGGTTCTGGAGGAGAGGAGAAAAAAATCTGCCAGTGCTAAGGGTTTGGGAGTTCAGCTCTGGCTGTCTATTGATTGTCCGCCTTTGTCCGTCCGTCCGTCTGTCTATCTGTGCTCTCTGTAAGTTTGTTTCTCTTTTAAATCATAAAAGCTTTGCTCTGTGGTTGTTGCTTTCTTTCTCTGTCTCTATCTCTTCCGCCCCTTCCCTGATTCGCTTTTTTTTTTTTTTTTGTTGGTTGCTTTTCTTTATTATGTGTGTTTCATATCATCCCTCCAGTTTTCATGCTAGAGTACCTGCCCCCTCTCACCTTTTTTGTTTCGTGTGTGTGTGTGTGTGTGTGTGTGTGTGTGTGTGTGTGTGTGAAAGAGAACAATAGAGATGTTAAAAGGAACGCTGTGGACTCTCCCCATCTCGGTCTCTCTGTGTGTGTCACTCACACAAACAAACAAGCAAGCAAACAAACAAACATATAGAAACTATCACAGAATCACACACACACACACACACACACACAAAAACACACTCACGCACACACAAACTACACACGGACGCACGCACACACACGTATTCACACACACACACACACACATACACACACAGTCTCTCTCTCTAATTCACACGGAGACCAGCAGAGAGAGAAAGAGAGACCGAACCCAAGGCCGGAACTTAAAAACATGGAATTAATCAAATCGAAAACGATCGCCTTCGCTGTGAGCACGGCCGCCTTAAATCAGCTGCACCAGAGATTGGATAGCTATTTCCTCCTCTTTCTCACCGACTATTGATAGCCAGCAACGGACATCTCATGAGTAGTCTGCTGCAGGACTGGTGTTGATGATACCAGCAGTGCTTGGAAATGCATGGGGCGTCAACTGGTGAGCGGACTTAGCAAACTCACCGCTCCACTCCTCTGATTTCTGTGTTCGGTTTCAGTTTTATGTGGGCGCCAAAGTGGTGCGGACTGATCCAAATAATTGTAGACAACACCGCATCTGCTAAAAAGAAAGTAAATTTTGAAAATGTTATGTATATATATATATATATATATATAAGATAAAAAGGGAGCAAAAGCCTGACTTGCGCGTATAAACCCAACGTGCTGATCAGGGTATTGAGAGTCCACAAGATAGGTATGTGTGAAACAGTCATGAAATAAGATACATTAACAATATAAACAGATAAGTACATGGAATAAAAGTTAAAAAAACAAAACCACACAACAAAAACAAACACAAGTGAACGATTGAAGAACAAAACTGATCTATGTTCACATAGCGTTTGCTCCTGCACATACACGTGCACGCACACACACACACACACACACACACACACACAGAGTTTTAGTTCTCTGGATAACGGTTTCTTTGACACCCCAGTTGCCGTTTCTGCGCAGAAAGCGTTTAACTGGGAAACTAATGTCCTTGTAATCTCTCTCTCTCTCTGTATCTCTCCCTTTCTCTCTCTCTCTCCCTCTCTCTTTCTCTCTCCCCCTCTCTCTCTCGCTCTCGTTCTCTCTCTCTCCCCCTTTCTTTTTCTCTCTCTCCTCCCCCTCTCTCTCTCCGTTATATTTCTGTTGTGGTTGTGTTTGTTCTTTTTTTTGTTTCCACCCTCCCGCTGTTTTGCTGTGTTTGTTTTCTTTTTTCCTTTCTTTCTTTCTGTCTTTCTTTCTATTCTTTCTTTCTTTCCGTCTTCGTCCTCTGCTTTAATTTGGTGGGCTGTGCTCCTGGCCAAATGGAACTGAATTCCTTCTGACGTGTCTTCAGCCTGCCCCCCCCATGTGGTGGTTCTCCATTCTGATCATGTCCGTCCACTTTCCGTCCTTGCTTCCTTTCTTTCCTCCTTTCTTCTTAACCCTTTCACCGCCAGTCAATTTAGTGTGCAAAAATTCCCTTGTGCTATAAACAGAGAAAATATGGTGTTTAAGAGAACAGCTGGTGGCTCCCCCTGCGATGTGTACAAAATAAGTCATGTCCTAGCACCGAACATTAAACGCAGTAGGTTCGTGGATAACAGACCCATGATCTGGTCACCCTTGAGTGACATGGGTGCTCTAACTGGCTGCTGCATAAATGCGAGTTTGGCAGTGAAAGAGTTAATGCGTGTCTTTTCTTTCACTCCACTTTAAACTGTCTTTCCTTTCTTTCGTCCTTCTTTTCTTTCCTCCTTTCTTCTTAATCTATGTCTTTCTTCCCCACCCAGTATAAATTGTCTTTCCTTTTTTTCTTCCTCCTTTTCTTCCTCTTTTTTTCCCTTTCCTGTTGTTTCTTCATTTCTTTTGGTTCCTCTGGTTTTTTTCTTTTCCGTCGTTTTTTCTTCGTCTGTTATTTCCTTTGTCTTTTCTTTGTCTATCTGTTTTAACACCCCTCACTTCTCCTTCTCACTGTGTACTGGGATTGGCTGTTAACATTGTGTTCGAAACAGAACACACAAAGACATGCGTCCCGTTTCTTTCCCACCAGTGTAAAGACATTGTCAGTGTTAGTGTCTGAGTGTCTTTCGCAAGCACGCACGCACGCACACTCACACACACACACACACACACACACACACATCCTACATATATATATATATATATATATATATATATATATATATATATTTCTCCATTTTATCATTTTTCGATGTTTTTTCGTTTTCTTTTTTCTCCTGTTTCTGAGATCACCCTTCATGTAAGCCTTGTGAAAACACGCTAGATGGTGGTTTTCTCTGTTCAATACTGTAAAAAGACTACAAAGTTGAAGTGGTAGAGTTGCGTAGATTTCTCCATTGAAGATTGACAACACTGCCCGTTGGAAGAGGTGGAGATGCGTTGATTTCTCCATTGAAGAATGACAACACTGCCCGTTGGAAGAGGTGGAGATGCGTAGATTTCTCCATTGAAGAATGACAACATTGCCTGTTGGAAGAGGTGGAGATGCGTTGATTTCTCCATTGAAGAATGACAACACTGCCCGTTGGAAGAGGTGGAGATGGGTTGATTTCTCCATTGAAGATTGACAACACTGCCCGTTGGAAGAGGTGGAGATGCGTAGATTTCTCCATTGAAGAATGACAACACTGCCCGTTGGAAGAGGTGGAGATGCGTTGATTTCTCCATTGAAGAATGACAACACTGCCCGTTGGAAGAGGTGGAGATGCGTAGATTTCTCCATTGAAGAATGACAACACTGCCCGTTGGAAGAGGTGGAGATGCGTTGATTTCTCCATTGAAGAATGACAAGACTGCCCGTTGGAAGAGGTGGAGATGCGTTGATTTCTCCATTGAAGAATGACAAAACTGCCCGTTGGAAGAGGTGGAGATGCGTTGATTTCTCCATTGATGATTGACAACACTGCCCGTTGGAAGAGGTGGAGATGCGTTGATTTCTCCTTTGAAGATTGACACTGCCCGTTGGAAGAGGTGGAGATGCATAGATTTCTCCATTGAAGATTGACAACACTGCCCGTTGGAAGAGGTGGAGATGCGTAGATTTCTCCATTGAAGATTGACAACACTGCCCGTTGGAAGAGGTGGAGATGCGTTGATTTATCCATTGAAGAGTGACAACACTGCCCGTTGGAAGAGGTGGAGATGCGTTGATTTCTCCATTGAAGAATGACAACACTGCCCGTTGGAAGAGGTGGAGATGCGTTGATTTCTCCATTGAAGATTGACAACACTGCCCGTTGGAAGAGGTGGAGATGCGTTGATTTCTCCATTGAAGAGGGACAACACTGCCCGTTGGAAGAGGTGGAGATAGATTTAACGGCCTGTTTGACTGGTGTCCTCAAACGTCCAGCCCTTCAGTTCTGGGGGCCTAGGGGCTTGAAGTGGCCTCTCCGTTAAAGGTCTGCGGCGGTGAACGTGACTACCATACATACACGTGAGTTAAGTGGGATCTTTCCGTCAGAGTGACACCGCAGGGGATGTTACTGCTAGACGCGTGAGCATTCGTAATCAGCAGACGTCACAGTACACCCCCCACCCATACCCCCCTCATCCACCCCGCACCCCTCCCCCTAAAAAAAAAAAAAAAAAAAAAAATCCCACTCCTTCAGAGTCTGTGGACTGTCCTCGCCGTCTATGAAAGGTTAATTGATCCCCCGAGCTACCCCCTACCCTAAAACTACCACGAAGCGTCTGTGCATACGAAGTCATGTTCAAAATGACGGAAGAGTAGTTCAGCAACGCTTGTTTCACACCGCACACAGGTCTGCCAACCCCCTTTAGCACAGTTTCACGGCTGTCTTCATTACCGACTTGTAAGGTTTCTTTCTGTCTCTGTCTCTCTTTTTTTTTTCTCTCTCTCTCTTTTGTTCTTGATAAGGTTTGTGTGAACGTGTACGTGTTGCGGAGACATGGAGAGACAGAGAGCGAAAAAAGAGAGAGGAAAGGAAATGGAAAGAGAAAGGATAATGAGAAGGGGTGGGTGGGTAGTAAAAGAGATACAAAACAGGGAAAGGGAGGATAAGAGAGAGAGGGAGAGAGAGAGAGAAATAGAGAGATGGTGGGAGAGAAAGGGAGACATTGTAAGGGAGTGGGAGCGATGGTGGAAGAGAAAGGGAGACAATGTAATGGAGAGAGAGACAGTGTAAGGGAGAGAGAAATTGTAAGGGAGTGTGATGGATGGTTGGAGAGAGACATTGTAAGGGAGAGAGATGGATGGTGGGAGAGAGACACAGTAAGAGAGAGATGGATGGTGGGAGAGAAACATTGTAAGGGAGAGAGAGAGATGGTGGGAGAGAGACACTGTAAGAGAGTGAGGGATGGTGGGAGAGAAAGAGAGACATTGTAATGGAGAGACATTGTAAGGGAGAGAGATGGATGGTGGGAGAGAAAGAGAGACATTGTAAGGGAGAGACATTGTAAGGGAGAGAGAGGGATGGTGGAAGAGAAAGAGAGACATTGTAAGGGAGAGACATTGTAAGGGAGAGAGATGGATGGTGGGAGAGAAAGAGAGACATTGTAAGGGAGAGAGATGGATGGTGGGAGAGAAAGAGAGACATTGTAAGGGAGAGAGAGAGGGATGATGGGAGAGAAAGAGAGACATTATAAGGGAGAGAGAGGGATGATGGAAGAGAAAGAGAGACATTGTAAGGGAGAGAGAGAGGGATGATGGGAGAGAAAGAGAGACATTGTAAGGGAGAGAGAGTGGGATGGTGGGAGAGAAAGAGAGACATTGTAAGGGAGAGAGAGAGGGATGGTGGGAGAGAAAGAGAGACATTGTAAGGGAGAGAGATGGATGGTGGGAGAGAAAGAGAGACATTGTAAGGGAGAGAGAGGGATGATGGAAGAGAAAGAGAGACATTGTAAGGGAGAGAGATGGATGGTGGGAGAGAAAGAGAGACACTGTAAGAGAAAGAGGGATGGTGGGAGAGAAAGGGAGACATTGTAAGGGAGAGAGATGGATGGTGGGAGAGAAAGGGAGACATTGTAAGGGAGAGAGATGGATGGTGGGAGAGAAACATTGTAAGGGAGAGAGAGAGATGGTGGGAGAGAGACACTGTAAGAGAGTGAGGGATGGTGGGAGAGAAAGAGAGACATTGTAATGGAGAGAGGGGGAACACAGGGAGACATTGCAATGGAGAGAGCGAGGGGGGGGGGGGGGGAGGGGGGGGGGGGGGGGAGGGGGGAGAGAAGTAGGGGAATAAGTGGCCCGCCTACAGACGGAAGCTGTGATTAAACAAAATCGATGAGCTTCTATCCGGTGTTCCCAATCCACACCCCGTCCTCTGCCGCCCACTTCCGTCCCACTGGCAAACACCCACCCTGCCTATCAGCTGCATCGGTCCTGGACACGTGCACACACGTGTCTGTGAATCAGACAGACAGACTGCAGACAGACAGACAGAGGAAGGAAAAGAAAGCAAAAATCACACACACACACACACACACACACATACACGCACACACACACATGCACACATACACGCACATACACACCCACGCGCGCGCGCACACATACACACGCACGTACACACACATACACACACGTACACACACACACAAGCTCCCATACACACAACACTGCACACCACGCACATTATACACACCACATTATTCACACACACACACACACAAACAACAAACAACACACACACACACACACACACACACACACACACACACACACACAGGTATACATACACACGCACACTCACACAAAATACACAAACACATAACACACACACGCACACACACACGCGCGCACACACACACACACACACACACACACACACACACACACACACACACACAACACAACACACACAAACACAACACACTCACTCACACACACTCTCACACACACACACACACACACACACAACACAACACACACAAACACAACACACTCACTCTCTCTCTCTCACACACACACACACACACACACACACACACACACACACACACACACAGAGGTATACATACACACACACACACTCACACAAAATACACAAACACATAACACACACACACACACACACACACACACACACACACACGCACACTGTGTCCCAAACTCCCAGACGGAGCCAAGGAAGGAGTGAGGAGGGACAGTCTCCCCATCCCATAACAATCATCGCAAGTGCCCAGTACCACCACTCTCACATAAACCACCGCTGTACGGTCCTTTCCGCAATTTGTACGCTGCCCCGAGTACTTCATTTACATCTCCTTTAGTGCTGGCTTTACCATGCCTTCATTTGCATCTACTTTGCATGTCATTTGCATCTTCCTTCACTTCTGTCCCCTTTGCGTATCTTGTTTGAATTTGTACGGTTGTTCTCATTATTCATCTTTTTTTTTCTTTCTTGTATAATTTGCATCTTTAGAATTGCTGTCCTTTTCTAGTGTTCGTTTGAATCTAATTTGTACCTTTGGTGATGTCATTTTACCGGTATTTTGCATCTTATTAGCGTTCTCTTTGTTACTGCTGTTTTCTCCTGTCTTCATTTCTATCTCATTAGCTAGTGCCGTCCCTCCGTATTGCCTTTGTTTGTATCTCATTACCTTTTTACCTGTAGCTCTGTCATCCCTTTGTCTGTATCTCCGTTGCTGTTTGCTTTCTCTCTGCATTGCCTCGATTTCTGTTTCGTCAGCTGTTTTCTGTTGCCCTTTCCTGCCATTTTTCTGCCTCTTTGCTTTCATTTCTCTTCTGTTCCGTTCCTGTCCTCACGTGCTTCTCGTTCGCTTCGTCCACACCCATTCGTCTACATCTGCGTCTCAGTTGCATATTTTTCTCGTTCTGTTCATGGCAGTTGTTTTTGTCTCCATGGGCAACCTCATTTCACTGCTGTTTCCTGCTGTCTGCATCTGCATCTTTGTTTTGGTTTAAAAAATCTTACATTGCTGTTCTTTTCAGCCTTCATTTGCATTTAGTTTGCATATCCTTGCAATGCTGTTTTGTTCCTGCCCTCGCTAGATTTCGTTTATACACCCTGCAGTGCAGTTGCATAACCCCTGTCCATTTGCTTTTTTTTTCATATTTCATTTAATGTACAACTTTGTCCTGCTGTCCTCTCCCTCACTCGACACTCCATTAGCATACTGTACACGGCTGCTGTCATTTGCATCTCATTTGCATATCCTAAAGTACTGTTTTCGCCTTTGTAATTTGCATATCATGCACTGCTAGCTCTGTGGCGTTGTTTTCACCTCTGTATTCATTTGCATATTGTTTGCATGACATGCCTGTATTTGCATTCGATTGACACGGTCTTGGTTGTTGTTTCGGTAGTTATTTTTCATGTAATTTCATTGCCGTATTCATGACAGCTGTATTATTGTTTTCTTGCTGTTTTTCGTAGTCTTCTCTGCAGTAGTTTTGTGTTCTGCAGGTTTTGCTTTTCATGACAGGTAATCTGTCACTGCACTGAATATGCAGATTGTTTTGGGAGAGGAGGGTATAGTACTCACTGGCTTGTGATGGATGAGGACAAAAAGAGAGAGAAGGGTGTGGCGTATGACATAGAATTTGTGGAGAGAGAGAGACAGAGAGAGAGAGAGAGACAGACAGACAGAAACAGACGGACAGACAGACAGAGCGGGAAAGAACGATAATATCTGTGTATCGATGTATCTGTCTATCTTTCTGTCTATACACGGATAAATAGACAGATCGAGAGACAGAGACAGACAGACAGACAGACAGAACGAGAGTTTGGGAAAGAACGGTATTATCTATGTACCTATCTTTACACAGATGGGTGTGTGTGTGTGTGTGTGTGTGTGTAATAATTATTTTCAATGTTTTCTACACTTGTGGTCTCCATAATGTTTACTTGCCTATGTTGTGATAATGCACCTGACCAAATTTCTCTAGTTGGAGATGATAAAGTTATTCTTATCTTATCTTATATAGATAGATAGATAGATAGATAGATAGAGACGGAGAGACAGAGACACAGAGAGAGAGATTCCGATTTTCAGCGTCACTGATTTTTGCGTATTTGTCAAAATTGCAGAAGGATATTATGTTTTCATTGAGACTAAAAATATTCGCTTTTGTTTTTCGGGGAAAATTGTCAGGTGGCATTTTGGTGAAGTGAACACAGTACCAGACGTTATAATCCCGAGAGAGAGAGAGCGAGCTGCAAGGTGGTTCATGATTCATATTAATCATTATGTTGGAAGGGGAGGAGATACTGTGCACCAGTTGTACTGATTTGTATTGCAGTCTGACGGGTGCAATAGCCGAATGGTTAAAGCGTTGAGCTTTCAATCTGAGGGTCCCGGGTTCGAATCACGGTGACGGCGCCTGGTGGGTAAAGGGTGGAGATTTTTTACGATCTCCCAGGTCAACATATGTGCAGAACCTGCTAGTGCCTGAACCCCCTTCGTGTGTATACGCAAGCAGAAGATCAAATACGCACGTTAAAGATCCTGTAATCCATGTCAGCGTTCGGTGGGTTACGGAAACAAGAACATACCCAGCATGCACACCCCCGAAAGCGGAGTATGGCTGCCAACATGGCGGGTTAGAAACGGTCATACACGTAAAAGCCCACTCGCGTATATACGAGTGAACGTGGGAGTTGCAGCCCACGAACGCAGAAGAAGAAGAAGTATTGGAGTCTGATGACAGTTGGAGTCTGTGCTGCAAATATTTCTGGAGATTTCAGGCATGACGGCAGTGTCCGCAGCAGCAGTGACGTCAGTGATAGTAGCGGCAGTCTTGGCCTTGACCTACAAAGAACCGTCAGTTTCAGCTTCGGTTTCAGTTTCTCAAGGAGGCGTCACTGCGTTCGGACAAATCCATACACGCCACACTACATCTGCTAGCCAGGTGCCTGACCAGCAGCATAACCCAACGCGTTTTGTCAGGCTTTGAGTGCATGTGTGTATGTATATATATATATATATATATATATATATATATATATATATATATATATATATATATATATATATATATGTTTGTGTACCTATCAGAGTGGATTTCTGCTACAGAATTTTGACAGCCGACAACATTCTCGTTTCCATGGGTTCTTTTCAGTGCGCCAACTGCGTGCTGCAGACGGAACCTCGGTTTGCCATTTCAACTGAATAACTAGACGCTCAGTCAGATTTTCCAGTCAAACTTGGGAGAGAGGGTGATAGCGGGATTCGAACTCAGACTCTCACGGACTCTCTGTATTGGCAGATGAGCGTCTTAACCATTCTCCCACCTTCGTTGTTTGACCCATTCCTTGTGTGACAACTGTCACTTTTTGCTGTTGTGTGCTTGTAATGCCCTTGTTGACCCCAACCCTAGCACCCAAACCTACACTGTGTGTGTGTGTGTGTGTGTGTGTGTGTGTATGTGTGTGTGTGTGTGTGTGTGTGTGTGTGTGTTTCTTCCCCTTTTCTCTCTTTGCTTTCTTCTCCTTCTCTCTGTCCGTTACACGACCAACATTGACTTGCCGATGAATCCGTCGTGGTTCATGCATGCTGGTTATTTTCGTGTCTCCATAACCCACCGAAAACTGACATAGCTTACAAGATCTTTATCGTGCGTATTTGATCTTCTGCGTGCGTATACACCCGAAGGGGGTTCAGGCACTAGCAGGTCTGCATATATGTTGACCTGGGAGATCGGAAAAATCTCCACCCTTTACCCACCAGGCGCCGTTACCATGATTCGAACCCGGGACCCTCAGATTGAAAGTCCAACGCTTAAACCACTCGGCTGTTGTGTCCGCCCCCGTCCCCCCTTTTTGAGGTGTCTGTTAATCCATTTACCTCTCTGTCGTCCGTCGTCTATCATCAACTATATTTTGTTTTTTTGTGTATTCTTCTTTTTTGCCCAGTAAGTATTGAGGTGAACTGGTGTTCAGCATAATTTCAGGTTGCGTGCCGCACGATGAATGGGTGCGTCAAGTGAGCAGACAGTTCACCGAAGGAGGAATATTCCTACAGAGGGCGGGGGTGAGGGAGGTGGGGGCGGGGGGACGTGGGGACTGGGGGGGGGGGGGGGCGTGGGGGTCACAGAGCGCGCTGTCTCTGTGGCGAAGAGGAGGGTGGTGGAATCGTTAAGACGCTCATCTGCCAATACAGAGAGTCCGTAAGGATCTGGAATGGAATCCTGCTCTCGCCCCTTTCCCCATGTTTGTTATTTTATTTTATTTTATTTTACTTTTTTTTCTCTCCCTCTTTTTTTTTCTTTCTTTTTTTCCTCAAGGCCTGACTTAGCGCGTTGGGTTACGCTGCTGGTCAGGCATCTGCTTGGCAGATGTGGTGTAGCGTATATGGATTTGACCGAACGCAGTGACGCCTCCTTGAGCTACTGATACTGATACTGTTTGACTGGGAAATGAAACTGAGCGTCTACTCTTTCGGATGAGAAAAGAACCGAGGTCTCGTGTGCAGCACGCACTAAAAAGTAGAACCACTGGCTACGAGAGTGTTGATATCTGGCAGAATTCTGTTGAAGAAATCTACTCTGATAAGTACACAAATATATATGCATGCACTCTAAGCCCTGACTATGCGCGTTGGGTTGTGCCTAGCAGATGTGGTGTAGCATATATGAATTTGTCCGAACGCAGAGACGTCTCTTTGATAAACTGAAACTAAAACTGTGACGTGGATGATGATGATGATGATGATGGTGATGATGTGTGTGTGGGGGAGGGAGGGGAGGTTGGGATGTCACAGGGTGCAATGTCTGCGTGGAGTGGTGATGGTGTTGGAGAGTGTGTGTGTGTGTGTGTGTGTGTGTGTGTGTGTGCGTGTGTGTGGAGGGAGGTTGGGGGGGAGGGGGTGACAGGGCGCAATGTCTGTGTGGCGAAGTAACGATGTTGGAGTGTGTGTGTGTGTATGTGTGTGTTGAGGGGTGTGGGGGGTGGAAGGCCGGGGGGTGACAGGGCACAATGTTTGTGTGGCGTGGTGATGATGTTGGAGTGTGTATGTGTGTGTGGAGGCGGGGAGGAGGGTGTCGGAGGGGGCGGGGGGTAGGGTGGGAGGGGTTAGGTGGGTACAAGACGCACTGTCTCTGTGGTATGGTGATGATTACCTCACGCACTCATTAAAACCGTCTCCCTCCTTTCTTTCCACAGTGCCATGATGAGGACTGTGTGTGGTGTTGCACTTACCCGTCTGTCTGTCTGTCATGTCTGTCTGCCTGTCTGTCATCTGACGCAATGTACGCTCTGATCTCCTGACTGATCAATCATAACCAGGCCACACCGACCCAGTCTTTTCAGGGATGGCGGAAGGGGGGTGGGGGCTGGATTTGCTGCCAACTATCAGGAGTCCCAACTGACGAGAAAGGAAATGGATCTGTTGCTGTATTCGGGAATCATATCTGACGGAAATTTCAAAGCGTTTTTCATTGATTTTTCAAAGTCGTCCGCGGTACTTGGATGGAAATATGGAGTCGAACAGCAATGCAGACTAGCAGAGATGTATGTGTAAAAAAAGAAGAATAAATAGATGAATAAATAAAAATCAATATAAGAATTATTATCTAAAAACGGAGAAATGGAGACAAGGCGATCAATCCGAACGTGGGCAATTAAAAAGCAAAATCTCTTGATTATCCTGTTTAGTTTCAAGTGTGATCGATTTCAAGCAAAGCAATATAATGGGGGTATGTTTGTTTTCTACATGTTTTGGGGTGATGGATTATTCATGTCTTGAGTTCTGTTTGCCATGCCTCGTTGTGGATTGGAAAGGATGGTCTGCCTTTGGGGATAGGCAGTGAGGAGAGCTGTCTTCATCCTCCCACCATTTCCGGACAATCTGTTCCTTTCTCATCACCTCCAAACTACGCTTTCTGTTTCTGTTTTCTCTTTTTCAGTTTTGACATCGAGTTTCATTTATTTTTGCAGGGGATATTCGTTGATCGAAGACTTTTATATATTCTTTTCGTCGTTTGATTTTATGTTTTGTGTGAGGTCTTTCAGACATCGTGAGTTTACAGTTTTCTACCCAAGGAACGGTTCTGCCACCTGTCTTGTTCACATTATACACCAACGACAGCACTGGTACAGACACAACACCCTTGATTAGATACTCTGATGACTCTGCCCTTGAAGATATTTCTAACTCTGACACTGTCTATCTTGAACAAGTTGAGATTTTGTTGTTGGTGCATGAGCAATTACTTATTAAATGTCTAAAAAACGAAAGAAGTTGCCATCGATTTCAGGGAAAGTCCGACTCCTGTCCCTCGTCTCTTGATCAAAGGCACACAAGTCGAAAGAGCTAGCGAATACAAATATATGTGGACAATAATTGATGATAAACTTACTCTTATGCCCATCACCTGTCTCATCCAAAAGAAATGCCAGTCTCGCATCAAATGCTTACAGAAGCTCAGAAACATTAAGGTCAGTCGTCAGATTCGCCAAGGTTTTCAACTGCTGCTTCATTGAATCGGTTTTAACGTTCGTTCGTTCTTTAGTTTAACGTCTTTTCACTATAAATGATATTAGACGAATGGATTTAACGTTCTCTGTTGTGAACGTGTTCAGCAATATAATTGGTGCCACACAAGAACCTCTGGATGAGCTGTACAAACGGCGTGTGAAATAAAAACCAACAGAGATCATAAATGATGACAGCCACATTATCTTAAAATGCTACGCGTTCGAACAAGGAGGCAAAAGTCTAAGATATCACCTCTTGATTGAAACACAATGTATGATAAAAGAAACATCATTTTACTCTAACAGACTCACTATTTCAACACGAGAAAAACACCTTTCTTGAAAATGTCATAGTATACAGTATGAAACCCAAAACCATAATATCTGGAGGAGGCCAGTTCATCATCATTGATATTCTTTTGTTTCCTCTAAGATGATGCACAAATTTATCACGAAAACGGAGGGCGAACATGACAGAACAGATTCACCTGTGACATTATTACATGACGGAACAGATATATCTGTGACATTATTAAAAGACGGCACAAATTCACTGTGACGTCATTACAAGACAGAACAAATTCATCTGTGACGTTATCGCAAGACACAACACATTTTCCGTGTGACGTCATTACAAGACAGAACATATTCACCTATGACGTTATCTCAAGACAAAACCTGTGACGTCATTACAGGACAGAAACTGTTTTAATTGTGACATCATTACACGACAGGACAAAGCCACCTGTAACATTATTTAATACATGACTGAACATATTGGCCCAGAGAGACAGACAGACAGACAGACAGACAGACGGACGGGTAGACGTAAATCGCTGCTCTATCTGACGGGGAGGGTGGTAGGGAGGAAAGGGGTTAATCTCTTGTCAGTTTTTGGACAACAGGAACTGCTTAGCTTAGCACGGAAACGACCATCCCGACCCAGCAAGCACACGCAAGGTTGTGGTGTGAATCAGTATGAGTGGGTCCCGATGTGCCGGTGTAGTATCCCAAATTGTCCCCCACCTGAAAACGTCCCCGGGGGACAAATTGACCGCTGGAAATGTCCCCCGGGGAGTTTCTGACCGCTCATAATGTTCCCTGCGGACATTGTTAGCGGCCAAAATGTCCCCTTTCTTTTTTTTATCCTCACTCTGAAATGTCCCTTTACCCTGAAAATGTCCTCCCCATGTATCCCGTAACGTCCCCTTTGCCAAAAATGCCCCCCGCCCCCTCTTCAGTGGGGGGGTGAGGGAGTGGGTGAAGCAGCGCGCGCGCGTGTGTGTATGTGTGTGTGGCTGTGTGGGTAGTTGTAAGTGTAGGAGGTGTGTGTGTGTAGGGGGGATGTCTGTGGGTCTGTTTATATATTTCTGTGTCCGTGTCTGTTTTCTTGTTTAAAGCCAGCATGTAATCCGGTGTATAAGTGTATACATCCAGTTGTATGCCGTACAAGCATTGGGTTCATGCTTATGAATATAACAAGTATTTTTACATCCACGCTCATGTGTGTGTGTGTGTGTGTGTGTGTGTGTGTGTGTGATTGTAATAATCTTTGATGCGTGCATGTGTGTGTGTGTGTGTGAGTGTGAGTGTGGGAGGGGGACCGAGGAGCGTGCGAATGTGTGTCTGTTTGCATATACGCGCGCGCATGTAAGTATATGTGAAAGTTATTTAAGTGATAAAAACCATTTTTTCAATGCAAAATCTTTGGTGTATATTCCCTGAGTTTTCCTTGTCTTTCTGTCAGCGTGATAATGCCACTGGGTAAAATATCTGAACATGCCTTAGTTGACAAAACTGAAGAGATTATTATATGGGAGAGAGACAGAGACAGACCCAGAGAGGGACAGACAGAAAGGGAGACATGTGTGTATATGTGTTAGTGACTTGAAAATATTTTGAAAACAGTTTGAAAACAAACAAATGACATACCACGGACATAAACTTTTAACAGAGAAACAAACATGTGTAACAAAATTTCCATGTCCTAACAAAGCGATGAACAATCGAATTTTTGCCACGTCGGACCACAAAATATAATAACAACAAAAATTGTAAAAACAAAAACAAAAACATGCAACAACTAAAAAATATGAATTACCTCTGTGGTTCAAAATATCTCTTCGTATTGTGTAGGGACCAGCAGTTTTACGAAATGCTCTTTTCTCGACTTTTTTCTTTGTTCTGCTTCTCTGAGTGCACTTGGGTAAATATACTGACCTTTTTTCAAGTATGAAACCACATCACAGTTTTCGTCACCCACGCATTTTCGGCGGAGGGGACGTTACGGGAAACATGGGAGTGACATTTTCATGGTAAAGGGGACATTTCAAAACGAGGCTAAAATGCAAAAAAGGGGACATTTTGGCCGCAGAAAATGTCCGCATGGGACATTATGAACGGTGAGAAAGTCCCCGGGGGACATTTTCAGCGGTCAAATTATCCCCCGGCGACGTTTCCGGGGTGGGGCAAAGTCTGGGATGCTACACCGGCACCGATGCTGATGTGGTTGTGACAGCAATGAGGCGGCCTGTTAACGGCCACATCCACAGGCCGCAACAAGGCCCGACTTCCGGTCATGGAAGTCTCTGCTGTCTCGGCTCCATTCAAACGTCTCCACTGTGTCCCGTCGCTGTTTTGATTTGCCGTTTCCCATTTTGGAATCACCGTTTAGGTATGGTTCGACAGGTTCGAAGCGCTGGAACCACGGCATTGTTTTGCATTTCTTTCGTGGGTGTGTTTTTTTTTCTCTCTTTTTTTTTCGTTTAATAGAAAAAAAATCCACTCATAAAAACAAGAACAAAGGCCAAAAGTGCAACGTGTTTCGACCGAAGGGTTGAAAGCCGGACAAAGTCACAGGAAAATCGATCAAACAAAAAGTTTTTCAGATACACACACACACACACACACACACACACACACACACACACACATATATATATATATATATATTCTTTTTAATTAATTGCGTCGATCGTGTAGGATTTGAATGGAGAAATCCCCTAGATGTAGTGATTAAGAGAGTCATAAATTTTGGTGTTTTCTTTGTCCTTTGCGTGTTCGACCGGCTTGTTGGCCACATACACACACACACACACACACACACACACACACACACACACACACACATACACCCCCCCCCCCCCCCCCCCCACACACGCACAAATCTGATTCTGATTCTCTCTCTCTCTCTCTCTCTCTCTCTCTCACACACCCAAATACGCACGCACACTGAGATCGATACGCATCGATAAGTTGTTTGTAACTCTGGAGCAGAGATCATTTTTCATCTTGTTCATGTCACTCCACAGCACCAGTAAGCTGTTGCATTGATCCTGTCTGTTGTTGGCGCTGGTCTGTTTGCTTTGCTGTCTTGGTGCACATGGCTGAATTAAGCTTGTTGTACACTCACGCTGTATTGTGTGTGTGTGTGTGTGTGTGTGTGTGTGTGTGTGTGTGTGATCATGGCACACTTCAGTGTTGGCATTTTCTGCAGTTTGTATTGACACAAACCCTGCCATGATTACAGACGTGTATGGTCTTTTTTCACCTGCAATTACTGTGCGACGCTTCGCATGCTGTATTTTAGGGAAAAAAAAGAAGAAAAAACCCCCACAAAAAAACCCCTAAACAAACAAACAAACAAAACGTTTCAGCCATAGAAAAAACCCTAATCTTAATAGATTCTTCTTAATCAGTCTGAACGTTTCAAAAGGAACTACTTCAGACCAGAATAGATCCTCATCTTATGTTGTTGGGTTTTTGTGTGTGTTTATTTGGTGGGTTTTTTTTTTTAGAACCAAGTAATGAAATGATTCTAATCAGTATGAAAACAGTTTTATGCACGCAGACTTGGCGCTTTCCAAAACGCCATGGAGTAAATATTTTCTAGTTTCTGCCCCGTGGGAAATAATACGTTTGGAACACCAGAACCGATAAACTCGAAAGATGCGTAAAAGTGACGTTAATTTCTGGGTGTAAAAAACAAAACAAAAAAACAAAAACGAAGCAGACATTGATATCCGCTATTCAGCTGTCCATCTTCCCTCCCCAGGGGAAAAAAAAGACACAGTGGTACGTGTTCCCTGGGAACAGTGACTCAGACAATGTGTTGGATACGTGTTCTCTAGGAACAATGACGTCAGACAATGTGTTGGATACGTGTTCCCTTGGAACAGTGACGTCAGACAGTGTGTTGGATACGTGTTCCCTGGGAACAGGGACGTCAGACAGTGTGTTGGATACGTGTTCCCTGGGAACAGTGACGTCAGACAGTGTGTTGGATACGTGTTCCCTGGGAACAGTGACGTCAAGCAGTATGTCTACCCACATCACTGAAATCGATGAACCAGGAACACAGTTTGCCTGGGGGTATGGGGTAGGGGCCAAAATGACTTTTTCGCCTTACTTATTCGTATCACGTCGTTGGGAATGTTTGCAATCTTCTTCCAGTGTTACATGGTCTCCTTCCAGTATTGCGAAACCTTCTTCAAGCATTTCAGAATCTTCTTCCGGAATTACACAGTCTTCTTCCCGTAACACAGTCTTCTTCCGGTATTACATAGTCTTCTTTAAGCATTACATAATCTTCTTCCAGTGTTACACAGTCTCTTCCGGTATTGCAGAATCTTCTTCAAGCATCACAAAATCTTCTTCCAGTATTACATTGTGAATTTTGTGACCATAGTAGAGGTTCCATTTTCACTCTCTCGCTAAAATCGATTAAAGTGAATCATCACGCAATACGCACACGTGTAAAGCAATATTGGTATGGAAAAGATCTGTACTTGATCGTGAAACTTTGTCAACTTGTGGATTCCAGGAAAAAGTTTACTGACGTGATTTTACAAAGGAAGATAAGGGGACAGGTGTCCTTTTCAATGAGTCAAATAACTTAAATATCCACATCAAAATATAAGAAAAATTGGTTTCTTGGCGAAAAGATGGCACCACACAGTACAACGGTAAAATAACGTTTTAATCAGTAGAATTAGTAAAACGTGTAGCAGACTCCGAACGTACAAGAAAGCATAATATCATAAAATATAAACCCGCTAAAAATAGAAGTCCACTTCCCTGTCTTATCTCCGATTAGAGTTTTACAATGCAAGTGGAGACGTGCTCTGATTTCTCCGATTCCCACGGATTTTGTAAGATCTTAGACTTTTACTCCGTGTTGGAATCGATGTCAGTGAATAATATGAACCGGACTGCGCTCGCCGAAGTGACAGTCCCAAAGTAGCCAGTGAAATAAAACCCGCACATACAGACATTTTCGATCGAGTCGCTGGATACTCTACTGCTGAGATTTAACTGCCTATGTCAGCGTGTGTATGCTCGACTCATACGTCGATGCTTCAAGAGAAGTTGTGGTCAGGGTGTTTACGCAATACGTGTTGACACATACTGCTGTGTCAATGTGAAAACGAAACCCACATGTGGAAACGTCTTCTGAAGGAAGATGTGAAAGTTGATTGGTTTATTGTAGTGGCAGGTATACCTACAGGTTTGTACCCGACCCATTTCTGTTGGCATTTCAAAGCATTAAAAACAAGTGAACAAATAGTGGTTGTGGTGGTGGTGATGGCGTGTGCGCGCGCGTGAATGTGTGTATGTGTGTGTGCGTGTGTGTGTACGTGTACGTGTACGTGGGTGCATTTGTGTATGGAGGGTCAGGGATTGAGAAAGCGATTTGTGTTGTGTACCATCAAATCACAGAATCAATATCATGATCTGCAAATGTATGTTATCAGTCTTAGCGCTTTCGTGGTGGACTGGGCAAAAGGAATACAAAGTCACTTAACGGCGAAACCATGAGCATATCACTGGACAGTTTGAACAGGCGCTGCGTCCGGCAAATCATCTCTTCCACCGCCAGTGACAAAACCAAACAGTTGCACAAGAACTGTCTGGACACCGCCCCTTTTCAGAACAGAGCAGCAGGGAT
>NC_134893.1:24730641-24733141 GCF_041734735.1 Babylonia areolata | reverse complement strand
ACTGGCGTATTTGCGATGGCAGCTTGGGTGGGGAACGTTGAGAGTGGATCGTTTGCTTTAAGGGGAACAAAGACTATTAAACAGCTGCAAAAAAAAGGAAACAGGCTCAACCGTCCTTGTCCAAGTAATACATAAAACAATATATAACTGTAATGATGTCATACATACTTTTCTTTATTTCCCATGTTAGTTTCCGTCTGCATGTTATTACTTTCTCTCGAAATAAATGACTGCTGTATTAGGGCGTGCTGGTCTGCACAAGACTGGCACATTATTGTACTTTCCTACACTGTAGTGTGCTTTTCTGTACTGTAATGAGCTGTACTGTACTGAACTGTTCCATACTGAAGTGTATGATTCTGTTCTGTACTGTACTGTACTGAAGTGTATTATTCTGTGCTATGCTGTACCGTACAATAGTATGTTGTAGTGCATTATACTGTGGTGAAGTGCACCACTGTAGAGAAAGCCTTTAAAGAAAAGTTACGGGGAGCCATGACAACCTAATGTGATCAGTCCTTTCTGACGAGGAGACAGCGGCGAGATGAACGTGACGCTGGTTTTTCAGTGTCCTCGTTGTCAGACACAATGGCCTCTATGAAATTCGGTATGGCCTTCTTTTTTGACTCTTTAAATGAATATCCGTGTGACATTTAGCGCTAGAGAGACAGACAGACAGACAGGTACAAGAGAGAGAGAGAGAGAGAGAGAGAGAGAGAGAGGTGGGGGAAGAGAAAAAAAACAGCTGCATAAAAATAACCTGTTTATTTGAAACAAGAGGAAAGACCTCTACCACAGCTAATAATAATGTACGAGGCACAAAAACAACAACAAACAACAACGCGTAAACTGCACGTGCCGTGGCATTGTTGCACTTCACAACACGCAAGGTCTGAAGGCCATCTCTGACAGTGAAGGAATCCTGTAGCCGACGTGTTTTAAGGGATTGTCTTTCAAAGGAAAACAAACATCGACATTAAGAGAAACCCGTAAATAACGTGTTTTAAGGGATTGTCTTTCAAAGGAAAACAAACCTCGACATTGAGGGAAACCCGTAAATAACGTGTTTTAAGGGATTGTCTTTCAAAGGAAAACAAACCTCGACATTGAGGGAAACCCGTAAATAACGTGTTTTAAGGGATTGTCTTTCAAAGGAAAACAAACCTCGACATTGAGGGAAACCCGTAAATAACGTGTTTTAAGGGATTGGCTTCCAAGGAAAAACATACCTGGACAGTGTAGGAAACCTGTAATTGACGCGTTTTAATTCAGGGATCGTCTTGTGAAGGAAAACAGACCAATAGACTGACAGAAAGAGTTCAGGTTTGTGAAATTGACAGGCTTCCAGAAATATGTACTCTCTCTCTCTCTCCCTCACACACACACACACACACACACACACACAGAGTTACACACACACACACACACAGATACACACACACACACACACACACACACACACACACACACACACATGTGCGCGCTATCATTTCATGAACTAAAAAAAATGAAATGAAACAAAATGATGATGGATGTAATTATGAGCTCAGGCCGCTGCATCACAAATCCTGCGGATACCAGTTTTTCTTAGGCAGCCGGTCTTTCTTTTCAATCTGACTCCCATCTTTATTCAGACTTGTGTTGTCCTGATTTGCCATGCTGGTTCCTGAATCACCTGGCACACAAAGGCCTGATCCTGGGGGTTTGTTTCAGTGGAAATGAAAAGAAATCTACTAAGAAACGAAAGAATCTGTGATGAATGTTCCACTACCAGCATTGCTGATGAGTTCCACTATTTGTTTTTGTGTCCTTTCTTTGAAAGTGACAGACAAAAGTATCTACCTTGATATTATAGAAACCGCCCAAACTCCCTTAAATTCCACTTATTGTTTTCCGAGAAAAAAAACCAACAACAAAAGAATATTGTTAAAACTAAAAGAATTTGTTTCTTCTATTTGTAGTTCCTTTCGGTAAAGCTACGTCTGTGGTTAATGGATGAGGATGAATTATTTATTAATGTATATTGACGGTGCAATGGATGAGGATGAATTATTTATTAATGTATATTGGTGATGCCTACTGGTATTTTGTTTTTTCCTCTTTGTTCTTTTGACATCACTCTTATTGTTTGTATGGTATATCTAAAATATGTATGTATGTGATGTTTCGATGCCCCCAAGGGGCACAAGAAATAAACGTTTTGCCTTTGCCTTGCCTTGCCTTGAAAAGGAATCAATAAATGATCATTTAGGAACTGTACTTCGCGTGTGTGTTTGTGTTTGTGTTTGTGTGTGTGTGTGTGAGATGACCAAGTCACTAGAGACAGTCAGGCTGCGTTCAGCGTAAAGCCGTCATTCTCACTGGTCACCAGCTGGGGCCGTATTCAAGAGACCATCATGCGTGCAGGTAAATGTGTGCGTGTGGGTAAATGTGTGCCTGCAGTTAATCTGCCTGAGGCAAGGTAAA
Organism: Babylonia areolata; assembly: GCF_041734735.1. Lineage (NCBI taxonomy): Eukaryota > Metazoa > Mollusca > Gastropoda > Neogastropoda > Buccinidae > Babylonia > Babylonia areolata. Next base: position 24,730,675 of record NC_134893.1, on the reverse strand, counting down.
CTGCCCGAGGGAAAGCAATAGTCGGCATCAGGAA
>NC_134893.1:24723141-24725641 GCF_041734735.1 Babylonia areolata | reverse complement strand
CCGTGAATGTCAATGACGGCTTCAGACCCCCCCCCCCCCCCCACCCCCCCTCCTGCTGGAGTGAGGAGGGGTCGGGGGTCGGGGAGTGGGGGTCGGGGTGGGGGTGGGGGCGGGGGAGGGGGGGGGTGACAGAGAAGCTGACAGGGCCGGGGGAATGGAGGGCTTTGTTGTCAGGACAACTCGGCACAACTCACCAAGTCACTGGTGACGGCTGTTCGTTAGATGACCAGCCATGTGTTCAGTTGGAGAGCCGGGAGAGAAAAAAAAAAAACACACAGAAGTGGCTTTTAAAAGTCATCAATCATTATCCCGAACAATCAGCACCAAACCGAGAAAATGGTCTGAAGATAACACCACTCTGGATCAAATGTGTGGATTGTCAGCTTTCCTTTCTTTTGATGATGTCATCAGTGACGTCACTAAGAACATAAGTACTACGTCCCCCGGCTGTGAAGGGGTTAAGTGTAACTTGGGAGAGGAGATACTCTCGTTTTGAGGCGCAAAAACTCACATAATTATATGATAAGTCCTGGATTACAGACATTGCTGTGTCAATACTATTCGTGGGGGAATGTATATGTGTATGCGCACGCATGTGTGTGTGTGTGTGTGTGTGTGTGTGTGTGTGTGTGTGCGCGCGCTCTCTCTCTTTTTTCCTTTTTCTCCCTCTCTCTATATCTCTCTCATCTTTCTGTCTGTGTATTCCTCATCTCTCTTTCACTGTCTATCCTTTCATTTTCTCTACCCCCCCCCACCCCTCCCCCCACCACACCCACCCACACCCCACTTCCCTCTAATTCTCTCTCCCTGTCTCTTTCCCCACCCCCCGTCCTCTCTCATTGCCCATCCCTCCCTCTCTCCCTCCACCTCTCTCTGTGTTAACTCGTTTATCTGTGTGCACATGGCTTTATCAGATCTGTGTGTGGACTGACCTGATTTGGCGTCAGATAATTCCACTTTTCCTGCTGTTTGCCCTGGTGATTGCAGACTTGTTCTGCTGACATGTTCTATTGCCCAGGAAACGAAATGAGACTGGCAGTGCAGAAAACCAACAGCATGAAATATTAGATAAGAGCAAGCCTGCATGTTTGCTCAGTCAAATTTCTGTCGCTGCAACAGGCGAATACGCATGCACGCGTGCACGCACGCATACATATGCATTGCAAGGACAGATGCCCCGCACACATGAGAAAGATATGAAGAGACGAATGCTCACTGGTATGGAATTTGCTGTGGACACCTGTTGATTTTGATGTATAGTATAGTATAGTATAGTATAGTATAGTATAGTATCCCTTTTTGTCCCAACAGATTCCTTCCCTCATTCATTCCTCTCTCCCTTCCTTCCTTTCTTTCTTCCTTCCTTCATGCGGTGGTTATTAGCACAGGGCCTGAGGGCCTACTGACGTGTGGAGTCTCTAGATGTCCGTCCCCTCCTGAGACCTTCAGCTGGGCGACAAGGAGGGGAGATAGATAGATAAATAGATAGATAGGTAGATAAACAGACAGACAGACAGACAGACAGATAGATAGATAGATAGATAGATAGACAGATAGATAGACAGATAGATACGGATAAGTGTTAGCAATTGTCCCTCATGAAGGGGGTAAATACACACGATCATAAAACCAAACAACGAGTAACACGCGGTCACATCATCATCTAGAGGGAAGAGAGAGAGAGAGAGAGAGAGAGAGAGAGAGAGACGTGGGGAAAGAGAAAGACTTTCACCGGGAGGAGAAAGCAGGGCAGGAAAAACCACCAGGATCAACGCCTCATCCACAAAGCAGAGTGCCACCAGCAGTGGGTGACTGGGTCACGCCGTTCCTATCTCTCTGTGTGTCTGTCTGCAGGTTTCGTGACTGGTCTTCCATCACTGGGCTGCTGTCTGCTGCCTTGGTGCCGATTTCTGGTGTGTGTGCACTCTGTGTGGTGGAGCTGTATTGTTGTGCTTGGTTCTGGTTGTCAACTGACTCTCTTTCTTCTCCTCCCACCCCCCCCCACCCCCCAATCCACCCCTTCCCCCCCCCCTCACCACCACCACCACCACCACCAACAACAACAACAACTCCTCTATCATTGTATCTCTCGCCTGTTTCCTCTGTCTCTCATTTACTCTGGTCCTTAATTTCCCTTTGCTATCCTCCCTCTCTGCCTCTTTCCCCCCTCTCTTCTCTCTCTTTCCCTCTCCCTCTTCCCGCCCCCACCCCTCCCTTCCACATGTCTCTCCACCCCCTTTTCTCCCCCTCCTCTCTCTATGATTCATTTATCTGAGTGCATGTGGCTTAATCCACTGTGCGTGTTGTGGATGCCATGTTTGAGCGTCAGATAATTCCGCATTCCGAGAGGTGTTTGCCATGGCCACTGGCAGCATGTTCGGTCAGCTGGTAAATAAAACAGGGGCCGGCAGTGCAGAAAATCAACGGGGGGAAAGATTAGACAACAGGCAGGTCTGCTTGTTTGCTCAATCGTTTTTCCCATTCAACAGACAAACGTGCT
>NC_134893.1:24663141-24720641 GCF_041734735.1 Babylonia areolata | reverse complement strand
CCACCCTATCCTTTTTAATCCGTCTGTTCATTGTATTAGGTATTGGCTTGAAATATTCCGTATGGACGCAAATAGATTTTCTGTTAAAGCATACGAGATGTTGATGTGGATATCTCGATTCGGGGGGTCAAGAGTTCAAGAGTTTTGTTCCGAGATGGTTTTGGATTTGTATGGCTGAACCAAGGAGTAGAAAATGAAAACGCATTCTTGCAGGATCTTCGTCAAAGTTTTATTGATAGTCACTGGCAAAACTGGAATGAATATGTTCAGAATAGTGACAGATTTTCCTTTTATAGATCATTTAAATTGTCATGGAATTGTTAAAATTATCTTCGATGTGATGTTGATAGATATTTGAAAATTGACAAAGTGTAGATTTGGAGGAACAGATATGGTAATTCATCGCGATCGATATCATGTAGTTTCCTCCAATACCATGACATATCCATGTTGTAAAACTGAAAAGGAAGATGAAATACATATTCTGTTGTGCTGTCGTAGTATGTGTCACATTAGGATAAATTACATTCCTAGAAAATTCTACTTGAAACCATGTCCCTTTCATGTTACCTTGCTGATGACAAACCAAAATAACAACATAATGAAGGATTTCTCCATATATTTGCATGAAGCCTTCAAGAGACGCGCTAAGCTAATGCAGTTAAAGAATGAGATAATTGTTTCTGAACGGATTGATTATGACACTGATTTATCTGGAGAAGTTGTCAACTCATTTTTGCTTGTAATTCCTTCATTCCTTTGTTCGTTATAAATGTCATAATTTTATTTGTATTTGGATCCCCTTCAGAAGGGTTGCGGCCTACACTGAATAAACAATTTCGTTTCGTTTCTTTCTCTCTTTCATCTCCACAGCTCTTAACCACTCACCACAAAACAAACACCCTCTGTCTCTCTGTCTCTGTCTCTCTCTCTCGCTCTTTCTGTCTCTTTCTCATCTCCACAGCTCTTAACCACTCACCACGTAACAAACACCCTCTGTCTCTCTGTCTCTGTCTCTCTCTCGCTCTTTCTGTCTCTTTCTCATCTCCACAACTCTTAACCACTCACCACAGAGTAAACACCTTACCCCGCTCTATCTGCCTGTCTGTCTCATCTTCATCTTCACAGCTCTTAACCACAAAACCACGAACATCCTTCTCTCTCTCTCTCTCTCTCTCTCTCTCTTTCTGTTCCCTCTCCCTCTCTCTCTCTCTTTCTTTCTGTCCCCGCTCTCTCCATGTCTCTTTCTCTGTGTCTCTCTCTTTATCTCCGTCTCTCTGTGTCTCTCTCTGTCCTCCCCTTTCTCTCTCTGTCTCACTTTGTCTCTGTCTCCGTATCTCTCTCTCTCTGTTTCTATCTCTGCCCCCCCTCTCTCTCTGTCTCACTCTGTCTCTGTCTTCCTCTCTCTCTCTGCACCCCCCCTCCCTTTCTCTCTCTCTGTCTCACTATGTCTCACTCTCTCTTTGTCTCTCTTCGACCCCCGAAAACGGAGTATGGCTGCCTACATGGCGGGGTAAAAACGGTCATACACGTAAAAGCCCACTCGTGTGCATACGAGTGAACGTGGGAGTTGCGGCCCACGAACGCAGAAGAAGAAGAAGTCTCTCTTTGTCTCTCTATTTCTCTGTGTCTCTCTGTGTCTCACTCTGTCTCCTTCTGTCTGTTTGTCTTTCTCTCTGTCTGTCTCTCTAACCCAGAACGCTCCGCTGTCATAATCTCTAAGTGCCCGCAGCCAACAGACGGACAGTGGCGCAACTCGCAGGCCTTTGCTCGCCCCTCTCTCTCTCTCTCTCTGTGCCGTGCCGTGCCGTGCCGTACCATGCCGTGCCGTTGCTGTGCTGCTAGCCTGTTGCTGCAGCGGCCTCCAGTTCCCCCCCTCCCTCCCCTCATCCCCTCACAGTGTTTTCCAGAGGGTTGACAGGCGTCGCCTTGCTTTTGTGAGGTAGCAAGCAGCGGCCAGCGGTGGTGTGTGGTTGTAGGTGGCCATGTGTTGTGTCGTAGCCTGCTGACTGGGGAGGTTTTGTCGAGTGGTGTGTGGCACTGCAGGAGCGAAGGGGTTAAGTGTTGTAGCAGTGCAGGGGTTAAGTGGTCATTTGTGGTGTTCGTGGTTCTGACGCGGTTCGTTACCGAACTACCGGTAGGTTTGAGAGCCAGGGATAGGTGTCGGGGGGGTGGTGGGAGTGCGTTGTTTCTTTGCGGTTTTTTTTGTGTGTGTGTGTTTGGTAATTATTATTAATGTTGTTGTTGTTGTTGATATTGTTGTTGTTGTTATTATTATTATTGTTGTTGTTGTTGTTGTTGTTGTTATCATTATTGTTGTTGTTGTTGCTGTTGTTGTGTTGTTGTTGTTGTTGTTATTATTATTGTTTTTGTTGTTGCTGTTGCTGTTATTGTGTGTTCTATAAAAAATGTTTGGACAGTATATCTTTTGTTCATGGCTGCATCTTGTTATTTGTAGTCTGTTCACTCATTTCGTTTTTCCACCCCATGCCTCCTTTAAAAAAAAAAAAAAAATCTCGCGTACAAAAAGTTTAGGAAAAATGAGTATTTAGGTATTGATGGAATATAATGTTATTTCTTTTTTTGAGTGTGTTGTGTAAAGACCTGCTTTTTTGTTGTTGTTAAATTAATGGTGGTTTTGAATTTTTTTAAATCGCCGTAAATATGAACAAAACGTGGCTGAGTTGCTCTGAGTATTGATCCGGTACAATCATTTTTCTGGACACGAGTGTTTGAAATATCATTACACAAATGGAGCTAATTGTCGTTCAGATTTCATTTAATAGCCAGTGCTTTCTTCGTCTCCTTCTGATTAAGTCGGTTGGTTCATTTATTGATTCACAGTCTATGGACATTAGCTGATGATATTTTGATGTTCTTGTTCTTTCTTTCTGTTTTTTCTTTATATTTTTCCTTCTTTCTGTCTTGATTCTCTCTCTCTTTCTTTCTTTCTTTCATTCTTCCTTCTTTGTTGTATTTATTCTTTATTTCTCTTCCTCCTCGTCCCTCTCCCCTCCTTCCTTCTTCTCCTCTTCCTACTTTGCTTCTTTTCGTCTTCCTCCTCCTCTCCTTGAGAGATGGATGTAAAAAAACAAACAAAAACAAAAACAAAAAAAAACAAAAAACAAATACAAAAAAACTACAACAACAGACAACAACAACAACAAACAAACCAAAACAACAAAAACTAAAACAACAACAACAACAACAACAACAAAAACCACAGTTGTTCTTGCTCCACTACCCTCGTAAAATGAAAATTAGTTTAGTTTCCTCCTCCATCTCATTCTCATACTTGTTCCCATTCTTAGCTTCTTTTCCCCATCCGCCCAGCGGCGCGGCAGTGAAGATATTGAGAATGCCCCCACAAGTGAAGCTGTGATCATTATGGACACATGGGGAGTGGACAAGTGATTGACGATCGTCTCTCGGCCCTCCCCTGCCCTCCCCCAGCCCCCTAACCCTCGCCCCTATCTCCCCTTGGGGGCAAGCGTGTGGTCAGTCCATTAAGAGGCCATGCAGTCTGCTGCCGCGGAGGTCCTGACCGTTAGGTCCTAACCATTATATACATTGATTCGTTTTCCTGTGTCACCGTGACACATTGGTACGTCTTACTGTGTCACCGTGACACATTGGTACGTCTTACTGTGTCACCGTGACACGCTGGTACGTCTTACTGTGTCACCCTGACACGCTGGTACGTCTTACTGTGTCACCGTGACACATTGGTACGTCTCACCGTGACACATTGGTACGTCTTACTGTGTCACCGTGACACATCGGTACGTCTTACTGTGTCACCCTGTCACATTGGTACGTCTTACTGTGTCACTTGCTGCGTCACCTTGACACATCGGTACGTCTTGCTGTGTAAACGTTGTTGTGTCACCCTGACACATTGGTTACGTCTTACTGTGTCACTTGCTGCGTCACCTTGACACATCGGTACGTCTTGCTGTGTAAACGTTGTTGTGTCACCCTGACACATTGGTTACGTCTTGCTGTGTAAACCCCAGAAAGACAAATGGTCCGGAAGAATGGCATGACCTCAGCGAGCACTGGAGGGAAAAGAAAAAAAAACAAGAACATTGTCAGCAGTGAGCGCTACAAGCTGTTATTGAGAGAAGCCCATCCCATGTTTAATTCCAAACATCTTGGGCCAGAAGATGAAATATTTGCGAGCAAAAAAACAAAACAAAACAAAACAACAACAACAACAACAACAAAAATCCATCCCACCTTCGATTTTGTAGCTGCTGGCAGTTTAAACTGAAAGAGAGTTACTCATGCACATGCACTCACGCAATTTACACGTCCACATTCAGGCAACCATGCAGAATGTTGAATTTTTGACTACAGCTATCTCTTTTGTGTACAGTTATCTCTTTTTTGCGGGCACGATCTTAACAACAGGATTCAATGAAATTTTGTCTGTATTTTGGTTGCGCCGCGTGTTTTTTTAATTTTATTTATTTATTTATTTATTTTTTTTATAGATCAGTTAATAATCAAATTGTGTTTTGATCAGCACTGAACAATTGACTGTGGACGTTTTTCTCCGGAAGATTAAATAAAATAACCATTGTGTTGCAAACAGATTGAGTTGGCATTTTTATTGGAGATCGATTTGAATCGTACATTATTTCTTGTAAACACAAGTTTCGCTCTTTCTACATGTGTAGCTTTAGATTGCGTAAAAAAATGCTATATGTGACGTTAATCGTAAAGTGACGTAGTTTTTTGGCTGATCGTCGTAGAGGTCGATGCAGAAGTCTGATCTACAGTAAAGATTGAATTATGAAGAGTTGTGAAAGGCAAGTTTCCAGTGTTTTACCGTTATATTGGTGTTGAAGATTGGAGCTGTTAATATTCTCTCGAAATTAAGGATTTTGAACCTGATACATGAGTCGATATTTACTCTGCCCGGATTGGATTCAACGAGAGATTAGAACCAACTCTTGTCGCTGTCAGACAGCGTTGTACGTCATCAGAGGATTTTAAGAACAAGTGTTTGATTCTTGCCATTTACGTTTTGGCAAACAATCAACTACCGTCACCTACCTCAGGCAGCGCCCTGTGTCCTCTGAGTTGTGTCCATAAAGTACGAGAGTCGTGATCAAAACCCATATTACAACGTAACATATTGACATAATTATGTTCTGGACCTGAAAACAGGATTGTCACCTGTGTTGCTTCAGTAGAAACCAGACGTTTTGCAATCTTTATTTATTTATTTATTTATTTATAATCTCTCTCTCTCTTTTCGGAGCCGCGTTTTCCACTGTACTTTATGGGGTTTTTTTTGTGTGTGTGATCTCTGGGACTTTGACGCTAGGTGTCACAATGCTGACATCAAACCTGACAACGTAATCCGGTTATTTCATCCAGAGATTGTATGTGAATGAACTTGGTGACCTGGTAGATTATAATCTTTTTATTTCTGTTCACAGTTCTGACCTTTCAGTGTAACATTTTTATGTTCAGCACCTCTTATCGTTCCTTCATTTTGCAAGTCAGCCTCGAGTGTTACGTATAATTGTTGCAAATGAGAGTGAGGTGACTTTCCTTGGGGAAAAGTCGAGATGCTATCAAAATGTGTGTGTGTGTGTGTGTGTGTGTGTGTGTGTAAAATCCTTTGTCTGTTTTCCTTCGATAGCTCCACGCTGAACACAGCTAACAATGTTTCTTTTTTCACTTCTGTCCAAACAGATGCACACACACACACACACACACACACACACACACAGTGCCTGTGGACAGACAAAAATATCAAAATTATTCATGTGTGTTCAAACATTTTGTGTCAATTGCTTTCTGAGAGCAAACGATTTAGACAGAAATAAAGCGAGTGGTAAACTTAATCTTGAATCGGAAAGAAGCAAAGTTAATTTGAACGCGTTTGGACGGACATAGTATTTTTCTGGAATGTACAATTCACGTATGGTTTATACTGGGCACACACCAAGATAAAATGTAATTCAGATTCTTCTGTTCCAGGACAAAATGAACAATTAACATTTTCTCTATTCTTCGAGTATCTTAAATGATGTGGTTTCAGCTGGGACACACCAAGTCTTATTCTTGTTAAATGTTTCCTGAAAACAGGGTTTCCGACTGTATTTAGATATTTTGGAATGTCATGCAGTTGTCAAAACGAGGAATATAACTGAAATCTTTCTTTAATAATAATAATTTAAAAAAAAGGATAGATAGAATGAATAATAGAAAAAGATTGACTCCGCGATGTGGCAACATCCCCTCCTTTGCGACAGCTACCCGATTTCACTATATATATATATATATATATATATATATATATATATATGAATAACTACTAACTTGCTAACTAACTAATCAATCTCACGGATATTGTTTTGAAACCACAGACACAATGTGTGAATGAATAACTACTAACTAGCGAGCTAACTAATTAACTAAGTAACTAACTAAACATGATCTTACGGATATTGTTTGGAAACCACAGACACACGACAGAGGACAAATTATTTCTTTGATTTTTTTGTTTTGTTTTTGGTTTTGATTTCTTCTTTGTGCCGTAAACTCGAAATTAGTCTGTCGTATTTCCCCCCTGTGTGCTCTGTCCCCTTTCTGTGTGACGGCTGACGGTAACTGATCGGATGGAGGCAGACTTCTAGGAGACTGGAGGTAGGAAGACCCCCAGAAGGGTAATGGCCGTGTCAGTCAGTTCCATTCACTCCTCCTGTCGCCTCATCGTCAGGAATCGATACGCCTGAACCGAGCGGCGACTGTGGAAACTTGGAACTCCAATCTTGTTTCCAACAGCTCGGCATGTTGGACGTGGTGGCAAAATCAAGGGACCAATGACGGACCAATCAGAAGTGGAGATGACGTGACGTCATGACAAGTCAAGGGAAACCGTCAGTATAACGGACCAATCGGAGTGGAGATGATGTGACGTCATAACAAGGGAAAGCGCCAGGATGGCGGACCAATCAGAGTGAAGATGAGGTGACGTCATGGCAAGTCAAGGGAGAGCGCCAGAATGACAGACCAATCAGAGTGGAGAGGAAGTGACATCATGACAAGTCAAGGGAAGGAGTCACAACTATAGACCAATTAGAGTGAAGATGAGGTGACGTCATGGTAGGTCAAGGGGAAGAGCCGGGATGACGGACCAGTCAGAGTGAGAGATGATGTGACGTCATGGCAAGTCAAGGGAAAGCGCCAGGATGACGGACCAATCAGAGTGGAGAGGAAGCGACGTCATAGCGCGCCAGTCAAGGGGAAAGATCCCGACGACGTAAACCGTGCACGGTTCGTCCCCTTGGGAATCTTGGGTCTGCTGATTTTTTCTGATTTCCGCAAGTCAGACATTCCACACCTCAGCGTGTTGCTGCGTCACCATAGAGAACGCCTCAGCTGACACGAAACACGCGTATAAAGAGCGTTTTCGCGCGCGCTCATCTGTGGCTTATGAAAACGACAGCTGTTTGCCTGTTTCAAGCGATGGTTTTCTTTAGGGAATGCGTGAAGAAAAAGGAAATCCTTTCGTTTTCTGCAGACTTTCTGTTTGCACAGCTGAAGCATCGAGTTTTAAAGCATCAAGTTCCTCCTTTTCTTCTTTTATCGGATTCTTTTGGAAATCAACTGAAGGTCTCTGGTTTAGCACCATCGTGATCACCATGATAATCATTATTATTATTATTTTTTTTTTATCAGTTATAGTTGTCCTTTGTCAATCATTAACCTTTCTGGCGTAATGTGTGCGTGTGCGCGCGCGCGCGCGCGCGCGCGTGTGTGTGTGTGTGTGTGCGCGCGCGCGCTATGATAATGTCCAGCTTTGACATCAGTTTCAGTTTCTCAAGGAGGCGTCACTGCGTTCAGACAAATCCACATACGCAACACCACATCTACTAGACATATGCCTGACCAGCAACATAATCGAAACGCGCTTTGTCAGGACTCGAGTGCATGCATATATGTGTACCTATCAAGAGTGGATTTCTTCACATAATTTTGTCAGAGGACATTTTTGTTGCCATGGGTTCTTTTTCGGTACACAACGTGCGCGCTGCACAAGAGACGCTCGGTTAATCGTCTCATCCGAATGACAAAACGTCCAGTTTGATTTTCCAGTCAAACTTGTGGGGAAGGGCGGCGAAAAGAGGGAATCGAACCCGGACCCTCACGAACACTGACTGTATTGGCAGCGAAGCGTCTTAACCATTCAGCCACCTTGCTCCTCAGTGGTTTGACGTAATCCGAAGATTAGTGGCTGGACCACACGGCTTATCTTTGCCTGCCTCTCTCTGCATTGTTCCACTGTATTGATCGGACTGTTCGGTCTGTGTCGCTGGTCGTGGCCGCTTGGTTTTCAGTGTGGGCTTTTGTTCATCCCTTCTTTCTTGCGTTCTTTACTTGTTTATTCTTTTTCTTTCTTCCTGTATTCTTACTCCTTTACTTTTCTTCGTGGTTTTTTTTTTTCAGTGTTGCTGTCATTTCATTTTCTTTCTTTCTTTTTTTTTTAAAATATAAAATTCTTTTTTTGTCATTCTTTTCAGTTTCTTTCTCTCTTTTGGATTTGTTTTGAAGTTACTGTTTCTTTGTTTGTGACTATCTATCATTCCTCTTGTTTTGTTACGAACACGGATATGACTGCAGTCTCTTTCTGTCTCTGTCTCTGTCTCTCTCAGTCTCTCTGTGTGTCTCTCTCACTGTACCTCTGTTTAGTTGTGAACATGAGTGTAATTCGTGTAAGTCCCCTTCTTTCTTTCTTACTTTTTTTTTCTCTGTTAGACATGAATCTGGTTTTCTTCGACATTCTTTCACTTCGTCTTTCGTCGTTTCTTTTTCTTCTTTCTTTCTTTTCCTGGATCTCGGTACAGCCTCTTTCTTTCTTTCTTTCTTCCCTTCTTTCATTCTTTCTTTCCTTCTTTCTGTCTTCCCCTCAAAAGGCCGTGAACTGTGCGCAAGTCGCACACTCAGAGATCTGGAACTCCCGTTTTCGTTCCTGAAGTGGAAGCGAAAGAAGCTATCGGTATGAATATATTCACATCCTTACGGCTACATTTTATTCCATATACGTTTCTTACAATGAGGTCTGTGGCGTGGAGCCAGCGTCTAGGACACACTTACCCCAGTGTGGCTGAACCCAAGGGTCTATCGTGGTGAGAAAAGAATATCAGACGGAGGGAGAAATAATTCTTTAAAAAAAAAAACAACTTGTTGAACACACACACACACACACACACACACACACACACAAATACCACTCACCCACCCGCACACACTCACACTAACACACACGCGCGCGCGCACACGCAAACACACACACACACACACACACACACACACACACACACACACAAAACCCCAGACATTCGCACACACACACACACACACACACACACCACACACACGTGCGCACACACACAAATACACACACACACACACTCACACAGAGAGTCCGACAAACACAGTGACCCGCTGGCCAACAAGAGTCCCCTCTCTCTATCAGTCCTGCCATCAGCGGACCACACCATTCACACTGCACATGCAACTGGCAGCGTTGGGGGTTCACTTCTCCCGAAAAAGGGAGACAAAAACAAACACAAGCAAAAACAACAAGAACAACAGCACAAAACCGACCAAACACACACACACACACACACACACACACACACACACACAATATCAAACAAACAAAATAACATGGGCTGGATCGATAGACATGAAATGCCGTTCATGTACCGGCGTGTGTGTGTGTGTGTGTGTGTGTGTGAGAGAGAGAGAGAGAGAGAGAGAGAGAGAGAGAGAGAGAGAGACATAGATAAACACACACACACACACACACACACACACAGATGTACGTTTTGGACACTCCTTGTGTTTGCCCGTGTCATGTGGTGCCAGCAATGACCACACAAAATACATTCCCTGCCTCTCCCTGTCTGCCTTTGTCCCGCCTTTTGTAGGCTGCACTGAGTGGGTATGGCACGCGTGGATTGCCATAACTTTGGTAGCCCAGTAATCAATCAGAATTAGAGGTACCTCCATGTAGTAAGTAGCACGGCAGTTCCCCCCCCCTCGCCCCCCAGCCCCCCACGCCCCCACTCTCGTAGAAACATCAGTCTCGGACTGACACTGGGCACAAACCGGGAACACGAGTGCCACCACACGGAGAAAACAATGGTCCCCCTCTCTGTTCACGTCTTCTCTTTCCCTCGCTGATGTTCCTTCTGTGTGCACGTGCTAACCGCTATGCGTCGGCTGACCTAGATAGTGTGTGTGTGTGTGTGTGTGTGTGTAAGATTCCCAAGATGGTTCAGGTTTCCATTTGAGTTCGGCGATTGTATCATTTTGTAAATGTGTCTTATGTAATAAATAACACTACTACCACTGTCGCCACTGCCATCACCACAACCACTACTACTGCTTATGCTGCAGCTACTGTTAATACTACTTCAACTAATATTATTACTGCTGCTGCATCTATTACCATTACGGCGAGGAAAGAAAGAAAGAAAGAAAGAAAGAAGCAGAAGAAGAAAAAGAAGAAGAGGGATAGGGATTACATGGAAAGTGCTTTAACAAAAGTCGCAACATAAAACAGCCGGAGAAAAGCTTCAGCCATGGCTTGTTCATATTTTATTGCTGGCGGTTGCTTTCCCTATTTTTGTTATTATTTGTTTATTATTTATTATTTATTCAACCTCTATCACTAGTATTGTGAGGCCTTGTTAACACTGATTTATACATGTATATAACACCAGCAACAGTATCAGGAGTAGATGCTACAGCTATCTTTTTTTTTCCTTTTTGTTCTTTCTTTCCGTGTAACCGTGTCTGCCAGACACGCAATCAGAATAATACAGTGTTATATACTTGTATATACCAGTAGTTGACATCTCCAAAGTGTAGTCTGAAAGAAAAAGTGTGAATGGAGCGAGATGAATATTACTGCTGCTAGTAAAACATCGGCTTATTCTATCACAGCACAATTTGCTGGAATTCTGAAACAGTGCACAGCGTTTGTTCATTGTCCTTCTGTGTCGTTCAACCCTGAGTTGATTGCATGACGGCATTTCCTTATTTTATTCGTTTATTTTATTTTATTTTTTTCTCCAGTTTAGCCTTCGCATCATTGACCTGATGTGTGTTTTATGTGTGTCTTTTCCGCTTGGGGACGTGAATGGTTAATGAAAACAGCGAACTTGGGCGGGTTTTTTTTTCCATTGTGTGACGAGTGGTCACTGGTTGTGGGGGGGAGTACTTGCATGGGGTGAGTGAGGAGGAATAACGCGTGGCAGGGAGAGAGAAAGAGAGAGCTGGCTCTGGGGGAAAAGCCATGAAATCCACACACGGGTTGATGGCGAAGCTATCCAGCGAGGAGAAACCATCACTACTGCAGTCTTGACTCTTGATGGTGACGGCATCCGTGGAGAAAGATATAAAACCCAGACCTGAAAGCAAGAGGTGGAAAGGAGAAGTGGAAAGAAGGTAAAAAAAAAGAAAAAAAAAAAGCAAGAGCAAAATGTTGGGAGGAAAAGTTGTGGACCCATAAGACAGCCTTTGTGCGCACCCCCCCCCCCCCCTCCCCCCAGGACTCTTGAGAGAGCTGGCGATCAGCGGCACTAAGGCAGCCTTCACACGTTCCGACGACAGGCTTCACCATGAATTCCGCCTCCACCTCGGTGACGGTGAAGGAGGGCAAGAACAAGAAGAATGCTATGGACCTGGAGGTATGTGTCTTGTCTGTGGGCCAGTGCTGCTTTGTCTCTGTTGTAGTCTGTTGCGTTAGTTGCCGCTCGGTCTGTATGTCGGTCTGTCTGTATGTCGGTCTGTCTATTATGTCGATCCTGTCTGTCTTTGGGTCAGTACTTGCTTTGTCTCCGTTGTACTCTGTTGTTGTCTGTTGTGTTTGTTGCCGCTCGGTCTGTATTTCGGTCTCTGTGTGTGTCGGTCTGTCTGTATGTCTGTCTGTTTGTCGGTCTGTCTGTCTTTGGATCAGCAGTTGTTTTGTTTCTGTTGTGCTCTGTTGTAGTCTGTTGTGTTAGTTGCCGCTCTGTCTCTATTAAAGTCTGTCGGTCTGTGTATATATATCAGTCTGCCTGTGTGTCGGTCAGCCTGTCTTTCAATATTTCCATCTTTCTTTCCTTCATTCGTCCGCCTTCCTCGGTTTCCCGTCTTCTTTCTTTCCTTCCTTTCTCCCGTTCTTCATTCTTTCTTTCTTTCTGTCCGTCATTTTGTTTTGCAATGGCGTGATATCCCTCTCGCGGTTTGTTGATTCTAAGCTAGTGTCGTGTTTTACTTTCTCTCTGGAAACCAATCTCCAGTCTCTTTAATCAAATCAAAATACCAGCAGCTACAGTCTGTGACCCGATATGTCTGATTCGATGTGGCACACAGTCACACTGGCGGCCATTTTGTCAGCACGAGCCCGACACGAAGAATGCCAAGTCAGCAACAATGCTGTGTATCTCTTTCCGTCATCCTGAAGTACAAACCCTCCGGAGACACATTACGGGAAAGAAGCATTCTCCATCGTAAATTTTCTATAGCACTTTTTTGGGGGGTGGGGGTTTGTGGGGCGAGGGGGTTGGGGGGGGGGGTGAGGGTGAGGGGGGGGGGTTGCTGAGGGGAGAATGTACAGAATAAGTTAGGATGCATTTATCACCTGGTCACATGACAGTCATGTTGTTGGTGCAAATGACGTGCATCAATCCCTCCACCCTAACAAAAGAAAAGAAAGAAAAAATACAACACGCGCAGAGCGTGAAAGAGAAACGACTGGCGCTGTTCCAGAAGTGTGGGAATGGTTCAGATGGGCGACACGTAAAATTCCCTGGACGTGTCAACGACTGCCTTCAGCCGCGTTGTTCTCTGCAGCCTAGCAGAGGGCGAGAGCCGTTTGAAAAAAAAATCCATTCTCTCCCCTTTTGACTCCAACTGCGTGTCATACTAACGACGACCCCCTCGCCCCACCCCCCCTTCCTCCAACTCGCAGCCAGTATTTGGCAGTCATTGTCACAGGGTTTTTGGGGTGTTTTTTTTACCCCTACCCTGGATATTTATCCCCCCCACCCTCCTCTCTCCACTTATCACAATACCCCCCCCCCCCACTACCCCCTCCTCCTCTTGTCTGCTCATCTCTCCCAACCCCTCCCATTGGCTCTTCTCCATGGTGAGACCAATAACGATGGCCTATCGACCAGGGCTAGTGCTCTATGTGTGGGATGTGGCGCCTTCTTTTCAGTCATAAATCCGCGGTACCCCCCCCCCGCCCCCCCGCCTTAACTTCACACACACACACACACACACACACACACACACACACACTATTCTCCGTAGACATATTCTCCGTAGGGAAAGCACTGGGTTCATTAATAATGGAGAGAACATCGCTATTAGCAGCGCGAGCGAGGCGATAAGCTTGAGCACTTTCTGTTATTTAGTGTAGAGTAGTTGTGATCCCATACCCTCTTCCCCTCCCTTCCCTGTCTCCCCTCCCCCTCTGTCTGTATGTCTGTTTCTCCCTCCCTCCCCCTCTCTGTCTTCACTTATGTGGGCGTATTGGTTCATGTTCTGGAGTAGTAGTAGTAGTAGTAGTTGTCGATGTTGTTGTTGTGGTAATGGCAGTGGTTGTTATGATGATAAAAATGATAAAGCTGAAAGAACATGACATTTTTTAAAAAATGAATGGACACACACACACACATATACACACATACACACACACACACACACACCACCACCACCACCACCACCACCATTCCGCCTCATCTCTCTTCTTCTCAACTCTGAAGCCTGCAGCGGTCCAAGACAGGCACCAGAGATTCCAGGAGGACCTCCTCTGGCAGCTTCCTCCCGTCCTCCAGCCCCCCCCCTCCCCCATCCCCTCCCTCGTCCTCCTCCTCGCATCACCAGGGAGATGCTGGCTGGCATCTGTCCTCCTCATCTGACCCATCTGCACCAGACGTTCACGTGCAGATGTGCCGCAACATCACTTTGGAAGTGCTTGAAAGTTCACCGTGGAAAACTTTATGCTCTTCACCAGGCGAGGGGGAAACATGGCAATATCTAATCGGAACTGAGGGATAAGTGTGGGTTGGGGGTTGGGGGTAGTAAAAAAAAAAAAAATAAAAAAAAAATCGATGGTCACGGCAGGGGAGGCAATTCCAGCAGCTATTCGTCCCGTCAGAGATGTTAATGGATTTTGATTTGGCGCTGGACTGAACGGGGTCATACGAGTGTGTTGTGGGCGTGGGAAGGTGGGTGGGTGGGTAGGAGAATGTGTGTGTGTGTGTGTGTGTGTGTGAGAGAGACAGAGAGAGAGATTGTGTGTGTGTGTGTGTGTGTGTGTGTGTGTTTGAGCGCGCATGTGCGAGTGTGTATGGTTCTGTTTATGTCTGTCTGTCTCTCTTATTACAGTACACACTGTCTGTCTCACTGTCTCGGTAAGATAAGTAAACATTTAGGAACATTGCTGTAGATATAAGTCAACAGGGAAAGAGATGTTCCACAAACTACAGACTGATAAAGTGTATTGCTCATTGTTGGAACCCTCAGTTACAATTACACCAGTACTTGCCATTTTACTGATACAGTAGATTCACCTGTGGTGTCCCTTGCTTACGCGTCTTCAGAAGGAGCTGTAGCCGATGTTAAATGAATGATCTGCTCTCTGGTTTTCTCTCTCTCTCTCTGAATCTGTCTATGTCTTTCTGTCTCTCTCTGTGTCCTTCTGCTTACTCTTCTCCCGTGCCATGCTGGAGCCATCTCTTTCACTGTGTCCAGTTTACGGCAGTTAAAAGCTGACAACGTCTTTTTACTGTCCGCTAAACACAACACCTTCACAACCTGGAAACAATATCGTAGTGGCGTGAAATGGAATCAGCTTATCGATCAGTGCTGGTCCACGGCGTATATAGGGAGAGGGGAGTTTACAGTCTGTATATTAAGAATGCGAAAAAGAGAGAGATGGGACGGGTAGGGTAGAGTTTGTGTGTGTGTGTGTGTGTGTGTGTGTGCGTGTGATATCAAATAGAACAGGCAAACTTCCAGACAGGGAGCCACACAGAAAGACAGACAGAGAGACCAAAAAACAGACACAGAGACAGAAGGAAAGACAACGGAACAGACAGACGTACAAACAGAGATGGCATAAAGTGCGAACAAGTCAGATTGTGACAGTTATTGGTCGTTGATGACCTTCCTGATACATTGCTTCTGGGCACGCCATCTGCTTATGCAACAGTGTGTGTGTGTGTGTGTGTGTGTGTGTGTGTGTGTGTGTTTGTGCGCGCGCGCGCGCGTTCGTGTGTGCGTGTTTGTGTGTGCGGTAACGCGTACGCCTGAACATGAGAAAGAAAAAAATAATAGAGAGAGAGATCCATACATCAGTATTATCCGATTATCCCCCTATTCACAGCCATTCCACCCAAAGCAAAATAGGAGAGAAAAAAAAGGAGCATGAAACACACACACACACACACACACATTCATCGAGCGCCACTCAAGCCCCTCCCCCCCCCCCAACCCCTCCAACACACACACGCTGTGCAGTCAGTAACGTCTTTTATCTCTCCATGTTGCATCCAGCGCGGCAGCCTCCTAACTACAACAATCAACTCCAGTTGGGCAAGCCAACCAAACGGGAACAATAGTCTGTTCTATCGGCCCCTCCAGCCTCGTGACAAAAACCAACCAACCAAACAAACAAACCAGCCGAAAAACAACAACAACAACAACAACAACAACAAAAACCCCACCTCCAACCCCCAAACAACATTCTGCAGGCTTTCGTTGGCAACCGTCACCAAGGGTGAGGCGTGGGACCCTGAAAAAGTGCCCCCCCGGGAGCGTTGTGGCAGACCAGTTAATCAGCAGGCTAGGAGTCTCGCGGGACCCCTCGTGCCATTTGCTAATGGCAGCAGGCAAGTGTCGGGAGAGAGTGATTATCTACGGCACGATAGTCCTGCTGCTCTTCCATTCTGTCTGGCTCGAGCATTGTTTCATGCGTGGGGGGAGGGGGGGGAGAGAGGGGGGGGGGGGTGTTGAGGACACACACCACCGTGGCGAGTGAGTTTGTTTTGGAGAATTTGAGTTCTTTCTCATCAGCGAATTGAAATGTGCGATTGAGGCTTTTTTTTTAAATCTTATTTTCGCTGCGCTGTGTCTGGGGAGTGGAATGTATTGTGACAGAGCGCGACATGATGTGACGGACATGAAAGAGGTCGTTAATCACACACTGTCAGAACGCACACACTGTCTGGTTCAGAGGTCTGTAATTACACACTGTCAGAACGCACACACTGGTTTAGAGGTCTGTAATTACACACTGTCAGAAAGTATACACTATGTGGTTTATAGGTCTGTAATTACACACTGTCAGAAACCACACACTATGTGGTTCAGAGGTCTGTAATTACACACTGTCAGAACGCGCACACTGGTTCAGAAATCTGTAATTACACTGTCAGAACACACGCCTGGTTCAGAGATGGGGTGTGTTTGTGTGGGGAGGGGGAGGTGAGGGGGGAGGGGGGTTGGATACTGGCAAGTATTAGATTCGAACCAGTGCGTTCAGGTTTCTGGGCGAACGTGTTACCACCAGGTGAACGCTCCACTTGGCGTGGAAGTAGCAGAAACATGTGCGTGTCAACCACCACCACCCCGACCCCCTTCTATGCACACACAGAAGTTCAGTAGGTTCGTATTGCAGAAAGTGTGAGGCGAGTGACGTCAGTCAGTCAGCACGGAGAACTCGGGTAGAGCAACGTCAGCACTCCTGATGACGTCAGTGACAGGACCCAAAGTATTGGGCAAGGTGTAATGGTACCATTCCCTCCCTGCATATGCGTGTGTGTGTCTGTGTGTGTCTGTGTATTGTGGCTGTGTGCGCGTATCTGTGTGTTTGTCAGTCTGGCTGTCTGGTTGCTTGTCTGTCACTCTGTATTGTATGTGTATAGAGGCATGCTGAGAGTGAGAGTGAGACAGAGGGCGGGAGAGAGAGGGGGGAGAGGGAGGGAGAGAGAAGTGGAGGGAATGAAAAAAAAGGAGAGAGAGGGGGGACAAAGGGAGAGAGGGATGGAGAGAGATGGGCAAAGAAAGGGAGGGAGGAGTGTGAGAGAAAGAAAGGGAGGGAGAGAGAGGGAGAGTGAAGGAGGGAGAGGGAGGAAGAGGGGGAGCGACGGAGGGAGAGAGAGAGAGAGAGAGACATGGGTGTGGTGAGGTGAGGAGGAGAGACTGACCACAGAACAGAGAGAGAAAGAGAGTTTGTAAAAGAGATGTTGCAGACAGGTAGACAGACGGACAGACAGACAGACAGAAACAGAGACACACAAAGACAGACACAAAGCTTTGCAGGACTGGTTGTAAGCACTTCTGCAGGCTTTTGTCGAAATTCTCAGATCGTGACTACACAGCCCATTTATCAACTGTCTGCCTGGCACCCTCGCATTGTATGGAGGGAGAGGGAGAGATACGTCCAAAGTGAGACGAAACTATATATGGACAAGGAGAAATGCAGGAGAAAAGCGAGAAGGAAGTAGAGAAAAAAGGAGATTGCAGAGAAAGAAGTTGTTGCGAAATATCACCCGAATTTTTTTCCCCCGTCTGATGTATCGATCATGTTTCTTTCTCTCTTTTTTTTCTCTTCTTCTCGCTTTGGAGCATTTTATTCTCCAAAGAATCCTTAAAGGGTAGACAGATGGATATATAGATATATGGAGGTAGATGGGAGGATAGACAGACAGACAGATAGATAGATAGGTAGATAGATGGATAGATAAATAGATGAATAGATAGATAGATGAATGGATGGATAGATGGAGAGACTGACACTGGCTCTGACACAATTTCTTTTACAATGACAAAAAAAACCCCCAAAACACCCTGTTGGTGATAGATAAATATATACAGGCTGACAATTTGTTTAATGCTACTGGCAAAAATACCCATTTGGTTTTACAGGGACAGATGGGCAGATCGACTGCTACTGTGACTCTGACCCAACGTTTTCTGCTATTGGCAAAGACAGCCTTTTGGTAACAGACGGATAGACTGATTCTGACTCTGGTATGAAGTATAAATAGTGATTGCTATGGCAAAGAGATCCTTTTGAAAGGGGTTACAGACTTGAAATTGTGAAGATAAACACTGGACACAATAATGCCACTAAAGTATGCAGAGACACATTTCCGAGAAGAAAACCCCCCAAACCAGTAAGACCAAACTGAAATGCACGCACACACACACACACACACACACACACACACACACACACACACACACACACACACACACATCATCGCACATGCCACATAACTGAATGAGGAATTTATGATGACGATATTCCAACAAACAATATTCAACATACGCTCACACATACTAGTTAAAAGAAAGGCTTTTCTTATATTTAGAAAATAGTTTCTGCAGTGAATTCAGCAAACAATCCAGTTGTTTCATCCTTTTCAACTGAAGGTGTTGCCGTGAATTTTGTGTGTGTGTGTGTGTGTGTGTGTGTGTGTGTGTGTGTGTGTGTGTGTGTGTGTGCAGCTGGTTCACAAAATATGTTGAAACGCTTTTGAATATGCTGAGTAATCAGAAACAAACTGTTTTATCTTTTTCAGTGGTGTTTATTCCGTGCACAGGTGAAACACTTTTGCTTCAAACTTTCTTTTATTAGCACCATGGCCAAGGGTTCTATGCGGTAAATGGGGTTCTATGCGGTAAGTGGGATGCTGTGCGGTAAGTGGGAGGGGGGCGGGGTGTGTGCTTTGGGATAAGTTAGTAAACGTGAACAGACTAGCAAGGAAGCACGTGAGTAAAGCAGGCAGCTAAGTGACCTGTGTCCACAGTGGCGAAGAGGTGATGACATTGGGTGTAGTAATCCCCAGAGCCAAACACACACACAAACACACACTCGTACACACACGTCCCTCACCGTTCTCACTGATGGTCTGACCTGTCTGCAACTGGGGAAGAGGAGAGAGTAGAGATGATTGCGAGGGGGAGGGGGAGGTCACCTTGTCCCACCTCACCTCCTCCTCCATCCGCCCTCCCTGCCCCGCACTGAACTCACAAACCAGTGAGTTATCAGGAAGAAAAAGACACTAAACAATCTAAAAATAGTGAGAAGAAAAAAGAAAGAAAGAATGTAATATACCAAAGGAAATGTTATTAGGACATGTATGTGAAAGATCCATTTTCAAATTTTCAAAGTGGTTTCTTTCGTTAATGAAAACAAGTGGAGTATAAACATCATATTGCGTACCTAATACATAAGTCATCATCTTTATACCTAAGTTCGTTTATTTTATTTTTATTATTTTTTTATTATTATTTTTTTTTGCAAACATACCCATACAAAAGTACAAAAGGAGATAATTTGGGTGGCCTGCAAAAAAACAACCCCCCCCCCTCCTCCTCCGAAAAGCAAAAAAAACAAAAAAACAAAAACAAAACAAAAACAAAACAACAACAAACAAACAAACAATACTTTTAACTGAAAGCCGACGGTGTATAGCTTGGATACTGTGATCTTTTGATGGTAGAGAATACAAAAAAAAAAAAAAAAAAAAAAAAGAAGAAAAAAACGTATAAAGGAAAAAAAGTGCAGAAAACACCGAAATGAACCTCGTCTCCATACCCTATACTGCGTACTTGTTTCATTCCGCGAGACGCCCCAAGCTGGGCTCTGCATTGCACGCTCATTGCCCCTCCCGTCACTGGTCTCTCCTGGCCGGTTCATGTTCAGGGGAGATAACAACCCTATCAAGGTGTCCATTGCGCTGCACTGTGATTGGCCAGCGGGGCGGGTGATTGGAGCGGATAGTGGTCCACCCGGCAAGTTACATCTCTGATTCTGTGGACGTGTGTGGTGTGTCATGCTGAAGTCAAGTCACCTCAGCTGGAGTAAAAAGAAACCGATCCCTGTGTTAGAGAGCGAGGGAGAGAGAGAGAGAGAGAGAGAGGGGGGTGTAATCATCATTTAATTTACTTCTGCCTTTTTCTCCAAAAGCATTTGATAGGTTCTCGAGGTCCCGCCCCTTCTTTACGTTTTAAGCAGATCTGGTGTAGCCTGTATGGGTCAGCCTACAGTCTTAACGCCGCCTGGAAACAAATACTGAAAACTCCTCTGTACACCCTCAACGTAACATTTTCAGTAAATTATTCTAAGCCACAGCTGGTTTCCTACATCAGTCATTCATTTCGTAGCAGTGTTTCTCTTAACCATATATTTTTCAGAAAACGCGCTGACGTAACTGAAGTGCGCTGAGATAAACAGAACGTTTTTTCTACAAACGCAATAGACTGGTCGCTTGGTTTGAAAATAGCATCCACTGCCAAGGTTACGCAGCGTGGGAGAGGAATGAGGGTGGTGGAAGTGGAGGTTGACAGCTCTACAGGTGATGGTGGTGTGTGTGTCTAATGATGATTGACGTCATTCAAATCTCTCCCGGCTTTGTCTGCTGCTGCTTCTTGTTTGCCTTCTTGTTCTTGTTGGTCTCTTCTGCCTCCTCCCCCTCCTCCCCCCCCCTCCCCCCACCTTCTTCTTTCGTTCTTCCTCCCGTCGTTTCTTCCTCTTCTTCTTCACAATGGAGAAAGAAAGGTGAGTGATCACAGAACAGCACAGCAGGAGATCAAGAAACACACTCTGCATGAGATGCAGGTCATGATCAGTGACCTTTGACACACTCTCCTGTGGACACCGATGAAAACTGCATACAGATACAGATTTGCTCAGAGCACATGGACGTACACAGAGACTGCTTAAATAGAAGACATGGACGTACACAGAGACTGGTTACATAGAACACATGAACGTACACACATACTGTTTACATAGAGCACATGGGCCTGCGAACAGATTGCTCACATTGAGCACATGGACGTATACGCAGACTGCTTACATAGAGCACATGGATGTAAACACAGACTGCTTACACAGAGCACATGGAAGTGCACACAGACTGCTTACACAGAGCACATGGATGTACACACAGACTGCTCACATAGAGCACATGGATTTACACACAGACTGCTCACATAGAGCACATGGATGTACACACAGACTGCTTACACAGAGCACATGGATTTACACACAGACTGCTCACATAGAGCACATGGATGTACACACAGACTGCTTGCATAGAGCACATGGATGTACATACAGACTGCTTACACAGAGCACATGGATGTACACACAGACTGCTTACACAGAGCACATGGATTTACACACAGACTGCTCACATAGAGCACATGGATGTACACACAGACTGCTTGCATAGAGCACAGGGATGCACACACAGATTGCTTACATAGAGCACATGGATGTACACACAGACTGCTTACATAGAGCACATGGATGTACACACAGACTGCTTACACAGAGCACATGGATGTACACACAGACTGCTTACATAGAGCACATGGATGTACACACACAGACTGCTTACACAGAGCACATGGATTTACACACAGACTGCTCACATAGAGCACATGGATGTACACACAGACTGCTTGCATAGAGCACAGGGATGCACACACAGATTGCTTACATAGAGCACATGGATGTACACACAGACTGCTTACATAGAGCACATGGATGTACACACAGACTGCTTACACAGAGCACATGGATGTACACACAGACTGCTTACATAGAGCACATGGATGTACACACACAGACTGCTTACACAGAGCACATGGATGTACACACAGACTACTTACATAGAGCACAGGGATGTACACACAGACTGCTTACATAGAGCACACATAGGCTGACGCACAACAAGGTCAGTGTGTTAGAGAAAAAACAAAACGAAAACAAAACAAAACAAAACAAAACAAACAAAAAACATCAGAAAAAAAGGACGAAATGTGATAGAGGAAGAGACTAAAACACATGCCATATTCCTTTCTTCCTCACTTTCACGTCATTCTCCCCTCCCCTCTGAGCGGATATGACGTGGTGTGCAGGGGTTGGGTGATGGGGGTGTGAGGCTGCAGAGTTCCACAGGCTGATGCCCTGATACTCTGGGTGTCGTCAAACAAAACTGAAAGAAAGAAAAAAGAAAAGTGATAGTTTTTCATTGGATATAACTTATAATCCTCCTTAAGATATATGTCTTGCTTAACCTTTTCAGACACGCGTTTAGTTGTTTTTGTTTTTGTTTTATTCATATATTTATTTATCTAGTTTGTTTTATGCCTTTGATCACACACACACACACACACACACACACACACACACACACACACACACACACACACAAGCAGCACTGAAACATCGAGTGTACCCAGTTCCCCCACCCCCCACCCCCCAAACCCCTCTCGTAAAGACGGCAACAAAACATGTTTACCCACAGAACGCAGGTGGTATGGTATATGTAGAACATCACTGGCTGGAAATGTACCAAACAGTAATGCCTTGTGTGTGAGGGGATAGGGGGGTTGGCTGTGTGCATGTGAGAGTTTGTCAGGGTGAGTGCCGGTGCACGTCTTGTTAATTATGTAACTCTCACTATGTGTGTGTGTGTGGAGGGGAGAGAGGGGGACGGGGGGGCGGATTGTGTGTGTGTGTGTGTGTGTGTGTGTGTGTGTGTGTGTGTGAGGAGGGGGGAGATGGTTCAGGCAGTCAGCAACAGCACAGCATCAAGGTGATAAGGTGAAGGGCTGTTACAGTGTTAGCCTGTTGGGGGATTTGCCAACTTGGCACATTAAGGTGTTGGAGCACTGTGTATAGATACACACACACACACACACACACACACACACACACATGCACGCACGTAAGCACACACACACACACACACACACACACACACACACACACACACACACACACACAGAGTACTCTGCATTTTTTGTTTATCTGTGTGTCTGTCTGTCCTCTATCAGTCTGTCCTTTCACTGACAGGAAGTTACTCTCTCTCTTACTCTCTCCCTTCCCCTCCTTCCTCCCTCTGTGTCTCTATCCCCCCTCCCTCTCTCTCTCCTTTAACTGGCAGCAAGTTGTTATCTCCCTGCCTACCCCTCTCTCTCCCTGTCTATCTCTCTCTACCCCTCTCCCTATTTACCACGCTGTGTGTATGTATTTACTCCACTTGTAAAAAAATATTCTGACTGACTCCTTTATTCCTTTTGCCAGGGTCGGACGAAAAGAGGCCACTGCGTGTAACCTCGATAAAAATAAAAAAAGTTTCGCTTTCGATCTCTCTCTCTCCCTGGATGTAAAAAAGCAGCTGTGCTTACTCCACTACCCTCGTTAAATAAAAATTCGTTTCGTTTCGTTTCGTTTCCCTCTCCTTCTCTTTCGTCCATATATTTTCCTCTTCCTCTCTCTCTCTCTTTCTCTCCCTCTCCCTCACACACACACACACACACACACACACACACACACACTCTCTCTCTCTCTCTCTCTCTCTCTCCCCGTTTCCCCTTCTCTCTCCCGCCCCCCCCCCCCCCTCTTAGTATATTTTTCTCTTCCCCCTCTCTCTCCCTCTCTCTATCTCACCACCTTCTCTCTCTTTCCCTCTGTCTCACTCCCTCTCTCTTTCCCTCTCTCTATCTTCCCCTCTCTTTCCCACTCTTTCTTTCGCTCTGTGTCTCCCTCGCCCCTCCCACTTTCTCTCTCTGTAGGTGTATAGTTGTGCGTTTCTTTTTTTTTTTCTTTTCCTTTCTTGCTTTTTATTAATTTTCTTTTTTTTTTTTTTTTACATCTTCTTCACATCAGCGTGATAACGGACGTTCTCTCTTATACACTTTCTCGCTTTACCGACTGTCAATTGTGGCTGTAGCGATAACAACTCGTTCATTGCTTTGATGTGCCCCTTGGTTTCTGTCTGTCTGTCTGTCTGTCTGTCTCTCTGTCTGTCTATCAGTCTTTCTGTCTGTCTGTCTGTCTGCCTCATTGGCTTTGGCTTGCCTTTCTTTTCCTGTTTATTTTTGTGTGTATCTTTTTACCGGATTTTTGTTGTTGTTGTTGTTGTTGTTGTTTAGAGGATTCAGTAGAAAACAACAACAAAGACAACAGCCAACAACAACAAAAACACAGTACCCTCCCCCCCACCCCGCCCCCACCCCCCAAAGCAACAACAACAACAACAACAAAAACGCTCGCCCTCATGAAATACAATTCTTTTCGTTTGGATTCGTTTCTTTTCTGTCTGTGGCTGACCAGTTCTCTTTCCAGTGTCCTTTCACAATACCACCACCGCCACCCCGCCCTCCCCTCTTCCCTCCCGCCCCCCCCCTTCTTCCCCCCCGCCCCGCCACCCCCAAACCCCTATCCGCCCTTTTCACCCCGTGTGTGCATTCCATGAATAAATCAGGGCTGCTGCTGCATAGACCTCTCTGTCCTTTTTTGGATTTTTTTTTTTTATGCACATGCCTATGTTTATTTATCTCGGCAGTTCCTCTGAACCTGATGCTTCTCCCATTGCGAAATTACCCCCCCCCCCCCACCCCCCTACCCACCCACCCACCCCGCACCTCCCCTCCGTCTCTGTCTCTGTCTGTCTGTCTGTCTTTCTCTCTTCCCCGGTTTCATCATCTGTCTCTCTCTCTGTGTGATGTAGATTAGCAAGGACAGGTTGGAAGAATGGGCCAGGCCCAAAATCCTTGAATCCTTGAATAAAAAAAAAAGTTTTGAGTTCTTGAGTTCTCTCTCTCTCTCTCTCTCTCTCTCATCCGTTCTCTCTCTCTCTCTCTCACTTACTATCTCCACCCCTCTCTTGTCTTTCTCCCTCAAATCACTCTTTATCCTTCTCTCCCTCTTTCCCATTCTCTCTCGGTCTCTTATCCACCTCTTTCTCTCTTTGCTTCCCCAACCCTCCCGCCCCGCGCACTGTTTCTGTTATCAGTCTCTTTCTCACCCCTGCTCTCTCTCTGTGTGTAAAATCCAGTCTCCCCCCTCCCCCCGCTCTTTCTCTCTCTGCCCACACCCACACTCCCACCCCCTTGTTTGCATCTGACCCCCTCCCTCCTCCCGCCAGTGCTGACTGGATGCAGGTCAGTGGATGTCGGCAGTGACCGCAATCCACAGGGAGCTGTAGTATTGCACTGCACCAGCACGGTACTGTGTTCACAGCATCCACCGGCCTGAGAAGGAAGCTGGCCGACTGCCAATACAAAGAGTCTCGTGAGGGTGTGGGTTCGAAACCCGCTCTCGCCCTTTCTCCCATGTTTGACTGAAAAATCAAACTGAGCGTCTAGCCACGCGGATGAGACGATAAACCGAAGTCCCGTGTGCAGCAGGCACTCGGCGCACTGAAAAAAAGAAAATAATGGCAACGAGCTGGAGAGTTGTCATCTGGCAAAATTCTATTGAAGAAATCCTTCTGATAGCTACACAGATATATATATATATATATATATATATATATATATATATATATATATATATATATATATAGATATATGCATGCACTCAAGGCTTGGGTTATGCTGCTGATCAAGCATATGCCTAGCGGATGTGGTGTAGCGTGTATGGATTTGTCTGAACGCAGTGACGCTTCCTTGAGAAACTGAAACTGAAAGCACCACCAGTCTGACGTCACGTGACCTACATGCACACCTCACTGTGTTCATAGCCACCATCAGTCTGACCATCACGTGACCTACATGCACACCTCACTGTGTACATAGCCACCATCAGTTCAGTTCAGTTTCTCAAGGAGGCATCAATGCGTTCGGGCAAATCCATATACTATACACTACACCACATCTGCTAAACAGATGCCTGACCAGCAGCGTAACCCAATGCGTTTAATCTGACCTTGAGAGGGAAAAAGCATGCAAATAAATGGACAATCATTGAATACAAAATCAACAAAGAAATATTGAATGAATGAATGAATAGATAAATAAATGAAAAAAACAACTAAGAAATGAAAATAGAATTCAGTATGCAAATTGATAAAGAATTCTTGGTGGTAATGTAAAAGATAACAACAACAAACAAATAAGCACATTAATGTAAATAAACACACCAATATGCACACACACACACACACACACACACGCACACACACACGCACACACACACACACACACACACACACGCCCATGCACAACAGATATGCAACAAATGTGCATTTTCACAGATACGAACATGCACACCATGCAGTGTTCATGACCACTACCAGTCTCCAGTGCATGGCTGTGAGTGCTTGCTTCACAATGCTGTGTGGGTGGGTGTAGGGTGTGGTATGGAGTGGGGTCACCTGTGTAATGAGTTGATGGCAGTGGTTGTTGTGCACTGGGATGAGCTGTCTTTCGTTGCGTTAAGTTGTATTACGTAGAGCTAAATTGCTGCACAATGCGGTGCATTGTCTGCCCTGTGTGCTTTGCGTCGGTACAGCATAAATGACGTCAGCTGGGGTCGTATTCAAGCGACCATCATGCCTGCAGGAAAAACTGTACTGAGGCAAAGCAAACTGCCTGAGGGTAAGTTAGATCCAGTATTCAAGTACACAAGAGCCCACAAACCCCGAAGGTAATTTACCTTCACTACCTGCCAAGGGTGACTACCCATGAAGCAAAGGTAAATATGGCGAGCCTTTTGTAGGGTGTTATTTAGGAAAAACAGGCGTGTTTTGCGGATAGCACGTGTTTTGCGAACTTTCTCGACACTACTCTGAACTGTGATGCGTGAGAAGTGAAGGTGAGAGCATGTACAGAAGGGAGTCATCAGATTTTTTTTTTTTTTACAGACAATGAGTTAGCCATCACGTTAAACTGTATCTGCGTACTATGTCAAAGGTAACTTGCCTGAAGGCAAGATGAATTTGGGCCGTACCTTTGACATGGTCTGCAGATACAGGTTTTCTTGAAGGTTAACTTCACATTCAAGACATACGCCATGCACTCAGGCTGATGACTCATGTTCTGTAAATAGTTATCCTGGTGATTCCCTTCTGCACATGCTCTTTTCCCCCACTGCAGTTCAGAGAATTGTCAAGAGAGTTAGTAAGACACGTGCAATATGCAAAGCACGCCTGTTTTTCTTCAACAAAAACAATGCTGCTATACTGGTGTCTCTTCTGTCTTCATGCATTGTTTTGTCTCTACTTGTCAATGTGATTATAGCCATTTACTTTGATTCATTTAACTTGCCCATGTAAGTTTTGTGCTTACTTGCTTCTCATTAGATAAGCCATGCTTGATGCCCTTTCGATGCCTCTTGTGTTTATATGCTTATACTATGTTGTTTCTTTGAATAAAAATTGATTGAAGCAAAAGGATCTGCCGTATTTACCTCTGCTTCGTGGGCAGTCACCCTTGGCAGGTAGTAAGAGTAAATCGCCTTCGGGTTTGTAGACCCGTGGGTACTCTCCTGTGCTCTTGAATACCGGATATTGCGTACCCTCGGGTAGTTTGCCTTGCCTCAGGCAGATTACCCGCAGGTACGTATTAACCCGCAGGCACAATGGTCTCTTGGCCCCAGATTGTCAGCACAAACCCGGTCATCCGGTGTTCCCTAACAATGACAAGACCCTCAAGTAATGAGGGTTGGCGCTTCTGAGGTGGGTTGCGTGGGGAGGTAACGAGTTAATTCCTGAGCTAGGTGAATCACAATGGACACAACCGGGCGACACTAAAACTGCAGACAGTTTCAGACAAGACAAAACCAGCAGGTCTGGCAACCCCATCAGGATACCAGAACGTGGTGAACGTTACAGGCATCATCCTTCGCCTTTCCAGCAGACAGTTCAGAAATTTGCGCAGAAACATGAGGGGAAAGTTGTCCATTGCACTGAATTGCAATCATGAGTGTTGGGCTCTTCACTGAAAAAAAATGTTCTGCAGGGAGATGCACCACAATGTGCACCTGAACTTATCGTATTATTACATATGTATATATGTAGATGTCTGAATGACTTCCTGCTGCACTTGTGTTTGTATATATATATATATATATATATATATATATATATATATATATATATATATATCATCTTCAATTAATGTTTGTTCTTTTTTTATTTACTACCACCCCAAATATTACCTTTGACTCTGGTTTACCTGGTAATAAATGTCTGTACTATCCTATTCTAGAAAACGTTTACTGAACACAAGTGCCTTTTGCTCCCTATTGTGCAGAGCAAGCACAGGCGAAGCGAACTTGGGAAAGATAAGCGATATATAGTCAGCGTACAAAAAGACGAATAGGCATAAATGCATAGGTAAAAATTAGCACTGGGGAAATGAGTGCTCGCAGTTTAGCGGCGATGGCAAAATACATGTGGCGAAGTGCAGGAAGGTGTCTTGGGTATGCGACTTAAGATGAAGTGGCCAAGGCGGGGGAAAAAAAGAAGAAAAAAAAGAAGAAACGAACGTGCGCCATTTTAAAAAATTTTTTTATTCAAGGATTAAGATTTTGGGCATGGCGTGAGGTCTGTAGGTCTGTGTGTCTTTGAGGAAACGGTGAGGTGTGTGTTGGCGTGAGGTCTGTACGTCTGTGTGGCTTTAAGAAAACAGTGAGGTGTGTGTTGGCGTGAGGTCTGTACGTCTGTGTGTCTTTGAGGAAACGGTGAGGTGTGTGTTAGCGTGAGGTCTGTACGTCTGTGTGGCTTTAAGAAAACAGTGAGGTGTGTGTTGGCGTGAGGTCTGTGTGGCTTTAAGGAAACAGTGAGGTGTGTGTTAGCGTGAGGTCTGTACGTCTGTGTGTCTTTAAGAAAACAGTGAGATGTGTGTTAGCGTGAGGTCTGTACGTCTGTGTGTCTTCAAGGAAACGGTGGTGTGTGTTGGCGTGAGGTCTGTAGCTCTGTGTGGCTTTACGGAAACAGTGAATTGTGTGCTGGCGTGAGGTGTGTGATGATGTGAGGTCTGTGTTGCTTTAAGGAAACAATGAAGCGTGTGCTGGCATGAGGTCCGTACATCTGTGGGGCTGGTTCCCTGGGAACTGGTCACGCCACCACGCTGCTTTTGAAAAGAAAAGAAAAATATCAGCTGTTCAATCATTCTGGGTTTAATTGGTTGGTTTTTGTCCTTTGCGCGTATGTGTGTGTGTGTGTGTGTGCTCGCGTGTGAGTATAGTGTGAGCTAGTGTTGTGTGTGTTTGTTTTTTCCTCTCCTTCTTCTTCCTTTAATTGGATGTCTATCCACTTTGATTGATGTTGAAGTGTAATGTGTGTGTGTAGTGTGTGTGTGTGTGTGTGTGTGTGTGTGTGTGTGTGTGTGTGTGTGTGTGTGTGTGTGTGTGTGTGTGTGTATCTAAGCGTCTGTGGGTGCGAGTGACTGCTTCCGTGTGCGTGTATAATGTCTGTGTGTCCGGCTTGCAGTGAGGAGTTCAAAGAGGAAGGCTCAAAATACAGCTGTGAAGGGAGGATCGACACTATCTGCCACGCCAGGCACGGTGACGTGGATGTGGGCACGGTGATGGAGTGTGTACTGACCTTGTTGACATGGATGTGGGCACGGTGATGGAGTGTGTACTGACCTTGTTGACATAGATATAGGCACGGTGATGGAATGTGTACTGACCTTGTTGACATAGATATAGGCACGGTGATGGAATGTGTACTGACCTTGTTTACATGGATATAGGCACGGTGATGGAGTGTGTACTGACCTTGTTGACATGGATGTAGGCACGGTGATGGAATGTGTACTGACCTTGTTGACGTGGATGTAGGCACCGTGATGGAATGTGTACTGACCTTGTTGACGTGGATGTAGGCACGGTGATGGAATGTGTACTGACATTTTTGACGTGGATGTAGACACGGTGATGGATTGTACTGACCTTGTTGACGTGGATGTGGGAACGGTGATGGAATGTGTACTGAACTTGTTGACATGGATGTAGGAACGGTGATGGAGTGTGTACTGACCTTGTTGACATGGATGTGGGCACGGTGATGGAGTGTGTACTGACCTTGTTGACGTGGATTCAGGGAGGCGGGAAGGAACCAGAAAGACGTCATTACCAGGAAAGAGAGAGAATCGCAGCTAGCAGAAGCTGAGAGAGGGTCCCCATTTCAGCAGCCATGTCACCATTTCAATGACGTGATTCTCTGTGAAAAGGGGACGAAGAAAACTTGCAGGAAGTTCAAGTGGGAAAAAAAAGTTTAGAGCGGTGCCTTTTGGCAGGTTCTGAAGCGGAAAAGTTTAATTCAAAGTAATGCAAAAAAATGAAGAAAGAAAAAGACAGAAAAAAGTATATTAAAAAAAGAGAAGAGAAATCGTAATCCAAACATTGTGAAAAATGTCATAGTTTTTGTCATCGAATACTTCCTTCAGCACGCAAGCACGCAAGCACGCGTGCACGCACACACATACACACACACACACACACACACACACACACACACACACACACAGAGACTGCAGTTGCAGATTCAACAGTTATTTGTATAGAGCCGTCTGAAAATCAATAGAACAGAACCAGAGACAGAGGAGAAGGTAGGGGTGGTGGTGGTAGAAGGGGGTTGGGGGAGAGGGATGGGGGTGCACCAAAGTAGTAAAGTTTGGATGGTCGAAATGCCGACCGTGTGGTACTTCCTATCGCGTGTCTCAACTTTCTTCTGCTCTGAGGACAGAAGGCAGACGTAGGAAAATAGAGACTACACGATAGTTACAGTACTAAGTTTTACAGACACGTGTGGAACTAAAGAAACTGGCGGTTTCAGTGGGAGAAACCTAATAGTGTTAATTTCGGTCACTAGAACTTTGGAACTTTTTTGGGGTAGGTGCAACGACAATCACATTTTAGTGTAACAGGCTGCCTGAGGTGACTTGCTTTTGTGAACAGAAACACGAAAGACAATGTAATTGGGAATTATTAGAAACAACAACCACCAAAAACCTTCTGCCGCAAAGAGTTTGAAAAGGAACCACGAAATGTAAAACAAAAACAACCCAAAGCCTTCTCGAGTGTCTTGCCACACTAATGATTGGTTATTGCTGTAGTGATGGGTTCTCTCAAAAGTCTCTCCGTTCAATTTTGAAAGTTTTAGAGTTTTATTTTGTTTTTCAAAGGTGAAACACACACACACACACACACACACACACACACACACACACACTCTCTCTCTCTCTCTCTCCCTCTCTCTCTCACACATACACACGTGTGCGCGCGTGTACACACACACACACACACACGCGCGCGCGCGCGCGTACGTTACAATGACACAATGACTTTCCCCCTTCCATAGTGTCCCCAGGGAATCCAATGACGTATTTCCCGTGCCCGTCGTGCCTGTGGCTTGGTTTTACCCCCACCCCTCCCCCTAACCCCCGTCTGTTGATGGGTCTTGAAGAAGTTTCCCTCTACTGTTCTGTGATTTTGGTAAAGGTTTTTGTTTTACAGACAAATGTCAAATACACCTTCATTTCCGCACTCACACACACACACACACACACACACACGCGCATGCACACACATACACACACACACACACACACACACACACACACACACACACACACGCGTACGTTATAATGACACGATGACTTTTCCTCTTCCATAGTGTCCCCAGGGAATCCCATGACGTATTTCCAGTGACTGTCGTGCATGTGGCTTGGTTTTACACACCCACGTCTGTTGATGGGTATTGAAGAAGTTTCCCTCTGCTGTTGTCTGACTGTTAGTAAAGTTTTTTGTTCTACAGACAAATGTCAAATACGCCTTCACACACACACACACACACACACACACACACACACACACACACTTGATCACATTTGGAAAAACCAATTCACATTCAGCGTACATAGACTGAAATACGCGGTATGTCAAAAATTAGAAAATGAATACATCAAACACTGGAAAGATAAAAGAGAAAAAAACATTCAAGCTAAAATTTTACAATTCGATTGTAGCAGAGTACAAAACTGAAACCTATCTTTTAAATATAATTATCAGATACAAAACACAGACAAGCTTTAACGAAATTAAGAATAAGCGCGCATGACCTAAAGACTGAGAAAGGTAGATATTTAAGTATTCCACAAGAAGACAGATTGTGCAACAAGTGTAACATACTGGAAGACGAAATCCATCTTCTTGATCATTGTATTAAATATAAAACCTTAAGGCAACAATTAAAAAAAAATATTCAAAATTCGAATAACACAGGAAATATTCCTAGTCAGGTGATGCTAACAAATGATGAATATATACAAACAAGATTAGGAAAATTTGTTTATGTATGCTGCTGCAATTTATTGCATTAATTGATTAATTGTGTGTTTTTCATTCATTCACCATTGCACTTGTGTCTTATAAACCTTAAAGTTTCATGACAATAAAATCTATTCTTTTCTATTCTATTCACACTCGCGCGCGCTCATATATACACGCACGCACGCACGCACACACACACACACACACACACACAGCGAGCGAGTAAGAGAGAGAGAGAGAGAGGGACATGGTACAGCTAGATAGTTTCTCACCAATGTCGATAACACGAGTGACTGCCAGACGAAGGGAAGTGGATTCCACTCAGGACTGAAATTAGTTGTCGAGGAATCAGAATTGCAGATAGAGGGCTGCTGGGTAGAGGCACGGATTGTTTCTAACAAGGAGATACGTTTCATCAGAGGGCTGCCTGGTCACAGATACAGATTGTTTTTAACAAGGAGATGCGTTTCACTAGAGGGCTGCTGCCACAGATACAGATTGTTTCTAACAAGGAGATACGTTTCACTAGAGGGTTGCTGCCACAGATACAGATTGTTTCTAACAAGGAGATACGTTTCACTAGAGGGTTGCCTGGCAAGACATACAGATTGTTTCTAACAAGGAGATACGTTTCACTAGAGGGCTGCTGCCACAGATACAGATTGTTTCTAACAAGGAGATACGTTTCACTAGAGGGCTGCTGCCACAGATACAGATTGTTTCTAACAAGGAGATACTTTTCACTAGAGGGTTGCCTGGCAAGACATACAGATTGTTTCTAACAAGAAGATACGTTTCACTTGCACCTGATGCTCCTGATAACCCCTGCTTTCTCACAGCGGGAATATTCCCGACTTTCCCCACATGGGGAATATCCCCCACTTTCCCACTTGGGGATTCCCTACTTTTCCACAATATTATTATGAATATTCCCTACTTTTTCCACAAGGGGGACTACTCCCTACTGTCCCCACAAGGGGGACTACTCCCTACTGTCCCCACAAGGGGAACTACTCCCTACTTTCTCCACAAGGGGGACTTCTCCCTACTGTCCCCACAAGGGGGACTACTCCCTACTGTCTCCACAAGGGCGACTACTCCCTACCAGTTTGGCTCGCAGCTGAGAAGGAAAGAAAGAAAAAAAGATTAAGTATTCACTATCTTGAACATTTACGAATCAACATATAATTTTTTTTTTCTCACTGTCCAGCATTCATAGTATTTCACCGCTGATTAGCACACACACACCACACACACACACACACACAAAGAAGGATCAATCTAACCGACTGAAATAGATACACTTTGCTGGAAAACTACAATATTAATGAAAAAAGTTCTGCCGCACTCTCTTAAGATTAGTTACAGAATAAGATATGAGAGAGAGAGAGAGAGAGAGAGAGAGAGAGAGAGAGAGATCATTAGTCTTCACCATCTTCTCCCCCAGACCACTGAACAGCAGTGAGTGCTGTCCCTTTGTTTCTTAACGTTTCGTGTCCCTTTCCAAAGAAAGAGAACCGGTGTTGTGGCGTTGAGGATCTCAGGGGATAGCATCACATCAAAACCCGTGGATCCAAAACCCGATCTACGACCAAGGCTTTGCATCAAAGCCAGCGCTCAACGCACAGTCTGGTTCTGTATAGTTTCCCGATATTATTCCATTAGGATGAAATGGGAGACGAACACACACACACACACACACACACACACACACACACACACAGAGTCGTAAAGCGACTCAGGACAATTTGGCTGAAACGCATACCCCAACCCTAGAACAGTGGGCCTGTAACATTGATGGAGACAGAGAAAGAGAGACAGAGAGGTGGATGGGGATAGAGACAGAGACACTGAGAAAGAGCGAGATGGAAAGATGGAGAGAGAAAGAGAGCGAGACAGAAATGGAGAGAGAGAGAGAGAGAGAGAGAGAGAGAGAGAGAGAGAGAGCAACTGAACAGTTGAACGAACGCAAGTTTGAGAAGGTATAATACGAATAAGCACAATATATGCTGCTTTTCGTCCGGCTCTCTGGATAAAAGGAATGGAAGATGAACAAGAACAAAAATGAAAGCCAAAATATTTACAACAGTCACATGGAAATTTTAGATACGGGCACAAAACATAAGTAGAAATAATTCAGTACAATGCAATATAGCCAGGAATAAACAATGACAGGGGCGAGAGGTGTGGTGGAGATGAGAAACAAAATAAGGTGGGGGGGGGGGGGAGTGAAGACGGTGGGGGGGGGGGGGGGATGGATGAAGCAGACAGGCAGTCTGGTAGACAGACAGGCATAGACTGGGACTGAAAACTGCGATATCTTATTCATTTAAGGCCTTGGCCCCATATGAAGAGGGGCAACAACCGAGTTAATAATCAATACATAAATGAGATAAGCACCCAAGATCCTCACAAAATTTATGATACAACAGATCGTCGCAGCTGAAATGCTTTGAACGGATAAAGCGCCAAACTACGAACAATCTTTTTCATTGTTAGAAGCCATCAGTACACTTAGACGGTGCAAACATGGATCTGTGTAATATTTCTTATGTATAAACTTCACACGCAGATGATACAAAGCAAGACGCATCAAAGCAAAATGAACTTCATCTTTAATTGAGACTTTGCACAATGGACACAACAAAGCAGATTTATGTATATTTTATAGCAGTACCTATGAATATTCATTTCAGTTATACATGATCTGAATCTGGTCAAGATAAATCGTAAATAACGGTCTAAATTCAAAGAAAGGTATTTCTTCACTAAATGAGTTGAACTACACACTCTGTATAATTATATCAAATCAGTCACTGTACTTGATGTGATTTTCCCGATCTTACCATCTGCAGTCAATCAGTCGTTCGCGGATAATTCGCACAAATACATTTTCTTCACTCATCCCTTGATAAATCCAAGCGTACACAAGACCAAGTTCAAAGAAAGATAATCGTACAGAGAGAGAGAGAGAGAGGAGTTGACAAAGATCCTCTTCCGATTCGATCGAGTGGAGCGGACAACAGAACCTAGGAAGTAGTCTTATAACCATGTATAGAAACACACACACACACACACACACACACACACAGAGTGGTGGACGATGGTGGAGGGGGGGGGGGAGAGTCAACTCTGTAAAGTCTCCAATTCACAAACTGACACAAACTTTCCAGCTCCACTCTCACCAAGTTGGTCTTGAGAAAACAAGTTAGTCCCTGTTGCCTTCTGCCCAGACTACTCTCCCTTTGTTCTTTCCGTTTCCTGTCCCTCTCCCGAGGAAAGGAATTCTTCACTGGTGTGTGTGTGTGTGTGTGTGTGTGTGTGTGTTTCCACGGAAAGAAGAGGGAAAAATCCACCACCACTGTGTGTGTCTGTCCTGTCGCCATTTTTGACACGGTCCATATGTGATGGTGATGATGATGACGACGTTGGCGTGAGGGTATGTAAGGATGAATGTGGTCAGAAAGATACTGTGGACCAGTAGCCTCAATGGACCTGAAACAAAGAGTGACGGCTTTGTAAATAATTCTTTCTTGTACAGGGAGCCAGTGATCAAATTTAGAGGAAGGAAAGACAAGACTAGCATCATGGTTCCGGACTTTAGTATATCATATTATATTATTTTGTATATATATATATATATGTGTGTGTGTGTGTGTGTGTGTGTGTTTGTGTGTGTGTGTGTGTCTGTGTGTGTGTGTGTGTGTGTGTGTGTGTGTGTGTGTGTGTGTGTGGATTTCGTCTACAGAATTTTGCCAGATGACAACACTTACCTTGACATGGGTTGGGTTTTTTCAAAACACCAAGGTCATGTTGCACACAGGTCCTCGGCTCGGTTTATTGTTTCGTCCGAATGACTGGACGCCCAGTTTAATTTTCCAGTCAAACATAGGAAAAACGGCAAGACTTGGATTCAAACCCAGACCCCACACGGCTGGACGTTTTAACCATTCTTCTTCAGTGATGAGGACTTATACTGTAGCGTTGAGGATACGGTGATAACATCAGTGAATGGCTTCACCGTCTGTACCCAGTGTGTTAATGACGATGACCTTTGTGCAGTGCGTACTCCACAGGAGAAAAGTTATGATGTCTCGTTCTGAGCAAGGGCTGTCAGCAATGGACGTCGTTTTATCACCCAGCTGGTTTGTTTCGCATTTTTACTCTATTTACAATCTATCATCGGCGTGTTATAAATTATTTGTTCCATCCATCATTTTGCAAATCAGTTTTTCTTTGTCGTCTATGCTTTCTGTTTTTCGTTTTTGTTTTATTTTGTTTTGTGGTTTTCATTTTTCAAGGTTGTGTTTATTTATAATATCCGACTGTGTTTAACTGCAGTGGTTGTCTTCTGTATTATGCAGAATAAGCCATTGGTGTTCATTCCTTCACAATTAAAAGGATAAGAAAAAAATCACTAAAGGCAGATAATTATTTTCATATTGTTTAAACCTCTTCAGTGCCCCATGACGTATAATACGTCATGAAAAATGCATTGCTATTTGCCCCATGACGATTATATACGTCGGCGTCTTTTCAGGATTTTTCACGGTTAACATTTCAAAGTTGATGTGTCCCCATATCCAACAGTCAGAAATCTTGATATATCTACTTTATCTGCGCGAAGCAACAGCCAACCACGCCTTTTATGATAATTTCTGGATGTCGTTGTCAATACCCCCCACCCCAACCCTCACGATGCTTTCAAAATGGCGGATGCCGATCCATATCCCTGCTATTGTGGCAGTGTGTTGCAACAAAAACTAAGAAGAGATTTTGCCGTCCAGTGTGTTGCGGAAGCTTTACAAGTCACTGACCTGGATGGACTGAGCTTCAGGTGTGGCAAAATCTGATCGGATGGCTCGCTTGACGTGACAAAGTCAGAATGGTGATTTCCACAGCTGAGGAGAGAAAGCGGAAAAGGAAGTCGAGTATAGCTCTGTGGTTGACCTAGAGTTGACCATAATTACAAAACGTCCCCTTTTTCAGAGCAGGGAGGGAAGGAGAGCGTGATGAAGAGTGGCGAAGTTCCGTGCGAGTCGTGAATTATGAAAAAAGTACACTCGCATTGATCAAAGAGCTATCGTCTGCGAGCAAGCTTGTGAACAGTGCTCACCCCCCTCACCCTCTGCACTGTGGCCAAGTGGGTCATTGTTAACCTTTATGATACTGTCTGACAGGGAGTATGAAGTGAGTGGGCATGGCACAGGCAGTTGTTTGCATTGGATGGACATGTATGTATACAATCATTGTGTGAAACGAACATCCAACTATCAGAATTTGGTAATCTGTTCATTTCCCTGTCAGAAAAAGTATGGGTAATGGGAGGGGGTGGGGGTTGGGGGTGGGGGTGTGTGTGCCTGTCTGATTCTCTTTCTCTCTCTCTCTAAATTATGTTGATATTAGATTAACCCAATCGAGAGAGAGAGAGAGACGTACACACACACATACACGCAGGCACGCATGTATTCACACACACATACGTACGCACGCACGCACGCACACACACACACACACACACACACACACACATACAGCGAAACGTCAGCCTTATACTGGGAGTAGTACATATATAGCTATAATAAGCTGAGAGCACACATTAAAAGAAACCTAGCAATGACATTTTTTGGTGGTTTGATCCCCACGGCAGGAAGCCTGTATAAGCCATATAATCTGGTTACACCCCATCCTGTGTGATTCCAGTCATGAAGAAGGAAGGAAAGAGGGAGGGTGAAGGGAGGGGTTGTGGAGGGGGGCTGGGAGGGGGGGGGGCTGGGTGGAAAGGGACAGGGAATGACGAAGGGAGAGAACTTGGCTACCACTCTGATGAAGTTGGTATGGAACAGAACAAAGCTTCTATATCCTCATGCCCCCACATGACCCCCACACCCACCCCACCCACTCTCTTTCCTTTTCTTCGGCTTCCCGGCTCTCTCCCAGGAAACAGCAGAGAAACCATGTCCACACTGCTGTCAATGTCTCCGTCTGATGGGCTTCGTAGACACGGTCCTTGTTTGATGGTCTGGAAACACTCAGAAATCTTTCCCGGACGTCGTCAGAGCCTCACCTAACAGGCACCAAGTCTGCAATGCCGGCAGGATAAAGACACAGACTTTGGTCGTTGAAATCGTTTTTTTTTTCTGTTGTTTCCTTGGAGACGGACATGAAGCCTCACGAAAAAACACGGCATAAAATTCCAGGTATGAAAGTTCACAATGCAATTTAGCACCATACACTAAAACCGCAACGAACGTAGTTAAGTTTAAAACACAGCTATTCATGACACTTGCGATCCGAACAAACAAAATGGTTGACATTCACATAGATGTACATAATGCAAAAATAAGAACAAGAGTTTTTAACTGAACAATCTAAGTTATGATATCAACTATTCACCAGCAACAACAGTTAATGATTGTTATGTCTGTAAGCAGAATCCAGTGTGAAGGCGAGGCAGAGGGCAGAAAGTCCATCAAAAACACGACTGGCCACAAGCAAATAAAACCATATCGAAGTGGTTTGATCCACAGAAGGCACCAGTGGAACATGCCTGCTACACACACTATATTCCAGCATTGTTTCATTAAGATAAAAAGGGCGGAGAGAGAGAGAGAGAGACAGAGACAGAGACAGAGACAGACTTCCCCCATCATTCATCTATCTTTCGTGCCGAACTCTCGTAACACGACGCCGCTTGATCTTTTTGCTTCCCCTGCCCAGCGCTATCCAATTAAGCGAAAACAGTCCATCAGACGATATCTTTCCTTTCAAGTGTCATAACGGTCATGATTCCTTGATGATGACGCTTTTTCCGACCTATTCTAATACACTGTCTCCCCTAGGAATAAGAACAAAACAAAAAACAAAACAAAACAAAAAACAAGCGGTCATACCGCTTCTGACACAGTGACCCAGAAAGAAAACACAATACAAGTTTACTGGAAACGTTGTGCTGCTGTAATAATGTTATTTGTAAAAGGGAGAGAAGAGAGAAAGAGAGAGGGAGAGAGAGAGAGAAAGAGAGACAGGGGGAGAGAGAGAGGGAGAAAAAAACCTGATGGCTCGTTTCCTGATAAAAAGGCGATATCAAAACAAAAACAAAAAAATAAAAAAGAAAGAAAGGAAGATATATATATATATATATATAGATAGATAGATAGATAGATAGATAGATAGAGAGAGAAAGAGAGAGAGAGAGGAGACAAACAGAGACAAACAAAAGTTTCTTAACGAGGGAAGGGGATAAGCACAAACAGCAATGTGACAACCATTTCTGAGGCAAATCAGATGGCCAACGCATAGAGAAAATGTAATGACATCAATAATTGAACAAAACTGAAAAAACAACCAACAACCACAAAAACAAAAAAAAAACCAAAAAAAAAAACCAGCATGACATGAAGGTAGAATGAAGGAAGAATACAATAACGATGTCAATGATTGAACAACGAAACATCCAAGAGTTTCATCACATCAATGATTGATCGACGAAACATCAAAACGTTTAGTCATGTAAATAATGTGGCCGATTAGACAGCACATTAGGTTTTAGGACTTCAAATCGTGTTAATAATGTGGCCGACTAGCCAACACATTAGGGTTTTAGGACTTCAAATCGTGTTAATAATGTGGCCGATTAGCCAACACATTAGGGTTTTAGGACTTCAATTCGTGTTAATAAAGTAAAGTGGCCGATTAGCCAACACATTCGGGTTTTAGGACTTCAAATCGTGTTAATAGAGTGGCCTATTAGACAACACATTCGGGTTTTAAGTTCCTTCTGTTGACCCTGTCTCTCACACAGCAGTAGGAATGAGGAGGGGGGAGTGGGGGTGGGGGGGGGGGGGGGTAAGAAAAATAACTATATTTTTTTCTTTTGGTGTAATGATGACTTTTGTTGTCTTCGGGTGAAATCTGATGTGGTTTGAAGTTTACATCTCGTGCCGTGCATTGATTGTCATTGATATATTTCCTAAAGCAGAATCCTCCAGCCACCCAGTCAGAAACACGGAAACATAGAGACAGTTGAAAAAAAGCGACAAAGAGAACTCGACAGAGAGCAGGAAATGTTAAAACATTATCTTTCCCAATGTGGGAAACAAACCTCCAAATAACGTCTTCAGTTAACTGTGGAACATCTCAATTCCACATCTCCTGACGGGTTAATGTCACCAGTTGGGAAACTTTCTCAGATAAAAAAAAAAAAAAAAACCCACCCCAACCAGTTTGCAGACCGAAGTTGAATTCACCCGCCCCCTTCCCCTCTCCCACCCACACACCTCCCGCCCCCTTTTTTTTCTACCACCTTCCTCCCCCCATCCCCGCCTGCCCGTCCCTTCCTGTGAGTCTGCCTGTCCTCACGGCCAGGATTTCACGGTCTATTGGATTGCGTGGCGAATGACGTTGGGCGGCGAATCAGCTTCTGTCTGCACAATTTGATTTCGAGGGGAGAGGCAGTGGTGATGTGTGTGCTGATGTGATGTGCTCATCCACTTGTGACCACAGCAACAAACTGCCGGCTGATTTGCCAACCAGGCGTTAAGACAAATCAAACCAGAATGCGTCTCTTGGCAGCGAGAGATTATCTTCCTCCCACACACACCCTCAAAACAACTTTTATGTTTCAGCATTTTTTTTCCAATCCCTCCCCCTTCCAAACAACGTTCATGTTCAGCATTTTCTTTACACTCTCCCCTCAGCATTCAGCATTTTCTTTACACTGCAGCACCCCCCCGCTCCACCCCACCCCCTCTAAACAACATTCGTTTCAGCATTTTCTTCACACACACCCCCGATCCCCCCTCTACCCCCTCCAAACAACATTCATGTTTCAGCATTTTCTTTACACTCCCCCCCCCCCCCCCCCCCCCCCCCCCCGAACAACATTCATGTTTCAGCATTTTCTTTACACTCCCCCCTCCAAACAACGTTCATGTTTCAGCATTTTCTTTACAACCCCCCCTCCAAACAACGTTCATGTTTCAGCATTTTCTTTACAACCCCCCCTCCAAACAACGTTCATGTTTCAGCATTTTCTTTACAACCCCCCCTCCAAACAACGTTCATGTTTCAGCATTTTCTTTACACTCCCCCCCTCCTCCAAACAACGTTCATGTTTCAGCATTTTCTTTACACCCCCCTCCCCGCCCCCCCTCCAAACAACGTTCATGTTTCAGCATTTTCTTTACATTCCCCCACCCCCCTCCAAACACATTCATGTTTTAGCATTTTATGTACACTACCACCACCACCCCTCCCCCTCTAAACAACGTTCATGTTTCAGTATTTTCTTTACACTTTCCCCACCCCCCTCCAAACACATTCATGTTTCAGCATTTTCTTTAAACTTCCCCCACCCCCACCTCCTCTAAAAAACGTTCATGTTTCAGCATTTTCTTCCGTGTTTGTTTATCTTTGAAATTTTATTTTGTCTTTTACGTTTTCTTCTTTTGTTGTTGCTTTCTTTTTCTCGTTGTCACAAGCGTACCCTCCAGACATTCTCTGAGTGAGTAACACTGCCCTTTGAGCGTGATATCATTTCTACGAGCGGCTTTCTGCGTGAGTGGACAATGTTTGGGAGGAGGGGTGGGGGGGGGGGGGGGGGGGGGGCGGCGCCACAGTCCATTTCCCACGATGTCCAAACGACGCGGTATTGATCACTGGGATGAGCCGCGATATGAGTTCTCCCACTGTGTCCCGTACGTATCGTCCACCGTTGACAAAAGCTGAATACCCGCTTTGAAATCTCTCCCTCTTTCGTGCATTGTGGTAAAATAAGTATGTCTTCACCACTGGTTGTCATGGCAGCTGATTGGTTTTTTGTTGTTGTTGTTGTTGTTTTTTGTTTTTTTTTAACCCTTGCTAGTCAAATTGGAAGGGCCCTTTACATCGTGTCTCCATGATTATGTGGCTCACAAACAACGATGGTGTTCCTGTTGTCGAGTCCATTTAGAGATTGTTAAGGTCAAAGACTGCAAAAGACCACCAGCCTTTATGGCGTATCAGCTGATAGAGAGGAACTGGTGCTATATTTCTATCACGTGTTTAATTAAACGGAACTGCATCTTCCTTGTGCTGGAGGGTAGGTTTTCTCCATTACCAGAACTTGAATGGCAAAGTTGGCTTTTAAAA
This sequence comes from Babylonia areolata, assembly GCF_041734735.1. Lineage (NCBI taxonomy): Eukaryota > Metazoa > Mollusca > Gastropoda > Neogastropoda > Buccinidae > Babylonia > Babylonia areolata. The sequence continues at coordinate 24,678,391 of NC_134893.1, read as the reverse complement.
TGTCGGGCATTGTGTAGTTGATTATTTTGTTGCTCTGTCACTCCCTCCCCCCTCTCTCTCTCTGTCTCTCTATGTCTGTGTGTGTGTGTGCGCGCGTGTGCTCGTGTGTGTGTGTGTGTGTGTGTGTGTGTGTGTCTTCCACCCCTTTCCACTTTTTGCTTTTGTTGTAATGTGTGACTTGTTTGGTTTACGATCTAAAAAGCCACATAACAACATCAACAAGAAGTAGAAACAGGAAAATTGTAGTAGCGGTTGTAATGACCTCATTCACTGTCGTAAGACTAGGGCATTTGGCTTGTCAGTGCACGCAGCATGCATCCTGCTCATAGTCACTGATGTCGGTGATGTCCCAACGAACCAGTCTTGGAAAGACGCTGTGTGGTGCACACCTCACAGAGGACAGTGAATGGAGGTGGATCGGCTCCAACATGTCTTTCCCTCAGCTGTCTCTTCGCCATGATAGAAACGTCAACCGTCAGTCAGCAAGACATGTAGCCTCCAGTCCAGCCGCCGTGTCTTTTCGGGAAAGCCGTGCAGCGCGAGTACATGTGACGTCGTGTGCACAAGTTGTGTGACGTCACCTGTTGCCCTCACTCCGTAGGCGCTGTGAAAACGGACGATCTCGAAATCTCCAGTGTCACCAAAAAGCACTACAGTGACAAGTGCTGACCTCAAACATACCTTACATCATAATTATTGACACGTGCTGACGTCAAACATACCCCCCACACCATATTTACGACACTGCTGTCCTCAAACGTAACCTACACCATGAGCTAACGCTTCCTCAAAAACGAAGGAAACGTAGCGAAAAAAAAACACCCCCCAACCCCAAACAAAACAACCAAACAACAAAAACCACCAGCAACAAGGGGAAAACAATCAACGAAAGCCTCCACACGTAACACAATACACACATATCACTTGTCAATTACCTTCGTCTAATGTCATTTGCGCGCCCCCGGGTCACTCCATATTTGATAGTGAAAATATTGAAAATGTTATTTTGGATTCTTAGGTTTACGCTTCCTTTGTTATAATGTCTTTTCTTGCTCTTTCACGTTATTCTGTGTCCTTGTTTCCCCGTGCTCCTAATTTTTAATCGTCATATACGCCACCATCCTTATTTTTGTGTCCTGGGAACATTTCTGTCTGCTGAATTATTATCTTCATCGTTCGGCTCTCAATAAATCATTTCCCCTGCCTGGTTTCCAGTTACCATCTCAGATATAATTTGATACTGTATAAAGCTATATTTTCCCCATTCTCTCTAGGCTGAAGTCATTTTGTTTGATTTGTTTTTCTTGATTTATCGTCATGCCATGTTTTTTTTAAATGTCTTATTCGGGTTGTGTGTGCGTGTGTGTGTGTGTGTGTGTGTGCCAGCGCGTTTTGGCGACAATACAAACACAGGTATAGGGAAGAACACCATAATACAGCACACACAATTTCCTGGGGGGCTCGGGGGGATTGAACTGATTTTTTTTTTGTTGCATTGTTTTATTTCATTTAGATTTATTCTGTTTTCTTGTTTGATAAAAAAAGAAAAAAACACTATATTTTGTTTTGAATTTTTTATTCTTAAGTTTTGTTTTTACAGTTTTAAGCTTACGCCATCTCTCTCCCCCCCCACCCCCCCAGCCCCCCCAACCTTTCTTCTTGTCTCTGGTGGCGGGGGAAGGGGGTGGGATTGGGCGGGGGGAGGGGGTATACTGTGTGTGTGTGGAGGGGAGGGGGGGGGGTAATAGCAGTATCTCTGTGCATCATTCACGTTCTGCACAGAGACCAAGGGAAGACACGTCGCAACCAATAACCATCGTGAAACTGCCCTTGGGACAATGTTCCCTTGCAGATTGGTTCAGTTCTTCCAGGGGAGGGGGGGGGAGGTGTGTGTGTGTGTGGGGGGGGAGTGATGGTGGAAAAGGGCTAGGGTGAAGTGCAAAAAAGGGGGTGGGAGTGATAACTGGGGGAAAAGGGGGGGTAAGAGGACGGTTTTCTGTGGCTATCCCGATTCCAAAACAGAGCGGCCAGGATGGCGCAGTTTCCGGTCTGATGGAGGTGGTTCACGGAAGTCGTACAGCCGTAACGTTAAGAGTAAAGTCCTTTTTTGTGTCCGAGTTGTCTTCGTAAAATGGCGCTTTTTGATTCTTTATTTCTCTACGTCTGCCTCTCTCTCTCTCTCTCTCTCTCTCTCTCTCTCCGTGTGTGTGTGTGTGTGTGTGTGTGTGTGTCTTTCTCCAGCCGCCTGTTTTCTCTCTCTCTCTTTAGAGCAATCTATCATCCTATATTTTTTGTCTTTTCGCTGCTTTCTTTCTTTCTTCCTTTCTTTAATTCTTTCTTTCTTTCTTCTCTTTCTGTCTCTCTTTCTTTTTTTTTTATTTCGTTCAGTTAAATGCGAAGATGGTGATGGTGGTCGTCAACAACAAAGACAACCAAAAATCAAGGGAGATTCCTACAATACACACGCAGCTTTCTGCCACAAGCTGCTTGTGCTGAACAGCGTGCAGCGTGTTGAGCCGAGACGCTGACCATCGGAGGAGTCATTGAAATGGAGGCAGTTTCATCGGTCTTCTTGGAGGAAGGTGGGAGAACGGTTAAATCACACAGTACGGCCAGTCCTCTCTTCTCCTCTGCACAGACCCATCGGATGTCCAGTGGGTGTCTCAATGACCCAACCTTTAGCTTCCGTCGTCAGAATTGTGGTATTCTTTGTCAGCATTCACGTCTTCAGTATAAGAGCCTTCTGCTTGCAATATTTTGATGGTGGTAATTGGGGTGAAATGCTGTTAACGTCGTCTCTTTCGCCGTTCGTATGGAGAGTTAAGACGCTCATCTGTCAATAGAGAGAGTCCGTGAGGGTCTGGATTCCAGTCCCACTCTCGCCCTTTCTCCCAAATTTTGACTGGAAAATCTTGCTGATCGTCCAGTCATTCGGATCAGACGTAAAACCGGAGGTCCCGTGTGCAGCATGCACTTAGCGCACTGAAAAAGAACCCGTGGCAACGAGAGTGTTGTCCTCTGGCAAAAGTCTGTATCAGAAATCCACTCTGCTAGGTACATAAATATATATGCATGCACTCAAAGCGTGACTAAGTGCGTCAGTTGGGTTATGCATCTGGGTCAAGTATCTGCGTAGCATGTGGAGAAGTGTATATGGATTTGTCCGAACACAGTGACGCCTCCTTGAGAAACTGAAACTGAAATTCACCGGTTTTCGTCTCTGAGACTAATGCTGTCTCTGTCTCTGTCCAACTCCCTAACTTTTCCCCATAATCATCTGTTTGTCTGTCAGTCTTTCTGTCTTTCTCCCTCTCTCTATGTCCATGTGTCTGTCTGTTTGACTAGCTGGGTGGCTGTCTCTCTGACTGTGCCTCTCGCTCTCTCTCTCTCTCCGTCTCGAACTGAATTGAACTGAACTCTCTTTTTTTTGTGTGTGCGTGTCCTACTTCTCTGCCTCCTTTGTCTGTCCCCGTCTCTCAGTTTTTGTGTATGTCTGTCTCCACTTTCTCTCCCCTCCCACCCCCCACCCCTTACTTACCTCAACTTTCTAACCCCTCCCTGATTCCTCCCTCCCTCCCTCTCTCTCTCCCTATCTCTCTCTCTCTCTCTCTCTTTTCACCCCCTTCACCATGCTCATCGATATTTCTGGCCTTTCATATTAACAGCCTTCCATCCCGCTCTCTCTCTCTCTCCCCCCCCCCCATGTCCCCCCTCCCTTCCCCCACACATATGTCCCAAACAGAAAGGTCGATCCCCTATCAGCAAGGGGAGGTGATCAGCTCTTTTAGTGTTGGTAATGGAACCAGGTGTGGACAGGACCTCTTGATGCAAGTGGGGGAGATGGGGTGAAGGGGTGTGGGGTGGGGGTGGGGGTAGGCCACGATGGTGGGGATGGGGGGGGGTTGTATGGACCGCTGATCTGTCTATCTCTTTCTCCTCTCTCTCTCTTCGTACTCTCTGTGTCCCCTCCCCACTGATGCATGTAAGCAGAGATGCGTGCAGTACCCTCCTACCATTCTCCCCTTCCCGATTGATACATGGAGAGAGAGATTCAAGATTCAGGATTCAAGATTCAGAAACTTTATTACTCAAGGATGAAGATTTTAGGCATTGCCTAGTCTTCCAATCTGTCGTTGTGACAACAAAAACAGTAACGATAAGACACAACAATAATAACAGTGGTAAATACTACTACCACTACCACTACTACTACTACTACTACTACTACTACTACTACTAATGATAATTATAATACTAATCAACGCACCATCATCATCATTATGAAAATAGAGAGAGAGAGACAGAGACAGACAGAGAGAGAGAGAGAGAGGGGTGCAGTGCAACGGATGTGTCTGACCGTCACTCCCCCTTCCTTCTTCCTCCCCCCCGCCCGCCCCCCCCCACCCCACTTCATGTCCAGCAAAACGAACCCTTCCCCCCTCCCCCCCCTCTCTCTCTCGTTATGACCGAACAGCCACTGGCTGTGTGGGCCTTTTGTGGAGAACTTTTCTCAGAGCGTCTTAAACTGGGGAGATGGGGAAAGGAGTGAACAGAATGCATAATGGAATGGAATGGAATAGAACGAGAAGCAAGGCGGAGTCAACATGACAAAAGCGGAAGTTACAGAGGTCACGTGATCAAACAACGTCTCGTGCCAGCGGTTCTTTTTTTTTTCTTTTTTCTTTTTTTGCCTCAGTTGCATGCCAGCGGTTCTGATTTTTCTTCCTGGAGAATACGTTGTATAACCCGCGGCTTGAAACACACACACACACACACACACACACACACACACACACACACACACCACCACCACCACCACCACCACCAACAACAACAACAACAACAACAACCAAAAAAAAAAAAAAAAAAAAATTGATTCCTTCGCTTTTGTTGAAATTCGTTTTGCTTTAAACAATTTTCATTCAAATAAACAATGTTGCATAAGCACATAACATGAAAAGCAATGGAAGGGCATCAGGCATGGCATAAATATTTAAGCCCTAAACGAGTGGATTTTGAAACAATATCGACAGGTGATATCATATTATCATATCGGTGGCCATAAGATGGTCCAAGGTTTAAAATCCACATGGCCGCACAAAGGGACATGTATTTGTATTTGTATTCCTTTTTATCACAACAGATTTCTCTGTGTGAAATTCGGGCTGCTCTCCCCGGGGAGAGCGCGTCGCTACACTACAGCGCCACCCATTTTTTTGTATTTTTTCCTGCGTGCAGTTTTATTTGTTTTTCCTGTCGAAGTGGATTTTTCTACAGAATTTTGCCAGGAACAACCCTTTTGTTGCCGTGGGTTCTTTTACGTGCTGCACACGGGACCTCGGTTTATCGTCTCATCGGAATGACTAGCGTCCATACCACCACTCAAGGTAGAATGGAGGGGGAGAAAATATCGGCGGCTGAGCCGTGATTCGAACCAGCGCCCTCAGATTCTCTCGCTTCCTAGGCGGACGCGTTACCTCTAGGCCAACTGCTAGATGTTGGTTGTTTTTTGTTTTGTTTTGTTGTTTCGTTTTCGTATGCATACAGTAGTGAAAGACGAAAGCTTTGAAGTGACATGTGTGTGTGTGTGTGTGTGTGTGTGTGTGTGTGTGTGTGTGTGTGTGTGTGTGTGTGTGTGTTTGTGCAAGGTATGGGTTCACTAAGGGTGGCCAATTTTCTTTCTTTTTTTTTTTCAATCTTTTGCCTTCTACCTATCTTCCCCTGCACCATATTATAGTGGATATGCATTATGACTATTATTATTATTATTATTATTATTAGTAGTAGTAGTAGTAGTAGTAGTAGTAGTATCATTATTATCGTTGTTGTTGTTGTTGCTGTTGTTATTGTTATCCAGGCCTGATCAGTGTGTTGGATAATGCGAAGGTGAAACTGAAGCCTGAAGCAGCGCATTGAACAAACTGACTGTCAGTGGACAGACGTTAAACTGAAGACTGAAGCAGAATAGTGAACAAACTGACTGTCAGTGGACAGACGTTAAACTGAAGACTGAAGCAGTATCGTGAACAAACTGACTGTCAGTGGACAGACGTTAAACTGAAGACTGAAGCAGAATAGTGAACAACTGTGTAAAGACATGAAACTGAAGCCTGAAGCAGCGCATTGAACAAACTGTCAGTGGAAAGACGTTAAACTGAAGACTGAAGTAGCACAGTGAACAATCTGACTGTCAGTGGAAAGACGTTAAACTGAAGACTGAAGTAGCACAGTGAACAATCTGACTGTCAGTGGAAAGACGTTAAACTGAAGACTGAAGTAGCACAGTGAACAATCTGACTGTCAGTGGAAAGACGTTAAACTGAAGACTGAAGGAGAGTGGTGAACACACTGACTGTCAGTGGAAAGACCTGAAATTGATGACAAGCAGTATAGTGAACAAACTGTCAGTGGAAAGACGTTTAACTGAAGACTGAAGCAGCGCATTGAACAAACTGTCAGTGGAAAGACCTGAAATTGATGACAAGCAGTATAGTGAACAAACTGTCAGTGGAAAGACGTTTAACTGAAGACTGAAGTAGCGCAGTGTACAATCTTGAGCGTCAGCGGAAAGACAAACGAAGGAACGTCGAAGACCAAAGGAGCGTTGGGAAGAAAAGCCAACGCCAGTTCCAATCTTAAAAGTCTTCAGGAACCAGTGTCAGGTGCCGACACACATTCCGTGAACCGGTTCTCCAAGGGAAGGGGTGGGTGGGGAGGAGGGCGGGAGCTGGGTGTGGGGGGTGGGGCGGACAGGGGGTTATAAAACACGTCTTTACGTGGTCTGCTAGCTGTTTCCTCGTGCTATCGTGTCTACTCTTTCTGACTGGTTGTACGCAGGCGCGTGCGCGCGCCACACACACACACACACACACACACACACACACACACACACGCACACACACACACACACACACACACGCTTCTAAACACTCATACTTGCACACATGCATAATCACAAACACACACTCACAGATCCACACGCACGCATACACATCCACACACACGCAAGCTCACACATGCGCACGCGCGCGCACACACACACACAATCACACACACACACACACACACACACACACACACACACAGACACTCACACACTCACACACACACACACACACACACACACACACACACACACACACACACACTGATTACCTTAGTTCTCTGGAAAGTGCCCTCATAAGTTGCGAGGTGAAGTAAAAGTTGTGTGGACACCCTTTTCCTTCCAGATGCTGTCTCATGGAAACTGGCCTCCACATAAAAACCAAACTTTTCAATACGATGGCATTGACATTACTTCGAGGATAAAACAACCTGAGCTGATTCGGAGGTGTGTGTGTGTGTGTGTGTGTGTGTGTGTGTGTGTGTGTGATGGTAGAAGTAGCTGTAACTTGATATTCGTCTATGTATGTGTTGTTTCACTTGTGCATGCATGGTGTGTGTGTGTGTGTGTATGTGTGTGTGTGTGTGTGGATGTGTGTGTGTGTGTGTGTGTGTGTGTGTGTCTGTGTGTCTGTGTAATGGTAGATGTAGTAGCTGTACTTTAATATTCACCTACGTGTTGTTACACTTGTGCATGCATGGTCTGTGTGTGTGTGTGTGTGTGTAGGTAAACAGCCAATCAGGAAGAGTACAGAAGCAATGCAATTAACAAAAAAAGATGGCCACGTGACGGAGAACTGTTCACACACTTCACACCCACCCTCACCACCCCCACCCTTAGAACCTGACACACTGGTGTGGTAGGATGGACTGTCTGTGGACAGGATCACGGAATATGGGTTGGCATGGAAGTTTAAACTCCAAAGGGTGATGGAAAAAGAGACGGATTAAGACACCTATATCTGTAACAACATGTTCATCGCCTGTCGGAATGGAGATTTGTTTTTAACTGTTGTAATATTTGGGAGGGGAGGGTTGGATGGGATCTGGATACCCTGATGTGAAGCCACAGAAAGCCTCTGAAGTTGTTGCCCACACACACACACACACACACACACCCCTCCTCCTCCTCTCCATACTCCTGTTCATTCCCCCAGCCTCATGCTGTCATTGTCTGCAATGTGGGTAAAGGTGTCTAGTGCTGCTGATGCATACTGCAGACATACTGACATCAGGCATGATGCACACTGCAGTCATACTGACAGACATGGTGCACACTGCAGTCATAGAAGGCACACTGCAGTCATACTGACATCAGACATGGTGCACACTGCAGTCATACTGACATCTGACATGGTACACACTGCAGTCATACTGACGACAGACGTGCTTCACAGTACAGTCATACTGACATCTGACGTGGTGCACACTGCAGACATACTGACATCAGACATGATGCACACTGCAGTCATACTGACATCTGACGTGGTTCACACTGCAGTCATACTGACATCTGACGTGGTGCACACTGCAGTCATACTGGCATCAGACATGATGCACACTGCAGTCATAGAAGGCACACTGCAGTCATACTGACATCAGACATGGTGCACACTGCAGTCATACTGACATCTGACGTGGTGCACACTGCAGTCATACTGACATCTGACGTGGTGCACACTGCAGTCATACTGACATCTGACGTGGTGCACACTGCAGTCATACTGGCATCAGACATGGTGCACACTGCAGTCATACTGACATCTGACGTGGTGCACACTGCAGTCATACTGACACCTGACGTGGTGCACACTGCAGTCATACTGACATCAGACATGGTGCACACTGCAGTCATACTGACATCAGACATGGTGCACACTGCAGTCATACTGACATCAGACATGGTGCACACTGCAGTCATACTGGCATCAGACATGGTGCACACTGCAGTCATACGGACATCAGACATGGAAGGCACACTGCAGTCATACTGACACCTGACGTGGTGCACACTGCAGTCATACTGACATCTGACGTGGTGCACATTGCAGGTATACTGACATCAGACGTGGAAGGTACACTGACATCAGATGTGGTGCACACTGCAGTCACACTGACATATACCTGGTGCACACTGAGGTTTAAAGCATGGAAGAGAGGATGGTCCTCACTTCAGTTCGCCGTGCATGTTGCCTTATTTTAAATGTACATCCCTCTCTGTCTCTGTCTCTCTCTCTGTGTCTCTCTCTGTCTCTCTCTGTGTCTCTGTCACACACACAAATTCACACACTCGCGCGCCATCCGGCACATCAAGACGTTTTAATCACCGTGACAAATATCACAACATTTTGTCCAATCCACGATCGCGTACCAAAAAGGTTGAAAAGCCAATCAGCGTCTCCCTGCCTGACCGCTTGCTATGGAACGACAGCTCTTACTTTAGAGGAATGTCTTTATGGTGAGTAAAAGAAAGCACGAAACGTTCTGGTGTGCGTGTATGTGTGCGTGTGTGCATGTGTAAGATCTCTGTTTATGTTTGCCATCCATCTTTTTCCCTATGTATATCTGTCCCTGTCTCTCTCTCTTCTCTCCTCTCTGTCTCTCTCTCTCGCTCTCTGTTTCTCCATATCTCTCTCTATCTGTCTGTCTCTCTGTCTCTATCTCTGTCTCTGTCTCGGTCTGTCTGTCTCTTTCTCTGTCTCTCTCTCTCTCTCAACAAACTCAACCGGATCGAAGATGGCCTGTTGTTGTCCCCGTAATCTCCAAACGTCAATCCTCCATGAAACTCAACATGTCAGAACCCAGATCCACTCCTTTAACTGCCACTGCGGGCAACTATCACGTTTCTTCTAGCCTCCTCAGCTATCGATTTGCCTTTTTAGCCTCAAGACTCTCCTCACCCCCACACACCCCGTACCCACCACCGCCATCACGCCACCATATAAGGCTGCTTCCGCGGGTCTCTCACACTCCCGTCTACTTTGAAAGAACGCTTTGAAAGAACGAAGGAAGGAAAGAAACAGAAAAGAAAAGAAAATGGCGTGATGTAGACACAGAATTGTTATATTTCCTGTGTCCACGGAAAGTCTTCTTCGTCTTCTTCTTCTTCTTCTTCTTCTTCTTCTTCTTCTTCTTCTTCTTCTTCTCCCCGAAGAGTCACTGGGTGCTCTTCGCCCGCTTGTTCTCGGTTTCTTTATTCATTTCTTCCTTTATTTTTCTTCCCTTGCTTTTCTTCTTCTTTTTCTTCTCTTTTCTCTTATGTCTCAAGATTCTTTGCTTTTTTTTCGAGCATTGTCTCCGTTCTTTGAAAGGAGAAAATAAAGACAAACACGAAAAGTGACCTCCAAAAAACAGGTCATTACATTTGGCCAGCTTCCTTGATGCTGTGTGTGTACTTTGTATCACAGTCCGGAATTACCAATGTGGCGGCAGAGCCGTGTAGAATTACAGACATTCTGAATATAGATCGGAACTGAACATTGATGTTTGTGGCAGAGGGGTGGGGAGGGGGAGGTGGGGGGAGGGGGTTAGGGGTGGGTGCGAGGGGCGTTCGGTGTGGATTTCCAGTTATCTCTTGTCTGTTTCTGTGTGTTTGTCTCACTGTCTGCCTGCTTGCCTGCCTGTCTGTCAGCCTTCTGTCTGTCTCATTCTCTGTCTGTATGTCTGTCTGTTTGTTTCTATCTATGTCTGTCTATATCTGACCCCCCTCTCCCTCTCTCTCCCTCTCGCCCGATTTAATTTCGTGATCTATATTTGGTAATGTTCTGCCAGTTAAAAAACAACAACAACAACCAATCACAAAAAAGAAAAAGAAAGCAAAAGAAAAACACACTTGTAATGTAGCCCACTCGTTATCGTCCTTGTTGGCCAGGAAACTGAACGAAGCTGTGATTTTTTTTTTCAATAAGTTTGTTTTTACTGGAACAACACGGTCAAAAAATACGTGTATTTTATATCAACAAATCGTTACAGAACCACTCAGACACAGATAAAGTCATAAAAAAAGCAAGACAGAAAGGGTTTGACAGGGAAGAAAAAAAACAACCCCAAAACCCATACCTGCAGAAACAAAAGCCAGTGTAATCAATGTAAGATATTATAGAAAGGAAACACTGCGGGGTATGCTGAACAAAAGAGTGAAGGATATGCTGAGAAATGTTGGAAGGAGTATAGGTTCGTTGTATCAGAACATTTCAATAAACAATCTCCCCTGGGAGTGGTAAACTTCTCCGGTCTGTCATCCACCAGCCGAATAACTCTGCCTATTGACTCACATGGACAGCCTTAGAGCCTGTTGACACACACGGACAGCCATAGAGCCTGTTGACACACACGGACAGTCATTGAGCCTGTTGACATACACGGACAGCCATAGAACCTGTTGACACACACGGATAGCCATAGAGCCTGTTGACATACACGGACAGCCATAGAGCCTGTTGACACACACGGACAGCCATGGAGCCTGTTGACACACACGGACAGCCATAGAGTCCGTTGACATACACGGACAGCCCTAGAGCCTGTTGACACACATGGGCAGCCATAGAAAAAGGCGCTGATCGTCTGGCGACACAGACGGAAGGACAGGGAGGAAGGGGTTGAGGGTAGGTGGGGGGGGGGGGGGGGGCAGTCGGATGGTTGCTACACATGCAATGCACACATTACTGGAACCAGCCCCATGAAGCCGACAAGCATTCGTTTACAATAATCCTAACTCTTTTGTTGTTGTCATTGGTTCTGGATGATGATGACGTTAACGACGAGGAGGATGATAACGATAACGATTGCGGAAATCATGTCGATAATGGAACCAGCATTTAATTATTTTATTTTATTTTATTTTTTACCATACAATCTTTTCTGGTGTACTCTTTAACCCCCTATTCTACCTTTTTCTTAAGTCTTTTAAAAGTGTCATTCAGGGACATAATAAAAAAAGAAATTGATACGCTAAGACACCTAATACACGAAGCACAAACTCGCACATGCCCAGCACACACACAAACATAACGCAAGAACGCGTACATGCGCTCGAACAAAAACTGTTTAGACCATCTCGATATTATTCATCTCTTTGTTCAGCGATGTGTGTCTTTCTCTCTCTGTCTCTCTCTGTGTCTATCTGTCTGTCTATCTGTCTCTCAGTCTGTTATACAAACACCAAAACAACTATGGCAACAACAACAACAATAACAAAAGCACATATTATTTATGTCTCTCTCTCTCTCTCTCCCTCTCTCTGTATATACACACATATACATATATATAGATAGATAGGTAGGTAGATAGATAGGTGTGTGTGTGTGTGTGTGTGTGTGTGTGTGTGCGCGCGCGTAGACAAAGGAAGAGACAGTGAGCCTGGCAGTCCGAGGAGAAGAAAGAACGAAGAAGATCAATTCAGTACAGAAAACCAAATGAACCTTCACGCAAGCTACGTATCTGTGAATGTCAAAGTAATCAGGGAATGGAAAAGAAGAAAGAAAGAAAGAAAGGGAGAATATATCTATTGGACACAACACTTTGGTGGTAGAAGACTGGGATGGAAGATGAAATGACTCCGAGAAGAGGGGTGGGGGGAGGGGAGTGAGGGAGGGAGGAGGAGGGGGGGGGGGGGGATGGGGGGGTCACAAGAAAGGTCGACAGGTCCTCTTTCTCTCTCTATGTTTGTCTTTGTCTCAAAGTCTCTTTCTCCACCTCACGCTTGTATCACTGTATTTTGTTATTTATATTTATTTCGTTCACATCTGCGTATGAGTGTGTGTTGTAGTTTGTGTGTGTGTGTGTGTGTGTGTGTGTGTGTGTGTGTGTGTGTGTGTGTGTGTGTGTGTGTGTGTGTGTGTGTGTGTGTGTGTTCTCTCTATGTTTCGTGACATCAGAGCTGTGTGAAAAGAAGCATATTTTCTTATTACCCCGATGAATCTCTTTATATATGTCTCTTCTTCTTCTTCTTCTTCTCTCTCGTTCCCTCTCTTTTTCTCTCATCTTCTCTCTCACAAGAAATGCTTGTCTCGATCTTTCTATCTGTCTGTCTCTCTCCCTCTCTCTTTCTCTGTATTGCCCTCTCTTTCTCTTCCTCTGTATAGCTCTTTCTATATGCCCCATCTCTCTCTTCCTGTACATGTGTCCATCCTTCAGTCTGTCTACGTGTCATTTTGTTCTCCCACTGCCATTCTCTCCATCTCCCAGTCTCTGTCCCAAGGAAGTTGTTTCTCTTTCTCTCTCTCACTTATATATATATAGATTTCCCTCTCCATCAGTCTTTCGCCCCCCTCTCTACCTCTTTTTATCACCCACTTCCACCACTCTCCCCCGCCACCAACCTCCTCCCCACCCCTGCCCCCCCTCCCCTGCTTCCCTCCCCTGGGGTCAGGGAGAAACAAAGCAGAAGGGACATCACTCATACTATGATATTGTGTCCCCACCCCACACCCCCGCACACCCCCTCCGCCGTCGACCTCCCTCACCCATCACCCCGCCACCAGGCCAGGAGCACGCGACACCCCGGACCCGGGTTCAAATTAGGGGTCAGTTCAGCCCCTCTTGTCCTCTCCGTCTCTGTCTATCTGTCTCTCCACCCCCCCATCCCCTCCCCCTCACCACCACCCCGGGGGGTCATTGTGGCGAAAAACAAATTTGCTTCGGTCTGCGTCCCATTACCTTCTCCTATCTATCAAAAAAGGCAAACCTGAACATCCCATATCTATCGAAAGGCAAACCGGCCTTCCCCTATCTACCAGAGGGCAAAACTGGACTTACTCCTTTATCTGTCAGAGGGGTAAAATGGACTTCCCATATCAAAAGGCGAAACTAGACTTCCTATGTCTATCAGAGGGCAAAAGTGGACCTTCCTATATCTATCAGAGGGCAAAAGTGGACCTTCCTATATCTATCAAAAGGCAAAAGTGCACTTCCCATGTCTATCAAAAGGCAAAACAGGACTTCCTATACCTATCAGAGGGCAAAAGTGGACTTCCCATACCTATCAAAAGGTAAAACGGCCTCCCCCTATTTATCAGAGGGCAAAAATGGACTTCTCATACCTATCAACAGGCAAAAGTGAACTTCCTATATCTATCCGAGGGCAAAAGTGGACTTCCCATGTCTGTCAAAAGACAAAACTGCACTTCCCATGTCTATCAAAAGGCAAAACCTGCCATCCAACAGAGATGGCAAGAGAAGGAAGAAAAAGAGAGAACAGAGGGATACATGAAAAGAAGAAGAGGCAGAGAGAGAGAGAGAGAGAGAGAGAGAGAGAGAGAGAGAGAGAGAGAGAATGAATGAATAAAACAAACAAACAAAAATATATATGGTGACTCACGACGCACCTATTGTGACACATACCAATGGTGACACACGACGCACCTATGTTGACACATACCAGTGGTGACACACACCTATGTTTACACATACCAGTGGTGACACCCACCTATGGTGACACATACCTATAGTGACACATACCAATGGTGACACACACCTGTGTTGACACATACCAATGGTGACACACACCTATGTTTACACATACCAATGGTGACACACACCGATGTTGACATATACCAATGGTGACACACACCTATGGTGACACATACCTGTTGTGACACATACCTCTGGTGACACACACCTGTGTTGACACATACCAATGGTGACACACGCCGATGTTGACACATACCAATGGTGACACACACCTATGGTGACACATACCTATTGTGACACATACCTCTGGTGACACACACCTATGGTGGTGAAACACACCTATGGTGACACACACCTATAGAGCCTGAGATCTGTGCTCCCCACACCCACCCCTTTTAAGCAGATGTGTTGTAGCGTATATGGATCAGTCCGCACGCTTTGAAACCGAATCTAAAACAGTGAAATTGTCTGTAGCAACATCTTTCTTTTTTCATTCTTCCTTTCGTTCCTTCCTTCTTTCTTTCTTTCTTTTCCTTTCCTTTTTCCGTTTCGTTATTGCCAGTCTTCTTTCTGTCCTTCTTGTGTTGTTTTTTTTTCTCTTCTTTTTGTTTTGCTTGTTCCTTGAGAATCTTAAAACTTTTGGATTAGAAAAAAAAAAGTCTCCAGTGTGTTTTATTTTGTCCCTCATCCCCTTCGTGATACACTACGACGGTGAAATCCAACTGTGTTTGGCTTCGTCTGTGTAATCCGTGTGAAGCCTGTGGTAAGATTGTCTTTTACTACTTCTGCCTCTCTACTTTCTTCTGTCTGTCTGTCTGTCTGTCTGTCTGTCTCTCTGACTCTCTGCGTCACTCTGTAATCGCTTCGTTAAAAAAAAAAAATAAAAAAAAAATAATGAGAGAAAACATAAAACGTTAAAGCAGGAATTTATATGTTTGTTGTTAACCTCTATTCA
>NC_134893.1:24643141-24653141 GCF_041734735.1 Babylonia areolata | reverse complement strand
GACAAGACAAGACAAAGACAACATTCTTTATTTCCAACGACAATAGATAAGACAGACATACAAAGACAGAGAGACAGAGACAGACAGCCAGAGAGAGAGGGGAGAGAGAGAGAGAGAGAGAGAGAGAGAGAGAGAGAGAGAGAACCAGACAGGACAAGACAAGACAAGACAAAGACAAACATTCTTTATTTCCAACGACAATAGATAAGACAGACAGACAAAGACAGAGAGACAGAGACAGACAGCCAGAGAGAGAGAGAGAGAGAGAGAGGGGAGAGAGAGAGAGAGAGAGAGAGAGAGAGAGAGAACCAGACAGGACAAGACAAGACAAACATTCTTTATTTCCAACGACAATAGATAACTCAGACATACAAAGACAGAGAGAGAGAGAGACAGACAGACAGAGAGAGAGAGGAGAGAGAGAGAGAGAGAGAGAGAGAGAGAGAGAGAGAGAGAGAACCAGACAGGATAAGACAAGACAAAGACAACATTCTTTATTTCCAACAATAGATAAGACAGACATACGAAGACAGACAGACAAGAGACAGACAGACAGAGAGAGAGGGGAGAGAGAGAGAGAGAGAGAGAGAGAGAGAGAGAGAGAGAGAGAGAACCAGACAGGACAAGACAAGACAAGACAAAGACAACAACATTCTTTATTTCCAAAGACAATAGATAACTCAGACATACAAAGACAGAGAGAGAGAGAGAGACAGACAGAGAGAGAGGGGAGAGAGAGAGAGAGAGAGAGAGAGAGAGAGAACCAGACAGGACAAGACAAGACAAAGACAACATTCTTTATTTCCAACGACAATAGATAACTTAGACATACAAAGACAGAGAGAGAGAGAGAGAGAGAGGGGGGGGGGGAGAGAGAGAGAGAGAGAGAGAGAGAGAGAGAGAGAGAGAGAGAGAGAGAGAATGCTTGTGAATGTCGGTGTTAATTGTCCACAGCTAAGATTTGCTGTTTCTATTCCTGGTTTATTTTCTTACGTTTTTCCCTCCTTATTGTCGTCATTATTGCTGCCTGGTAATATATTGCGTCCTTCCCTCTCCCCCCCCCCCCCCCCCCCCCCACACACACGCACCGATTCCCAGCCCAAAAGGATAGTATTATCATTGGCAATAAAACATTTTCAGTATCACAGAGAGAGACAGAGACACACACAGAGAGAGAGAGAAAGAGAGAGAGAGAGAGATCAGGCCTCAGAAATCACAACTCAGAATTAAGAACTTTGAATGTAAGGACACCGACCTGTATACATATATGCTTACACGTTGTAAACACACACACACACACACACACACACACACACACACACACACACACACACACACACACACACACACACACACACACACACACACACACACACACACACACACACACACACACACACACACGCAAACACACAAACACACACACACACACACACACACACACACACACACACACACACGCACACACACACACAAACACACACACACACACACACACACACACACACACACACACACACAATCAAATAAGATAGAAAGACTTGACCAGGTTTTGTTTGTTTACTGGAGCAGGTTAAATATCAATAATTAGTTAGAAATGCGTCTTTCATCTAAGACTGGGATCTCTTTGCTCTCTATTGTAACCCAAAGAAAATAAACATTGCTGCATCTCTTGTCACAAAGCAGTTTTCCTATTTTAGCAAGTAGGGAGATCCTTAAAGTGTGCATGTATTTTGCATAAGCATATATTTCTTAAAACATCCTACCGTGGACAGACTGCCAGTACATGGATTTGGTCTTCGTCCCCTCAACAAAGTGTACATTTTTAAAGCTTTATAAGGCTGGTTAACTATAAGGTGTTTTTGTTTTCTTTTCCAAGTCTGAATTAAATGAAAGATAAGTTGAATTTGGCAATGGTAAGATCAGACAGATTTTGTTTAACAGGGACGGTGTATATCATAACAATTACCACCATATGGTGTGCAAGCCCAGTTTTATTTGTAACAGTCCACCATACATTGTTTGAATGCTATAAGGAAAGCTTCCTCTTCTCAGAAGCCTCAATATACCAAGCTTTCAAACACCCATAGATATCTAAAGATCGTTCTGCTGCAGACGCCCATTTTAACATTTTGGCAGATGTTCACCATGTTTACACTCATGATATAAGCTTGTGTTAGAATTCTCGATATTAACATCTGTGTAGTTTGAACAAGTATCGCAGTGCACTGATGCAGCTGTCAATGTTGTGGGGATACCAACCTGTAGCACCAAATACCATTGCGTTCGGAGTTTTGGGACATATATTTAGAAATATTTTACATGCAAATAAACTGACTGATTCTAGTGTTTTACATCGCATAGCTCCCCATAATTCTGATGCGTGCAGCAACATTTTTTTAAAATTTATTTATTTTTTTATAATTATGTGCATCAGAGAGTTAAAAGAATACAATTCTGTCCATGCAACCAAGATTCTGCGTTGTGGAGAGAGGAGAAAGAAAGAACGACAGAAAGATGGGTAGATTTGTATTTGTATTTCTCTTTTTTTGTCTCAACAGATTTTTCTGTGTAAAATTCGGGCTGCTCTCCCCAGAAAGAGCGCGTCGCTACACTGAGAGCGCCACCCATTTTTTGACTGTTTTCCTGCGAGCAGTTTTATTTGTTTTTCCTATCAAAGTGGATTTTTCTACATAATTTTACCGGGAACAACCCTTTTGTTGCCGTGGGTTCTTTTACGTGCGCTAAGTAAATGCTGCACACAGGACCTCGGTTTATCGTCTCATCAGAATGACTAGCGTCGAGACACCACTCAAGGTCTAGTGGAGGGGGAGAAAATATCGGCGGCTGAGCCGTGATTCGAACCATCCCGCTCAGATTCTCTCGCTTCCAAGGCGGACGCGTTACTTCTAGGCCATCACTCCTCTCCAATATTAGATATTAAAGTGGAGAGAGAGAGAGAGAGAGAGAGAGAGAGAGAGGGAGAGAGAGAGAGAGAGAGAGAGAGAGAGAGAGAGAGAGAGAGAGAGAGAGGAATCGAGAACAATTAATCCTTTGCCCCCCTTAATGACATGGAGGACAATAAGTGAGGTCATTGATATTTCAATCCAAAATTAAAGCTTGAGCAGCAAATGAACGGCAAGTTAAACACATGAAACTGGTGATGAAAAGACCCATCAACGGCCATACGATCGGATGACATTTCCCATTATGATGGATGTCCCCGCCTTCACTCACAAAATCCCTCCCTGTTATTTTGATTAGAAAACCCCCCCAGCTAATTTCATTATTGTAATTTCTTTGAAACTAACAGATTTTCAAAGATCTTCATGTTTAAGCACACACACACACACACACACACACACACACACACACACACACACACACACACACACACACACACACACACACACACACACACACACACAAACACACACACACATACACGCGCGCGCGCGCACGTACGCACATACACAAAAACACACACATGCATACGCACGCACTCACTCACACACACACACACACACACACACACACACTGCTAGCGCGCACGCGCACATGCACACATACAAACACATTCACACACATACACACACATACACACACGTACATACAAATTCTTTCCCACAGAGAGAGAGGAAGACAGACAAACAGAGAGTGAGAGAGAGAGAGAGAGAGAGAGAGAGAGAGAGAGAGAGAGAGAGAGTTTCAGTTTCTCGATGAGGCGTCACTGCGTTCGGGCAAATCCATTCACGCTATCTGCTCGGCAGATGCCTGACCAGCAGCGTAACCCAACAGGCTTTATCAGGCCTTGAGTGTGTGCACATATCGCAGTGCCCCTATCAGAGTGGATTTCTAAAGAATTTTGCCAGAGGACAACATTTTCGTTACCTCAGGTTCTTTTTTTAAGTGCGCTTAGTGCGTGCAGCACACGGGACCTCGGTTTATAGTTTCTTCCGAAAAACTAGACGCTCAATTTGATTTTGCAGTCACATTTGGGAGAACGGGTGAGAGCTGGATTTGAACCCAGACTCTCACGGACTCTCAGTATTGGCAGATAGGCGTCTTAACCATAATGCCACCTTCCTACTTGAGAGCGAGCGAGCGAGAGAGAGAGAGAGACAGACAGACAGACAGAGAAATAAACTGAAACATAGTGCGAAAGCCAAAATAATATGTTTGCATGCTCTTCTACTGAGAGACGGGTGCTCCCAGTTGACCAGTTGTGGAGAAAGACCTGTCTGTCGCAGTTCCAGCCAGCAGGTTACCGCTCTTGTTCCCAAACAAAACGTCAGGTCCCCAGAAACTGGTCTCAGCTGGTTCTGTGAGATGCTCACTATGGCACGCTTTGTCCAAATTAGGTTTGTCAATGGGCGGATTTCTGTTGTAGTTGTTGCTGTCCCCCACCTACTTCTTCTTCTTCTTCTTCTTCTAATTCTTCTTCTTCTTCTGGTCCTTGTACTTGTTGTTCTTGTTCTTCTCGTTCTTCTTCTTGTTCTTTTCGTTCTTGTTCTTGTTCTTCTTCTTCGTGTTCCTGCTGCTGTACTTGTTCTTATTGTCCTTGTTCTTCATGTTCTGCTAATTGTTCTCGTTCTTGTTCTTCTTCTGCTGCTTCTTCTCATTAATGTTGCTGTTCTTGTTCTCGTTCTTCTTGTTCCTGTTCTTCACCTTGTTCTTCTTCTTCTTCTTCATCTTGTTCTTGTTCTTGTTTTTCTTTTTGTGCTTCTTGTTCTTTTTCTTCTTGTTTTACTTCGTGCTTCTTGTTCTTTTTCTTCTTGTTTTACTTCTTCTTCTTCTTCCCTGTTAAGGATGCTTCCAGGTTACTTGTGGAGAAAGTGTCCGATTCTTTCCCCTCCAGCCGCTCTCTTCTTGATGGAGGAAGCACCGGTGTCTTCTGTTTGCCCTTTCAATACTTCCTTGTTCTTCTGCACCCCCTCCCCCCCCGCTCTCTCTCTCTCTCCCCCTCTCTCTCTGTCTCTCCGTCCCTTCTCTCTCTCTGTCTCTCCCCCCCCCCTCCTGTCTCTATCTCTTCCTCATTCTCTCTCTATCTCTCTATGGCCAAAGTACATTAAACCATTCCGAATCCGAATATCTACCTCTCCCTCCCTCCCTCCCCCCTCTTTCTCTTTCTCCCTGCACACTTCTTCCTCCCTCTCTTTCTTTCTGTCGGTTTCCACTTTAGTTTTTGCTGTGATAGGCTGAAAAAATTCACACACGCACACACACACACACGCGCGCGCGCGCACACACACACACACACACACACACACACACACACACACACACACACACACACACACACACACACTAATAATGATGAATAATAATAATTAATAATGTTGAATTTATTTGACTGGCCAAATATTCAAAGTGAATGGATTGGCCAATGATCTGTTAGAATTTCTCCTCTCCCCTCTGTTCCCCCTCCTCCACCACCTTACCCTCCATTCTTCTAAATTTTCTTCTTCTTCTTCGTGTTTTTCTTCTATTAGGCCAATTACTTTGGTGATAATAAATTTAATCTCATGTTAATATTGATATTAGCATTATTTTACTATATTATGTACTGTTTGTTTATTTGTTTTATTTCATTATTTCATTACTTACTCTTTATGAATGTTATTTGATACAAGTCATAATATGGTTCATCAGCCGTCATGATAAAATTGAAGTGCAACGTTGTGAGCACAGTATAAGCTTTAAGCTTGTTGATGCTCTTTTGTTATTCATTGCATTGTAATCATGTGTATAGTTGAATAATTAAAGATTATTTAAACCACACACACACACACGGCTGAAAAAAAATCACACACACACACACACACACACACACATATATATATATATAATTATATTCCCTCACTCTCCTTCTCTCTCTGTCTCTTCTCCCTCCCTAACCCACTCCCTCTATCTCTCTCTCTCTCTCCTGCTATTATCTGCCTGCCTATTTTTCTTGACCCCTCTCTTGCCTTGTCTCTGACTACTTTACTCACCAGCCTCACTTCCTCTTCCTCAAGCAACACTTCACGTTGTACTATTCATGTTGCATGCTCTTGGTGCAGTTTTTATATGAGCTTTGTTCATTTATTTGTGTTTTTATTTTATAATTTAGTTTCTTCTTTTTGCACTTATTGAATATTGGTGTGTATGTGCTACATTTTGACATACCAGTAAACGCCCTTGATAAAGACCAGTGGTCGAAACCGGTCGGACATCAAACAAACTGTTTTATTGTCTTCCTTTTTGTCTATTGTTGTATATATATATATATATATATATATATATATATATATATATATATATATATATATAACTTATACAAACCTAGCAACCAGAGGAACAGACAGGAATCTAGAGGGAACTACACTGTCACCTCCAGAACGACAACACGTTCAGATGGGCAGCGAGAAGGGAGCTGTCTAACACTACAATGACACCTTCAGAACGACAACACGTTCAGATGGGCAGCGAAAAGGGACCTGTCTAACACTACACTTATACCACCACAACGACAACACGTTCAGATGGGCAGTGAGAAGGGAACTGACTAACACCACACTGACACCTTCAGAACATCATTTTAACTTATTCTATCCCATAGCTACATGCCTGCTACTACTCCCCTGGATCAGCACTACGGGAGACCACTGCAGTAAAATGTACAGTTGTGCGCTAAAACGGCGAAAATCGATGCAGAATTGTTGATTGGATCGGTCAGACAAAGCTTCGTCTTCATGCTTTCAGAATCCGTGAACGGTTTAGTTTCGAACGCCAACTGTACCCAGCAAGAACAAACGGAATCCGAATAGTGAACTGGTACGTTCAGGGGAAGGGACCAAAGTGACACCACACTGACTCCACCACAATGACAACACGTTCAGATACAGAGAAGCACAACCAAAGCATGCAGTCAAACAATGTACAGGCCACGTGTGTTTCAAGTGGCCCCCTCGGGAAATTACACCCCGGCGGCAATCCGCTCTCAGCAGCCTAATTAAGTAGGGGACCAAGAAAGAGAAGAAAAGGAAAGTTTTGGTGAAAACAAAAGAAAACACAGACAAAACAGACAAACAGAAAGAAAGGCCAAAAGACAGAAAGACCGAAAGGAAAGAAACAACAACACAAATATACCAATACCCAAAAATGATAGGGCGCACGTAAAACAGTACACGAGAAAGAAGGAATAAAAAGGATCGAAGAAAGACCTCTTTGAGGAGCTGGAGGTAGGGAGAAAAATATAGAGAAACGGAACCGACCGAACGAGCAAAGAATTCACAAAAAAGTTATAAACAGGAGAAAGGCAACGAAAGAACAGTAAAATCCCCCCCCCCCCCACTGCTCCCTACCCCCCACCCCCCACCTCCCATCTCCTTGCCTCCATGACACATAAAGTATGTACGGAACGTATTTCACAGCAAGAGAAGAAAAAAAAAAGAAAGGAAGGAAGGAAGAAGGAAAGGAACGTAGAAAGAAAGAAGGAAAGAAAGAAAGAAAGACAGAAAGAAAGAAAACCATCTCTATCCTGCCATTCCTGTGACGCCAATCCTGCCTGCATTCTATCATCCTCACATCCTCTCTCGTTCCTACCACGCCCCCACATCCCCCTATAACTCCACCCCCACTCCCACCCCCGCCAGTGACATGAGCGACAGCCAGCCAGTGCCAGTCTCAGAACAGAAGCAAGGACAATGAGGACAATAGCAAATTCCCTCATCTGCGGCAGGTGCAGTTTGGGAACCTTCTTTTTTCTTTTTCTTCTTCTTCTTTTTTTTGTGGTCTCTTTTTTTTTCCTGGTCTTTCTTTCACTGTGTTCCATATTCTTTTTGTTCATTTCTCAGCTCCTCTTTAAGTGACGTGACGCGTGTGCGAGCAATGGAGGGAGACGTGTCACAGACAGACAAACAGAGAGACGGGCATACAGACAAACAGTCAGGCAGTTATAGTGAAATGAAAAGAAGAAGAAAAAAGAATATAATGAAATGTCAGAGAAACGGCACTTTGTTTTCGCCGACTTTTATTTTGACTCTTCTTCTTCTTGCTATTTCTCTCTCTCTCTCTCTCTCTCTCTCTCTCTTTGTTTCTGTCTTTGTTTTTCTCAGCATTCATTAAATCCCTCACCCCAAACTCATCTCTCTCGCTCGCTCTCTCTCTGTCTTTCTATCTCGTCCTCTCTCTCCTTCTCTCTCCACCTCTATCTCCTTTCTCTCTCTCCTTCTTCTCTCTCTCTCTCTGTGCCCTTCTCTCTCAAACACTCTCGTTCTTGTCAGAGGGTTTCGCAAAGCCCTCTTATTCGATTTGACCCGCTTCTCCTCTCCTGTCTCACGTGTCTGAAGAGAGCGCATCAAGGGAGAGCAGTCTGAAGTGGCAATCACAGCTAGGAAGTTACCTCTCTTCATCCGATGCGCCCGGAACAAATTGGATAGGGGGTGTGTTGAGAAGTTGCGGGACCGGCTTGATGTGTGTGTGTGTGTGTGTGTTCGACCGCGCGCGCGCGCGCGCGCGTGTGTGTGTGTGTGTGCGTGTGTTCGAACGTGTGTGTGTGTGTGTGTGTGTGTGTGTGTGTGTGTGTGTGTGTGTGTGCGCGCGTCAGCTGTAGGCCTGAAACATTTGGTTCTCTCCCTATCATTCTCTCTCTCTCTCTTACTCGATTGCTTCATAACCCAGAAAAACAACAACAACAACAACAAAGAGTACTTCTCCTGCGTTCGTGGGCTGCAACTCCCACGTTCACTCGTACGTACACGGGTGGGCTTTTACGTGTATGACTGTTTTAACGCCGCCATGTAGGCAGCCACACTCCGCTTTCGGGGGGCAACAAGGAGTACGATTATAACCACCCGACAAAAGCACCAGCGTGGCTTAAATCCGCTCACGTTATCACTAGAAAATGGCCAAACTAATGGAACAAGCTGCAGAACATCGACACCTTGGTATCATTATTGACCACATTGAAAAGGAAGGCACATATCGATTCTTTGTCAAGGACAGTTGCAAAAAAAAAAAAAAAAAAAAAAAAGAAAAAAAAAAAAGAAGTTTACCTGTTATCCCGTTTAAAACATGTGATCAGTCCAGAAGCTTCATAAATCCTTTTCCGTTCTCACTTTATGTCTAGAATTAATTACATTTCAAACGTGTGGTACAACTGCAGCGAAGTGCATTTGACAAAAAAAACAACAACAAAAAAACAAAAAAAAAACCACGATTCTTTACACATGCGTGATGTAAAGCATCTCAACGGTGCGTTACAAAACACCCGTAGTCAACAGTATCAACTGCCAGCTCCTCTTTCTTTGACTAAACACCTAATATTCAATAAGTGCGTACTTATGGATACAATTGTATTCAGTAAATGTCCTACTTATCCAGACCAAAGCATTTTTTGCAATATATTCGCAACCTTTCCCAACATGCGACACTTATTTTACCCAAGCGAAGAATGGACCTTAAAAATCAAGTTCAGCATAGTCTGGCACGCATCTCCCCAAACACATCAAAGAACCATTTTCCACAACATTGAACGAGAAACTTGGACAATACAAAGCGTGCGGAAACCCACACCTGAACTCTTTTCTTGTATAAGTCATACGTACTTAATTTGCCCGTCAAACATACGAGCATGTGTATGTGTGTGTGTGTGGGAGAGGTGGGAGAGGGGGCAAGGGGGTGCGTGGGGGGGTGTATGTATTGTGTGTGTGTGTGTGAGTGTGTGCTGCAGGTGTATGGATAGTAGATAGTATATTATAAAGCGAAGTAAACTGGAAACAACGTTTGGACACTGCAAATCTAATTCTGTTCGTATAACACTGTTTGCTTCCATTCATTGACGATCCTTGCAAACTATCTAAAAATGCGTGGATAAGCTGATGACGTTTCACGCCGTGGCATTTTTATTTATTTTCAAGGCTCTGATTGTACATAACGAAAACAACGTCTGGTCTGGTTACGTCTACGTTTATGTATTTTCACATGTACGTGATGTGTCCATCAGACTGACGCTGCG
>NC_134893.1:24633141-24638141 GCF_041734735.1 Babylonia areolata | reverse complement strand
ACAGAAACACATTTTCTAAACTTTTTCCAATTTCAAAACGATGCAACATCACGAACGTCAATGGCGCACTCGCGTGAGCTCTTCTCTCTCTCATTGTCTTTCTGTCATTGTCTCTGTATTCTATCTTGGAAGAAGTCGTCACGACAGCCAAAGTTATTGGTATTTTCAAAACTGTGTGGAGTTTGGGTGGTATCAATGAAAAGAATGATGTTGTTGTTGGCTTGTTTTTTGTTGTTGTTTAAAGTTTTTCGATGTACAGATGAAGTTAATGTTGCATGTTTCTGAGGTTATGGGGGTAAATCAGTTGACTCAGGTATCATATTGGATCGTATCGTATCATATCAAATATCGTATCGTATAGAATCGTATCGTATATCATACCGTATCGTATCGTATCGTATCGTATCATACATCGTAATATATCATATCATATCATATCGTATCGTATCGTATCATATCATATCGTATCGTATCGTATCGTATCGTATCGTACCGTACCGTATCATATCGTATCGTATCACATCGCGTTGCGATGCTTTGCGTTACGTTGCGATGTTTTGTGTCGTATCGTATCTTATCGTATCGTATCGTGTCGTATGGTATCATGCCGTATGGTATGGTATCGTATCGTATCGTATCGTATCGTATCGTATTGTGTGGAGGAATCAGCTAGTGGGACTCCAACAGCGCTGAGGGTGGAGAGACTTGCTGTGCAAAGTGACGACTGATGATTAGAGAAGTGTGTCAGGAAACGTGCCAGCTGTCACAGTCCTTCACTGATCCACCGAGCAGAAACCTCACACACACAATCTGGTGCCGGCTTTGATTAACTAGGCAAACCCAACTCACGGTGTGGACCGTGGCTTTTAGGC
The DNA here is from genome assembly GCF_041734735.1 of Babylonia areolata. Taxonomy (NCBI): domain Eukaryota; kingdom Metazoa; phylum Mollusca; class Gastropoda; order Neogastropoda; family Buccinidae; genus Babylonia; species Babylonia areolata. The sequence continues at coordinate 24,637,269 of NC_134893.1, read as the reverse complement.
CATCAGAAATCCGACGTTTCATTGTGGTCATCCACTGGGAGGTGTACCCCCACACATTTCATTTTACCCATTCACTGACGGGTGTACACCCAAGTATTTCACTCTAAGCATCCATCTATTGACGGGTGTACCCCCCAGTGGAGAAATGGCCTAGAGATAACGCGTCCGCCTAGGAAGCGAGAGAACCTGAGCGCGCTGGTTCGAATCACGGCTCAGCCGCCGATATTTTCTCCCCCTCCACTAGACCTTGAGTGGTGGTCTGGACGCTAGTCATTCGGATGAGACGATAAACTGAGGTCCCGTGTGCAGCATGCACTTAGCACACGTATAAGAATCCACGGCAACAAAAGAGTTGTTCCTGGCAAAATTCTATAGAAAAATCCACTTCGATTGGAAAAACAAATAAAACTGCACGCAGGGAAAAAAAAAAAAAAAAAAAAGGGTGGCGCTGTAGTGTAGCGACGCACTCTCCCTGGGGAGAGCAGCCCAAATTTCACACAGAGAAATCTGTTGTGATAAAAAGATAATATACAAATACAAAACAAATACATTTCACTCTACCCATCCATTGACGGGTGTACACCCCACACATTTCACTCTACCCATCCACTGACGGGTGTACACCCCACACATTTCACTCTACCCATCCATTGACGGGTGTACACCCCACACATTTCACTCTACCCATCCATTGACGGGTGTACATCCCACACATTTCACTCTACCCATCCATTGACGGGTGTACATCCCACACATTTCACTCTACCCATCCATTGACGGGTGTACATCCCACACATTTCACTCTACCCATCCATTGACGGGTGTACACCCCACACATTTCTCTCTACCCATCCATTGACGGGTGTACACCCCACACATTTCACTCTACCCATCCATTGACGGGTGTACATCCCACACATTTCACTCTACCCATCCATTGACGGGTGTACATCCCACACATTTCACTCTACTCATCCATTGACGGGTGTACACCCCAGACATTTCTCTCTGCCCATCCATTGACGGGTGTACACCCCACACATTTCTCTCTACCCATCCACTGGCGGGTGTACACCCCACACATTTCACTCTACCCATCCATTGACGGGTGTACACCCCACACATTTCTCTCTACCCATCCACTGGCGGGTGTACACCCCACACATTTCACTCTACCCATCCATTGACGAGTGTACACCCCACACATTTCACTCTACCCATCCATTGACGAGTGTACACCCCACACATTTCACTCTACCCATCCATTGACGGGTGTACATCCCACACATTTCACTCTACCCATCCATTGACGGGTGTACACCCCACACATTTCACTCTACCCATCCATTGACGGGTGTACACCCCACACATTTCACTCTACCCATCCATTGACGGGTGTACACCCCACACATTTCTCTCTACCCATCCATTGACGGGTGTACCCCCACACATTTCACTCTACCCATCCATTGACGGGTGTACATCCCACACATTTCTCTCTACCCATCCATTGACGGGTGTACCCCCACACATTTCTCTCTACCCATCCATTGACGGGTGTACATCCGACACATTCACTCTACCCATCCATTGACGGGTGTACACCCCACACATTTCACTCTACCCATCCATTGACGGGTGTACACCCCACACATTTCACTCTACCCATCCATTGACGAGTGTACACCCACACGCTGTCAATGGACTGCTGTGGTAACCCATGTTTCCTGAAATCATGTGGCTTGTCATTGAATTGCTCTGTTCCATTACCCCTGTCTGTCTCTGTCTACTTCTCTGTCTCTCTTTTTCTGTGTCTCTTTCTCGATCTCTGTCTCTCTCTGTGCGTCTCTCTGTCTCTATCTCTGTGTGTCTGTGTCTTTTTTGTTGTTGTTGTTGTTGTCTCTCTGTTCCTGTCTCTCCTTTTGCCTCTGTGTCTGTCTCTCTGTCTCTCTCTGTCTGTGTCTATGTCTGTCTGTCTGTCACTGTTTCTCTGACTCCCTCTGTCTCTGTCTGTCTGTCTGTCTCCCCGTCTCTTTCTTACCTTTTCTTCCTTTCTCTCCCACTCTCTCTCTTTCCCTTTACCCCTCGCTCGCTCAATAATACCCCCCACCCCCCACCCCTACCCCCACACCGCTCTCCTTCTGTTTATGTGAGTGTTTGGATACACCCATGCACGCACGACATTGCGTGAGTAGGCTGGAGATCCTTTTTTTCCTCTTTTTTTTAAGTGTGTGTGTGTGTGTGTGTGTGTGTGTGTGTGTGTGTGTGTGTGTGTGTGTGCGTGCGCGCGTGACCATTCATTCAGCCATGCATGGCGACAATGTGCTGTGTGTCTGGCTTCTCTTTGCCTGTTTGTCTGTCCGTTTGTCTGTCTGTCTGACTGTCTGTCTGTCTGTCTGTCTGTCCGTGTGTCTCTCCGTCAGAACAGTCACCGTCAGCCTGCCTGACTGCTGAAACTGAATGCTGTGAGGAAGACAGAGAGAGAGAGAGAGAGAGGTGAGAGAGAGAGAGGGGGGAGAGAGAGAGGGGGAGAGAGAGAGAGGGAGTGGAGAGAGAGGGGGGAGAAAGAGAGGGAGAGAGAGGGAGAGAGAGGAGACAGAGGGAGAGGGGGAGAGAGAGTGAGAGAGAGAGAGGGGGAGAGAGAGAGGGAGAGAGAGATGTAGGGGGAGAAGGAGAGAGAGTGAGAGAGAGGGGGAGAGATAGAGTGAGAGCGAGAGAGAGGGAGAGAGAGAGAGAGAGAAGGAGAGAGGGAGAGTCAGAGAGAGGGAGTGAGAAAGAGAGGGTGGAGAGAGTGAGAGGAAGAGAGACAGAGAGAGAGAGAGAGAGAGAGAGAGAGAGACGGGGGAGAGAGATGGAGAGAGAGGGGGAAGGAGATAGAGTGAGAGCGAGAGAGAGGGAGAGAGAGAGAGAATGAGAGAGAGTCAGAGAGAGAGAGGGGGTGAGAGAGAGAAAGGGAGAGAGAGAGAGAGAGAGAGGTGAAGAAGGGGAGGGGGTGGGGGTGAGAGAAGTCAAGGGAAACTTGCAGGATGAGGAGACACGGGTCTGGCACCCGAGCAGCCAGCCTGCATCGCCGTCAGTCCCTGGTGGGGAGTAGAGTGTGAGTGAGGAGTGGGGGTGTGGTGTGTGGGGTGTGTACCCCCCACCCCCACCCCCCCCCCCCCGCACCCCTCCGTCTCACCTTCAAACCCCTCACAGCCCGCCCCCCCCCACCCCCCGCCCCGCCCCCTCCGTCTCCCTCCGCTCCCCCACATCCCCCATACATCCCACACACACACACCCTCCATCCATCCCCCCCCCACACACACACACCTCCATCCATCCCACACACCTACCCCCCCCCCTCCACACCACACCATCCCCACCCCCTAAAAGAGCCATCAGTCTAACAGTGTGCAGTCTCCGGGGCTGTCGCCCTTCAGTCCGCTGTGGACAGAGCAGCGGGCGTTGCGCAACTCCCCTGCCTCACTCTCCTGCCTTCTCTTTCTGCCTGTGTAGGAAACAACAGCTAGGAGACACCGATGATGCTGTGTGACTGACTCATGTTGTTACTTACGAACGTTGATGTTTTCGACTTTTTTTTTTCCATTCGTTACCAGTTGTGTTTCGTTTGTTAGTTTTGGACATTTCTCTTTTACGAAGTCCATTAAGTAATTTTCTGTAATTGTACTCAAATATTAAATGTTTCAAATTCCACCCCCCGTCTACCCAGTTTCCTCTCCCCCTCCTCTCCTTAACGATAAACATTCAAAATTAATGTAAAAAATCGATACTCTAACAAAATGTCTACAATCACCAGTATATGTGACATCATCATCACCATCACCATCATCATCATCATCATTATCCATCTGTGTGACTAACGGTTCTATGCTGGATCGGGTCGGGTCGTTGTGAGTTCTGGTGTGCTGAAGGACGTTGATGGGGTGTGGGGGGCGGGGGTCGACGGGTGGAGGGGGGGGGGGTGGGAGTCAGCAGTATCAACATGAACCATAACACCTTCATCATCGTCGTCGTCGTCGTCGTCACCGTTGTCATCAACAACATCATCATCATGATCAACCATCACCATCATCCTCCTCTTCCTCCTCCCCCCCTTCTCACACCCCTGTCACAAATGAATTTATTTGT
>NC_134893.1:24625641-24628141 GCF_041734735.1 Babylonia areolata | reverse complement strand
ACTGTCGGCATCTGGCTGCTGGCAACATGTAACACGCAACGGGTAACAGGCAACACATGAAGAGGTAAAAAATCAACTGGTGAACAGGTAACAGTCAACAGGTAACAGGTAACAGGCAGCAATCAACAGTTTCAGTTTCCCAAGAAGGCGTCACTATGCTTGGACAAATCCTTATGCGCTTAACCACTGTCTGCTAGGCAGATGATTGCCCGGCAGCGTAACCCAACGCGCTTTGTCAGGCCTTGAGTGCACGTATTTCTGTACCTATCAGAGTGGATTTCTTCCACAGAATTTTGCCAGAGGACAACTCCCTTGTTGCCATGGGTTCGTTTTCACTGCGCTAAGTATGTCTCCAACCGAGCCAACAAGACCTTAGGCCTACTCAGACGGAACCTGAAAGTAGGCTCCCAGCGCATCAAACAGCAAGCCTACCAAACACTGGTCCGCCCAACCCTGGAGTATGCCAGCTCTGTGTGGGACCCCTATACAGAGAAGGACAATAAGAAACTTGAGGCAGTACAACGCCGGGCTGCTCGCTGGGCGACCCATCGACACAGGAAAACATCCAGTGTGCCAGACATGATGGAGACTCTTCAGTGGTCCCCCCTTAAAGAGCGAAGGAGAAAGGCAAGACTGGTTAACTTTTATAAGTTCCACAGCGGCAGTCTTATCATCAACACATGCCACAAGCCCTCTCAAAATCCTTCAGCATCCACGGGGACCTGAGGATCGCACCCAGCAGCGTACCATCTCTCCAACTGCAGGACGCTGTACAGACAAAAATCTTTCTTTCCCCGAACCATAACAAACTGGAACAGCCTTCCTGCTGAGATTGCCCTCAGCCCAACCCTGGAAGGCTTCAAATCCCGAATCTGATCACCTCCTCCTCCCCCCCCCACCCCCATACCTCCCCCCTCGCCCCCCATCCCCTGGCCCAGCAACCTCTGCCTCAGGAAACCTCAAAAACACGCAAACCCCCCTTATAGTCCACAGAATCTTCACGAGGATGAAGGCGGTAGTCAAGGGAAAGAAGAAGAAGAAGAAGTACGTGACGCAACGGGACCTCGGTTTATCGTCTCATGACCAGACGCTCAGTCAAACTTGGGAGAAAGGGCGAGAGCAGGATTCGAACCCAGACCCTCACGGATTCTCTGTATTGGCAGGTGGGCGTCTTAGTCATTCTCTCATCTTCCAACAGTGAACATGTAACAGGAAGAAGTCAGCATGTAACAAGTAACAGTCAACAGGAAACAGTCAACATGTAATAGGAAACAGGTAACAGTCAACAGGAGACAGTCAACATGTAACTAGAAACATGTAACAGGAAACAGTAAACATGTAAAGGGAAAGTCAACATGTAACAGGGAACAGTCGGCGTGTAACAGGAAACAGTCAAACAGCAGCATGTAACAGGAAACAGTCAGCACGAACAGGAAACAGTCGACAGGCAACATGAAAGAGGTAGCAGTCAAAATGTAACAGGTGACAGTCAACAGGTAACAGGAAACAATCAACCAGTAACACGAAACAATCAACAGGTAACAGGAAACAGGTAACAGGAAACAATCAACAGGTAACAGGAAACAGGAAACAGGCACTGCCACTACATGCATGCTTGTCCACCACAAACCAATTCACTTCAGTGTTGTTATGTTCTTTTTGTTCTTTTGTTTTTTTGTTTTTTAGAGCGTCTGCTTCTTGTGTTTGCTGTTGTTCATCGTTTCCTTCAATTTTTTCTTTCTTCTCCTCCTCCCCTTCTCGTTCTTCTTGTTTTCGTTCTCGTTATTGTTGTTGTTGCTGTTGTTGTTGTTGTTCTTGTTACACGGATATTACACGGCGATTTCTTTGAAGACCTTGTTTCGTGATGTCCCTCCGTGGACGCTGACGGACTTCTTGAAAGAAGTGAGCATTTTTAATCAGATTTGAAGGTTTTAAACTATGGAAGTTTTTTTTTTTTTTAAACTTTGAGTGGAAAGTTTCAAGTGGTGATTCGTTTTAATTGTTTTTTTGTTTTTTTTTTACCTTTGTAGTAGTTATTAACGTGGCGATAGCCTTGAAATGGCCTTAGTGGTCGGCGAGGCTCTAAGCACCATAATTTCATTTCATTTGTTGTTGTTGTTGTTGTTGTTGTTGTTCTCGTTCTTCTTCTTCTTCGTCGTCGTCGTTGCCTTCTTCCCTTCTTGTTTAAATCCTGTGCACACGAGCACAGGGTCAGCAGGTTTTAGTTGAGCACAGCAAGATTTGACCTTTTATAGTGCTGTGTGTGGAGGAGAGGTGTGTTGAATAGTGAGACGGAGAAAGGTGGAAGAGAGATGTGTATAATTATAGTTGGGGTGTGTGTGTGTGTGTGTGTGTGTGTGTGTGTGTGTGTGTGTGACAAGACAAGACAAGACAAGACAAAATCTTTATTATCGAGGGTAATAGATAAGCAAGTAACATGCTTCTTTTTACATCCAGCCTTCGCCCTAAAGAGTGAATGAAGCTAAAGAAGCGAGAGAGA
>NC_134893.1:24613141-24615641 GCF_041734735.1 Babylonia areolata | reverse complement strand
AGGTGTAGTATACCAGTAGCGTGCCAAGAGGTCAGACTGCCCTGATCTACCTTCCATACCCCATGACAAAACTGGCCCCGCACTTGCTCAGTCTTTCTCGGCCCAAGTTTGACTGGAAAATCAAACTGAGCTGACGTCATAGCCATTCGGGTGAGACGACAAACCCGAGGTTCCGTGTGCAAGCACGTACGTACGTACTTGGCGCACTGAAAAAAGAACCCATTGCTTGCAAGCAACGAGAGTGGTTGTTCTTTGGCAAAACTATGTAGATGAATTCCACTCTGATAGGTACACAAATTGTATATCATTATGTGCATGCATTCAAGGGCTGACAGAGCACGTTGGACTATGCTGCTGGTCAGGTATCTGCAGTGCTCCAGCAGATGTGGTGTAGCCTTTATGGATTTGTCCGAACGTAGACGGAGACGCCTCCGCGAGTAACCGTGAAACTGAAACTGCAAAGCTGTAGATCATGGAGGGCCCGCCACCCAGTTCACAGAGACATAGACACACCATCACAATAGACACACCACCACCCAGTTCACAGAGACATAGACACACCACCACCCAGTTCACAGAGACATAGACACACCATCACAATAGACACACCACCACCCAGTTCACAGAAACATAGACACACCACCACAACATAGACACACCACCACCCAGTTCACAGAAACATAGACACACCACCACAATAGACACACCACCACCCAGTTCACAGAGACATAGACACACCACCACCCAGTTCACAGTAACATAGACACACCACCACAATAGACACACCACCAGCCAGTTCACAGAAAGATAGACACACCACCACCCAGTCAAGTTCACAGAAACATAGACACACCACCACAACATAGACACACCACCACCCAGTTCACAGAAACATAGACACACCACCACAATAGACACACCACCACACAATAGACACACCACCACCCAGTTCACAGAAACATAGACACACCACCACAATAGACACACCACCACAATAGACACACCACCACCCAGTGCACAGAAACATAGACACACCACCACAATAGACACACCACCACAATAGACACACCACCACCCAGTGCACAGAAACATAGACACACCACCCAACATAGACACACCACCACAATAGACACACCACCACCCAGTTCACAGAGACATAGACACACCACCACAATAGACACACCACCACCCAGTGCACAGAAACATAGACACACCACCACAATAGACACACCACCACCCAGTTCACAGAGACATAGACACACCATCACAATAGACACACCACCACCCAGTTCACAGAGACATAGACACACCACCACAATAGACACACCACCACCCAGTTCACAGAAACATAGACACACCACCACAACATAGACACACCACCACCCAGTTCACAGAAACATAGACGCACCACCACAATAGACACACCACCACAATAGACACACCACCACCCAGTGCACAGAAACATAGACACACCACCCAACATAGACACACCACCACAATAGACACACCACCACCCAGTTCACAGAGACATAGACACACCACCACAATAGACACACCACCACCCAGTGCACAGAAACATAGACACACCACCACAATAGACACACCACCACCCAGTTCACAGAAACATAGACACACCTCCACAATAGACACACACCACCCAGTTCACAGAAACATAGACACACCACCACAATAGACACAGCACCACCCAGTGCACAGAAACATAGACACACCTCCACAATAGACACACCACCACCCAGTTCACAGAAACATAGACACACCACCACAATAGACACACCACCACCCAGTGCACAGCCGGAGACATAGACACACCACCACAATAGACACACCACCACACAATAGACATACCACCACCCAGTTCACAGAAACATAGACACACCACCACAATAGACACACCACCACCCAGTTCACAGAGACATAGACACACCACCACAATAGACACACCACCACCCAGTGCACAGAAACATAGACACACCACCACAATAGACACACCACCACCCAGTTCACAGAAACATAGACACACCTCCACAATAGACACACCACCACCCAGTTCACAGAAACATAGACACACCACCACAATAGACACAGCACCACCCAGTGCACAGAAACATAGACACACCACCACAATAGACACACCACCACCCAGTTCACAGAAACATAGACACACCTCCACAATAGACACACCACCACCCAGTTCACAGAAACATAGACACACCACCACAATAGACACAGCACCACCCAGTGCACAGAAACATAGACACACCACCACAATAGACACACCACCACCCAGTTCACAGAAACATAGACACACCACCACAATAGACACACCACCACCCAGTGCACAGCCGGAGACATAGACACACCACCACAATAGACACACCACCACACAATAGACATACCACCACCCAGTTCACAGAAACATAGACACACCACCACAATAGACACACCACCACCCAGTTCACAGAGACATAGACACACCACC
>NC_134893.1:24603141-24608141 GCF_041734735.1 Babylonia areolata | reverse complement strand
GGGGGTTACCCAATGCATCCTAATCAGCCCGAGGCCGCCTGCAGAGCGGTGTATTGATGTCTGGCACCAATCAGGTTCAGGGGTGCCACAGGCCCCCGCTGCTGTCTGCCCTCATCCCCCCCGCCCCCATCAGTCATCCTGGGGCCCTGTTGTGCACACTGCTCTCGGCTCTCTGGCTGACTCCTGCTACAGCTACCCAATGCTATGGCTACCCCGTGCTATAGCTACCTCCTGATTTAGCTACCCCCAGCTGTAGTTACACCCTGCTATGGCTATCCCCTGATATAGCTATCTCCTGCTGTGGCTACCCCCTGCAGTATAGTTACCCCTGTTATGGCTACCCAATGCTATGACTAACCCATGATATAGCTACCCCCTGCTATAGCTATCCCCTGCTATGGCTGCCCCCTGTTATAGCTACCCCCTGCTATAGCTACCCCCGGTTATAGCTACCCCCTGATATAGCTACTCCCAGCTGTAGTTACATCCTGTTATGGCTATCCACTGATATAGCTATCTCCTGCTGTGGCTACCCTCTGCAGTATAGTTACCCCTGTTATGGCTACCCAATGCTATGACTAACCCATGATATAGCTACCCCCTGCTATAGCTATCCCCTGCTATGGCTGCCCCCTGTTATAGCTACCCCCTGCTATAGCTACCCCCGGTTATAGCTACCCCCTGATATAGCTACCCCCAGCTGTAGTTACACCCTGTTATGGCTATCACCTGATATAGTTATCTCCTGCTGTGGCTACCCCCTGCAGTATAGTTACCCATGATATAGCTACCCCCTGCTATAGCTATCCCCTGCTATGGCTGCCCCTGTTATAGCTACCCCGGTTATAGGCTACCTCCTGATATAGCTAGCCCCAGCTGTAGTTACGACCCTGTTATGGCTATCCCCTGATATAGCTATCTCCTGCTGTGGCTAACCCTCTGCAGTATAGTTACCCCTGTTATGGCTACCCATTGCTATGACTAACCCATGATATAGCTACCTACCCCCCTGCTATATGCTATGCCCCTGCTATAGCTACCCCCGGTTATAGCTACCCCTGCTAAAGCCACTCACCCGTTTTAATACCCCGTGTTTTAACTTACCACTTGGATATATATATACTCCTGCTCATCTGCTACCTCAACTCGCAATAGCAGTTCTAAGCTTAGCCTGTTTAGCTCCCGCTGCGATGCTACACCTGCTATGGCTGCATCCCCGTGTTGTAGTACCTGCGAGGCGTACCTGTTATAGGCCGGGGGTATTGGACCGCGGGTGGGGGGGTTACCCAATGCATCTAATACCCCCGTCTGAGACGCTGTTGAGTCGCCCCAATGGTTGGGTCCCAAGACCCACCGCCTGCCTACTCACCCCCCCGCCCCTTATCACTCTGCCGTTGTCACCCTGCTCTGCTCCTGCTGGCTACCAGCTTCAAGCTATCCCCGTGTAGCTACCTCTAGATCTTGCTACCCAGCTGTATACCCGCTAGCTATCTACCCTGCTATTAGCTCCCCTGCTACCCTGCATTCTGACCCTGTTTGGTAAGTATGACTAACCCATGATACACTCCCCCTGCCATGATACACCCGTTATGGCCTCACTCGTTAATACTTACATCTGGTTGTAGCACTCTATAGCTACCCCAGCTGTAGTTACGCCCTGTTATGGCTATCCCCTGATATAGCTATCTCCTGCTGTGGCTACCCCCTGCAGTATAGTTACCCCTGTTATGGCTACCCAATGCTATGACTAACCCATGATATAGCTACCCCCTGCTATAGCTATCCCCTGCTATAGCTACCCCCGGTTATAGCTACCCCTGCTAAAGCCACTCCCCGTTTTAAATACCCCGTGTTTTAACTACCACTGATATATATATATACTCCCTGCTACATCTACTCCCTGCTATGGCTACCCCATGTTGCGGCTACCGCTTGCTATAGCTATCCCTGCTATAGCTACCCTCTGCAATAGCCACGTTTCTATAGCTACCCTGTTATAGCTATCCCCTGCTATAGTTACCACCTGCTATGGCTATCCCCTGTTGTAGCTACCCCCTGTTATAGCTACCCCCTGTTATGGCTACCCCTGCTATAGTTACCCCCTGTTATAGCTACCCCGTGTTATAGCTACCCCTGCTATAGCTACCCCCTGCTATGGCTACCCACTGTTATAGCTGCCCCCTGCTATAGCTACGCCTGCTATAGCCACCTCCTGCTGTAGCTACCCCCTGCTATAGCTACGCCTGCTATAACTGCCCCTGCTATAGCTACCCCTGCTACAGCTACTTCCTGCACCCCTCCGTGCTAGAGCTACTACCCCTTGCACCCCTTCCTGCTATGGATCACAACACCAGGTTATCGGCCCTACATTTCATTACAGTGACTTGAATCTGTTGTAGATCACAGGCAATGTATTGGGGGCACTCATGGGATGCCCCCAGCAGCGATGTATGCCTCAAATAACCGTGAATAAGAATAGGCATGTTGGCGTTTGAGCATAACAATTAATTTTCGTCAGTCGTTTTGCGCTCGTAACAAAGTTATGTTACGACTCTTACAAGTTAATTTAAGACCAGTGATACACTGGTCTTTAAGAGTTAATGTAGCATAGTTGTATTTCGACTCTTAAAAGTTAATATAAAAGCGAGCGTTGCAAAATTACAGCAGTGAAGCCAATGCTTTTGCGTTTGTGGTTTAGTTGCATGGTGACTCATTTGCAGGTTGTTGGTTTTTTTTCTTTTTGATAACAACGTCTTACAGTTTCGCTCTTGATTTTGACAGTTGATTACATATCAATAGAAAATAGTAAAAGAGAGAAAGACAAAAACACAAGGCATGATGGCAACACATCAGCACAGGTTTTTAATCTTCGTGGGGGAAACGTGGGATTACAGTTATCACAGTTACGTTGTGCTCACCGAAGACACATTAAAAGTCCGGTCTGTGGTGTTGTAGAAAATCTGTTCAACAAATAGCCAGCTTGAATGTTCAGTTTTACACACAAAGACAGGTGGGGTTGTCAGGCTTTTAGTGTGCGTCTGGCTACAGTGCACTGCCGTTGCTATCATCAGTAATTGTACTCTAAAAGCTGGTGCATAAAACTCAAAGATTCGTCCGTACTGGTAGTTATGCTGCGATACTTATGAGTCCTGATTTTTGTTTCACCCATGAAAGTTTTACAGCAGTGTTTTATATATATATATATATATATATATATATATATATATATATATATATATATATATTGATACCAGGGGAAAAACCCAAAACAGCATTAACAAGAGTTACATTCATATAGCAGTATTTCAGGATTGTGCAAGGATATATAAGAAAACGATAAGATCGCTGCATGAGATACCTGTTACTTGCAAGAGAGGTAGTCGTTCTAGACGGTCCTCACACTTGTGTAAAGTTGCCTGTGTCCTGTTGGCAAGGAAAGGTGGCGGAAAGCCACGGGGCAGAGTGTGCAGTGACCGTGACCCATGACTGTGCCGAACAGGGCCAGTGCATTTCTGTTTCTGTGTGGCCAGCAGCACGGGATGTCCGAGCCCTAGCGACGTCACTAAAACTGTACCCACCCACCCACCCCCTTTCCCACTCTCCCTGCCTGTGAGGAAACTGCCAGTGGTGTGTGTGTGTGTGTGTGTGTGTGTGTGTGTGTGTGTACACGTGTGTGTGTGTGTATGTGTGGTTTGTTTTGGTCTATTTTGACTAGTTTTGATGTCTTTTATGGTGCGCATGATCATTTATCTGATGTTTATAACGAGCCTGGTGGTTGCACAAGTTAATTTCCATGTGGACTGAATATAAAGTGGTTTTGATTTGATTGATTGATTCATGGATGGATGGTGACCTCTCCAGCCAGGCAGGCTGCATGCCATACGATGTGAAGAAAAAAGCCGGCACCAAGTGCTGTCACCCCCCGTAACCTCCCCCCACTGCCTCCCTTCCTCTCCCCACCCTCACCCCCCCACACCCGCAGTCCGGAATTGGAAATGAGACATCTTCAACCTGCCGACAGCAGGGATTTGCATCCCCCGGGGAGAGAGCAGAGAGAGTCTGGTGGTATCAGCATGCTCTGGCACCGTGGCGGGTCTGCGACGAGGAAGGGGCAACAGGGGAGGAGAGGGGGTGGGGTGGGGGGTTGCTCTCCAGACGCTCTGTCTGGTAAGGACTTGTGCTTTTTCCCCTGTGGTCATCTGCATCGTCGTTCTGCATTCTCAGCTTCTGAGTTTTGGTCGCTTTGTCCTCTGTCTCTGTCTCTGTGTGTGTCTCTCTCTTTTCTTTAGTTTTCTTATTTTGTTTTTGTTTTGGGGGTTGGGGTTGGGGGGTGTGGGGGTGGGAGGCAGTAAAGGGGGCAGAATGAAAGAATTTTCTAGTACATTTTGGAGGAGAATGAATGATGATAGGGGTGATGAAGATGCTTCTGTGGGGAGCCATTCAGGTTTGGGACTGCTTGACGTGGCTGAACTCTCGTTATAATCTTTGTCCCGGCGTCAAACTCAAGGCTGAGAGGTACAGACACCTCTCTGTCTCGGTCTCCATCTCTCTCTCACAGTGAATTTTGTGTACGTGTTGTTATGTGGAAAGGCAGCCTTTGCATTGAATTCCCTGAGTTCATGAGTTCACAACACCTGTTTCTGTCTCTCACCTCTAGAATGTAAACAATAGAGATGAATTTGTGCATCTGTGTACGTGCATGTGTATACGCGTCACCATTGTTGGTGTGTTTACCTGAGTATGTGCGATTTATTAATTTTGTCCGTGCTTGCGCGCGCGCGTGCACACACACACACACACACACACACACACACACACACACACACACACACACACACACGCACACATATGCAGGTCAAAAGATCAACAACAGTTAACATAACCTGGCTGGTATCTCACAAATGGTATCATCAATGCAAAACGGAAATTGCCTTTTTTTTTTCTTTGAAGAAACAAACTTTCAGAACATTTTAGTTTGTCTCGTAAATTTCTCCCTCTCT
>NC_134893.1:24598141-24600641 GCF_041734735.1 Babylonia areolata | reverse complement strand
CAGTTATGTGTCTGTGCAGGTCTGTGTATCCGTGTGTGTGTGTGTGTGTGTGTGTGTGTGTGTGTGTAAGCATATGTGTGTCTGTATGTGTCTATGTGTCTGTGTGTGGCTCTTCGTGTTTTTTTTGTTTTTGTTTTTTTGTTTGTTTGTTTGTTTGTTGTTGTTTTTTTGTACCTCATTATTTCTTTCTGACCTCCCTCCCTTTCTCTTTCACTTTTCCCCCTGTCTCTCTGTCTGTGATTTTCCCGATCTCCTCCTGTCTTTCCCTTCTAACTCTCTCTCTCTCTCTCTCTTTGTCTTTCTCAACACTCCCCCTCTCTTCCTCAACCCTGTCTTCTTCCTCAACCGTCCCCATGTCTCCCTCAACTATCTCCCTCTCTTCTTCAACCATCTCAGTTTCTTCCTCAACCATATGCTTGTCTTCCTCAACCGTCTCCATGTCTTCTCTCCCTATCTTCTTCAACCATCTACACTGTCTTCCTCAACCATCAACTTGTCTTCCTCAACACTGTCTTTCTCAACCATCTCTCTCTCCCTCAACCACTCAAACCGTCTCCCTGTCTTCGTCTGCTTGTCTTCTTCAACCATCTGCGTGTCTTCACCAACACTGTCTTCCTCAACCATCTCTCTCTCTTCCTCAACCACTCAACCGTCTCCCTGTCTTCGTCTGCTGTCTTCCTCAACCATCTGCGTGTCTTCACCAACACTGTCTTCCTCAACCATCTCTCTCTTCCTCAACCACTCAAACCGTCTCCCTGTCTTGCGTGTCTTCACCCACCTCCCTGTATTCCTCAACCGTCTCACTTTCAACCTCAACCGTCTGCCTGTCTTCCTCAGCCGTCTGCCTGTATCCCTCAACCGTCTGCCTGTCTTCCTCAGCCGTCTGCCTGTATCCCTCAACCGTCTTCCTCTCTTTCTCAACGACCCTCTCTCTGTCGATAGTTTGATACTATGATTTCTTGTGGGTTTGTTTTTTTTTTTAATTATCTAACAAAAAAAAGAAAAAGAAAAAAAAAAAAGAATGTCTCCCCACACCACCACTTCCTCCCGTCCTCTGCTGCCTGTATGGTGTGATCTAAACCGGGTTGAAGAGGGGAGAGAGGGGGAGGGGGGAGGGGAGGGTGCTATTTCTGTTGTCTGGCAGCAAATGGTCGCGGCTCTTAAACAGGAGAAAGGGGGGGGGGGGGATATATATATATATACATATATATGTCGTCATTGATGGTAGTGTGGCTGGCTTGAATGAAAGAGAGAAGAAGAAGAAGAAGAAGAAGAAGGAAGGAAGAAGAAAGAAAGAAGAAAGAAAGAAGAGAGAGAGAGAGAGAGAGAGAGAGAGAGAGAGAATCAGGCAGAAGAAGAGAAATAGATCTAAAGGAGAAACGGACAGACAGACAGAGAGACAGACAGTGGTAGAGATGACGGACAGAGGCAGACAGAAGGAGGAACAGAGGAGACAGAGAACTGTTAGTGTTCCCAGAGTTACACCCCCCACCCCACCCCTTCCATCGTCCCCACCCCCTCTTCCTTCCTGCTCTTCCATCCTGCCTTCAGGGAAAAAAAACCTTCCTTAATGGACACCCACAACACCGCTTGGCCACACCACAACCACAAAGCACACACACAGACACACAGACACACACACGCACGCGCGCGCACACACACACAAAGACACACACACGCTAACACACACACACACACACACACACACACACACACACACACACACACACACGCACACACACAGAGGTGTAAGGACACACACTGTATGTGGTCTCTCCTCTCTCTCTTTTATCTCGTGCACACACACACACACACACACACACACACACACACACACACACACACACACACACACACACACACACACACACACACACTGTGAGAGAGATCGATCAGCTAAGTGGCGGAGACTATGGGTATGCACCAGGCAGATGACAGCAAAACGGGGAATGGAAGAGAGAGACAGACAGACAGACAGACAGACAGACAGAGACGGAGAGAGAGAGGACTCAGAACTCAAAACGTTTTTATTCAAGGATTAAGATTTTAGGCATGGCCTATTCTTCCAATCTGTCCTGCTAATCTACATCTATTACAAAATAGCACACACATAAATGAAAGGAAAAGGTATTCATGCAGAAGGGCATACATAATCAAGAAAACAACCCCCCGCCCCTCCCCCCCCCCCCCCCCCCCCCCCACACCCACGCACACACATGCATACACACACGCGCGAGCGCACACACACACACATACACGCGCGCGCGCGCATACACACACTGACAATCGAATATCTCTTCAAGTGGAAAGATGTTAAACTGAAGACAACACAACAACACACTGACAGCCCCCTCCCTGCCCCTCCTTCCCCACACACACTAAGATTGACAGATGGATAGGACAGTGAGTCAGAGAGAGAACGCAAGAACGCAAGAACGCAAGAATTTTAATGTAAGGTCACCGACCTGTATACATTTTGGGTGCACATGTTGCACACACA
>NC_134893.1:24590641-24593141 GCF_041734735.1 Babylonia areolata | reverse complement strand
CACAGTATCCATAATGGATAACGTTGCACGGGGGCACAGTATCCATAATGGATAACCTCACACGGGGGCACAGTACCCATAATGGATAGCGTCACACGGGGCCACAGTATACATAATGGATAACGTTGCACGGGGGCACAGTATCCATAATGAATAACCTCACACGGGGGCACAGTACCCATAATGGATAGCGTTGCACGGGGGCACAGTATCGATGGTGGATAAAATTGCACGGGGGCAAGTATCCACAGTGGATAACGTCACACGGGGGCACATTATCCATATAGGATGACGTCACAGGGGGCACATTATCCGTAATAGATGACGTCACACGAGGGGTAGGGGCACAGGTATGCATGTATTAATGGATGAAGTCTGTGTGTGTGTGTGTGTGTGTGTGTGTGTGTGTGTGGAACAGAGTGGTCCAACAAAACCCGATGATATAATGTGTA
Organism: Babylonia areolata; assembly: GCF_041734735.1. NCBI lineage: Eukaryota > Metazoa > Mollusca > Gastropoda > Neogastropoda > Buccinidae > Babylonia > Babylonia areolata. The sequence continues at coordinate 24,592,689 of NC_134893.1, read as the reverse complement.
TGTAGAAGGTGCTTTAATAATCACCGTGTTTGGTGGTGGTGGTTTTGTTGTTGTTGTTGTTGTTGTTGTTTTTGTCGGACACTTGTTTCCGCCTTCCCCAGTCACAGGGGCGGATGGGGAGAGGGGTGAGGGAAGGGGAATGGAGGGGAAGGGAGGGAGGGGAGACGGGAGGGGAAGGGAATGTGGGGCGAGGGGGTGAGGAGAGGTGCAGGGAGGACGGGGAGAGGGTGTGAGGGGAAGGGAGGGAAGGGGTGAGGGGGGCGGGAGGGGCAGGGAGGAAGGGGAAAGGAGGTGAGGGGAAGGGAGGGAGGGAAGAGGGGTGAGGGGAGGGGAAGAGAGGAAGGGGAGAGGTGGTGACGGAAGGGGTAGGGAGGGAGGGGGAAGGCAGAGATAGGGGGACATGGAGGGGGCAGGGGGGGGGGAGGGGGGAGGAGATAGCCGTATATGGGGTATATCAGCATTGAAGTGGAGGGGAGGGGTAGGGGGTTGGCCGTGCAAGGGTTATCTCCCGTGTATATCAGCGATGTTGCTGTCGCGCCACATTCACCACAGTCCTACTCCTCCCTCCCCTCCCGTCCCTCCACCCCCTTCATCTGCCAAGCTCGTGCGACATAGCAAGCGCGTGCATGCTCTGTGTGTGTGTGTGTGTGTGTGTGTGTGTGGTGATAGCCAAAAGACAATCACAAACAACCTTCTTACCAGCCCACAACGCTGCTCTATCTGTCTTCTCTTATTTTATTATTTTTTTTTTTCAAAATCTTTTTATCGAGACAGATAGATAGACAGATAGGGGCGGTGGGGGGGGGGGGTGTCTCTTGGTGTGTGTGTGTGTGTGTGTGTGTGTGTGTGTCCACACCCACGGCGCGGACAGGGCAGCGCGGCTGAGTCAGTGCGCGTGTTTCACGTGCGCGTGTGCGTGCCTTGGTCATGACTGTTTTTTTGTTTTTTTCCTGCGATTTCTTTTTCATCCCTTTTCTCACTGTCACCTGCGTTGGCGACCACCTGGTGAATGTGTCTGTGTGTGTTGTGTGTCTGTGTGTACAGCGCTGTTCTCTTCAAGGAAAGAAAGAACGGATAGCACCAGTGACCACTCTCTCTCTCTCTCTCTCTCTGTGCACAGTATCACCGGTTCATTTTGTTGTGCCGACAAGCAGATGTATCGCCGTGTGTGTGCGCAGGATTGAGATCGTGTCGTGACTGCGAGTTCAGTGAAGACGCATTCAGTAACCAGCGCCGTGTCCCCGAAGGTGAATTTCGGGACCCAGGAAACACGGTTCCGCGCAGTGTATAGGCTTGAAAAATTCATGGTCTTCGCCATGTTTACAGTTTAGTGTCAGATCGAACAAAAGAAATTACAGGTGATGATGAGCATATTGCGCTGAGTTATAAGTTGCAGTGATAATAGTAGTGGTGGTACTAACAACAGCATTCATAGTAGCAGTAGCAGTCATGGCAGTAGCAGTGGTGCCACAAAGGCAGTGATCATAGTTGATGGACACGGGCAACACACAGTATAATGGTTTGTGTGCTCGTGGAACCAAACCACTTTATTTTGAAATTGCATCATTACAAAATTATGGCCGACCTGCCATGAACGAGAAAAGAGCAAAGACATTTCTAGTCACTGCTGCCACACCTGCAACAGCTGATGATGATAGATACACAGTCAACAGTGAATGAATGAAAGAAAAAGCATTTGAATGAAGGTGAATGAGGTAAATGAATAAATAAATGAATGAATAAAAAAAAAATTGCCAGTGTTTCATTGTTCAAAGATAACAGAGTAACACAAATTGTTAAAGAGTAGATTTGAGTCATTAAGGACTGTTCCATTTAGCCCTTTATACTCCACCTGACTCGCCGAGAGCCGGCTTCGTTAACGTGTGTGCCTGCGCGCGCGCGCACGCGCGCGCGTATATATGTATGCGTGTGGAGAGAGAGTGAGAGAAAGTTCCTATCAGATGAAACAAAAAAGACATATGGTATAAAAAAAAAAGTGTTATTTAGTAGTATTGTTAGTGACATTCACAGCAACAGTGATATGAATA
>NC_134893.1:24558141-24585641 GCF_041734735.1 Babylonia areolata | reverse complement strand
CCTTTGTACCCCAACCCCTCTGTGTTTGTTGTCTCTCTTTGTACCCCAACCCCTCTGTGTTTGTTGTCTCTCTTTGTACCCCAACCCCTCTGCCTGTTGTCTCTCTTTGTATCCCAACCCCTCTGTGCCTGTTGTCTCTCTTTGTACCCCAACCCCTCTGCCTGTTGTCTCTCTTTGTGCCCCAACCCCTCTGCCTGTTGTCTCTCTTTGTACCCCAACCCCTCTGTTTCTGTTGTCTCTCTTTGTACCCCAACCCCTCTGTTTCTGTTGTCTCTCTTTGTACCCCAACCCCTCTGTTTCTGTTGTCTCTCTTTGTACCCCAACCCCTCTGCCTGTTGTCTCCCTTTGTACCCCAACCCCTCTGTGCCTGTTGTCTCTCTTTGTACCCCAACCCCTCTGCCTGTTGTCTCTCTTTGTGCCCCAACCCCTCTGCCTGTTGTCTCTCTTTGTACCCCAACCCCTCTGTTTCTGTTGTCTCTCTTTGTACCCCAACCCCTCTGTTTCTGTTGTCTCTCTTTGTACCCCAACCCCTCTGTTTCTGTTGTCTCTCTTTGTACCCCAACCCCTCTGCCTGTTGTCTCCCTTTGTACCCCAACCCCTCTGTGCCTGTTGTCTCTCTTTGTACCCCAACCCCTCTGTGATTGTTGTCTCTCTTTGTGCCCCAACCCCTCTGTGATTGTTGTCTCTCTTTGTACCCCAACCCCTCTGTCATTGTTGTCTCTCTTTGTGCCCCAACCCCTCTGTGATTGTTGTCTCTCTTTGTGCCCCAACCCCTCTGTGCCTGTTGTCTCTCTTTGTACCCCAACCCCTCTGTGATTGTTGTCTCTCTTTGTGCCCCAACCCCTCTGTGATTGTTGTCTCTCTTTGTGCCCCAACCCCTCTGTGCCTGTTGTCTCTCTTTGTACCCCAACCCTCTGTGTTTGTTGTCTCTCTTTGTACCCCAACCCCTCTGTGATTGTTGTCTCTCTTTGTACCCCAACCCCTCTGTGATTGTTGTCTCTCTTTGTGCCCCAAACCCTCTGTGCCTGTTGTCTCTCTTTGTGCCCCAACCCCTCTGTGCCTCTTGTCTCTCTTTGTACCCCAACCCTCTGTGTCTGTTGTCTCTCTTTGTACCCCAACCCCTCTGTCTGTTGTCTCTCTTTGTACCCCAACCCCTCTGTTTCTGTTGTCTCTCTTTGTACCCCAACCCCTCTGTTTCTGTTGTCTCTCTTTGTATCCCAACCCCTCTGTGCCTGTTGTCTCTTTTTGTACCCCAACCCCTCTGTGATTGTTGTCTCTCTTTGTGCCCCAACCCCTCTGTGATTGTTGTCTCTCTTTGTACTCCAACTCTCTGTGTTTGTTGTCTCTCTTTGTACCCCAACTCTCTGTGTTTGTTGTCTCTCTTTGTACCCCAACCCCTCTGTGATTGTTGTCTCTCTTTGTACCCCAACCCCTCTGCCTGTTGTCTCCCTTTGTACCCCAACCCCTCTGTGCCTGTTGTCTCTCTTTGTACCCCAACCCCTCTGTGATTGTTGTCTCTCTTTGTACCCCAACCCCTCTGTGATTGTTGTCTCTCTTTGTACCCCAACCCCTCTGTGCCTGTTGTCTCTCTTTGTACCCCAACCCCTCTGTGATTGTTGCCTCTCTTTGTGCCCCAACCCCTCTGTGATTGTTGTCTCTCTTTGTACCCCAACCCCTCTGTCATTGTTGTCTCTCTTTGTGCCCCAACCCCTCTGTGATTGTTGTCTCTCTTTGTGCCCCAACCCCTCTGTGCCTGTTGTCTCTCTTTGTACCCCAACCCCTCTGTGATTGTTGTCTCTCTTTGTGCCCCAACCCCTCTGTGATTGTTGTCTCTCTTTGTGCCCCAACCCCTCTGTGCCTGTTGTCTCTCTTTGTACCCCAACCCTCTGTGTTTGTTGTCTCTCTTTGTACCCCAACCCCTCTGTGATTGTTGTCTCTCTTTGTACCCCAACCCCTCTGTGATTGTTGTCTCTCTTTGTGCCCCAAACCCCTCTGTGCCTGTTGTCTGTCTTTGTGCCCCAACCCCTCTGTGCCTCTTGTCTCTCTTTGTACCCCAACCCTCTGTGTCTGTTGTCTCTCTTTGTACCCCAACCCCTCTGTCTGTTGTCTCTCTTTGTACCCCAACCCCTCTGTTTCTGTTGTCTCTCTTTGTACCCCAACCCCTCTGTTTCTGTTGTCTCTCTTTGTATCCCAACCCCTCTGTGCCTGTTGTCTCTCTTTGTACCCCAACCCCTCTGTGATTGTTGTCTCTCTTTGTGCCCCAACCCCTCTGTGATTGTTGTCTCTCTTTGTACTCCAACTCTCTGTGTTTGTTGTCTCTCTTTGTACCCCAACTCTCTGTGTTTGTTGTCTCTCTTTGTACCCCAACCCCTCTGTGATTGTTGTCTCTCTTTGTACCCCAACCCCTCTGTGCCTGTTGTCTCTCTTTGTACCCCAACTCTCTGTGTTTGTTGTCTCTCTTTGTACCCCAACCCCTCTGCCTGTTGTCTCTCTTTGTACCCCAACCCCTCTGTGCTTGTTGTCTCTCTTTGTACCCCAACCCCTCTGTGCCTGTTGTCTCTCTTTGTACCCCAACCCCTCTGTGCTTGTTGTCTCCCTTTGTGCCCCAACCCCTCTGTGCCTGTTGTCTCTCTTTGTACCCCAACCCCTCTGCCTGTTGTATCTCTTTGTACCCCAACCCCTCTGCCTGTTGTCTCTCTTTGTACCCCAACCCCTCTGTGCCTGTTGTCTCTCTTTGTACCCCAACCCCTCTGTTTCTGTTGTCTCTCTTTGTACCCCAACCCCTCTGCCTGTTGTCTTTCTTTGTACCCCAACCCCTCTGTGTTTGTTGTCTCTCTTTGTACCCCAACCCCTCTGTTTCTGTTGTCTCCCTTTGTGCCTCCCCCCCCCTGTTGTCTCCCTTTGTACCCCTCCCCCGTCCCTCGCCATCCTCGCCACCCCCACCCCACCCACCCCCATCCCCATCCCCGCACCGTTTCTGTTTTGTTTTATTCTCTAAACGTTTTTTTTTTTCAAGTTCAAGGTGCACACATTTTCACCAGGTGTTGATAACAGTGCAATGTTATAACAATTAATAGACAGTATATTTAGCATCAGCATAGAATTAACGACATCCTGCTTAATTGATATGCCTCAAGCAACGCAGTATTAAAGAACATAATCCATGCATTGTTTTCTAAAAAATACATATGGAGTATCTTATGTATCAACATTAATTTTCTTCTAGTTAGCCATATACGAAGACGTAATACACCCATTGCATGGTCATGATAAACATTATAACACAGGTACATACATGCAGACAATACACATACACAATTCATATTTATTATTTACATATTTGCATAGTTATACATCTCGAGTATATCTACACTTCAAATATAGTAGTATTATCATCGAGCCTTCATAATTGCTGTGCATTTTGATCTTTCACTACATTTTGACAGATTTATTGTTTTCAAGAAGTTTTATGATTATATGGACATCATTTTCTTGTAAATATCATGTTTAAAATTTCCAGTGAATGCATAATGTATCATGTTTCTACTCTACAGTTATTTTTTAAATTATTCTGTTTCTGTTGTATCTCTTTGTACCCCAACCCCTCTGTGCCTGTTGTCTCTCTTTGTACCCCAACCCCTCTGTTTCTCTTGTCTCTCTTTGTACCCCAACCCCTCTGCCTGTTGTCTCTCTTTGTACCCCAACCCCTCTGTGCTTGTTGTCTCTCTTTGTACCCCAACCCCTCTGTGCCTGTTGTCTCTCTTTGTGCCCCAACCCCTCTGTGATTGTTGTCTCTCTTTGTACCCCAACCCCTCTGTCATTGTTGTCTCTCTTTGTGCCCCAACCCCTCTGTGATTGTTGTCTCTCTTTGTGCCCCAACCCCTCTGTGCCTGTTGTCTCTCTTTGTACCCCAACCCCTCTGTGATTGTTGTCTCTCTTTGTGCCCCAACCCCTCTGTGATTGTTGTCTCTCTTTGTGCCCCAACCCCTCTGTGCCTGTTGTCTCTCTTTGTACCCCAACCCTCTGTGTTTGTTGTCTCTCTTTGTACCCCAACCCCTCTGTGATTGTTGTCTCTCTTTGTACCCCAACCCCTCTGTGATTGTTGTCTCTCTTTGTGCCCCAAACCCTCTGTGCCTGTTGTCTCTCTTTGTGCCCCAACCCCTCTGTGCCTCTTGTCTCTCTTTGTACCCCAACCCTCTGTGTCTGTTGTCTCTCTTTGTACCCCAACCCCTCTGTCTGTTGTCTCTCTTTGTACCCCAACCCCTCTGTTTCTGTTGTCTCTCTTTGTACCCCAACCCCTCTGTTTCTGTTGTCTCTCTTTGTATCCCAACCCCTCTGTGCCTGTTGTCTCTTTTTGTACCCCAACCCCTCTGTGATTGTTGTCTCTCTTTGTGCCCCAACCCCTCTGTGATTGTTGTCTCTCTTTGTACTCCAACTCTCTGTGTTTGTTGTCTCTCTTTGTACCCCAACTCTCTGTGTTTGTTGTCTCTCTTTGTACCCCAACCCCTCTGTGATTGTTGTCTCTCTTTGTACCCCAACCCCTCTGCCTGTTGTCTCCCTTTGTACCCCAACCCCTCTGTGCCTGTTGTCTCTCTTTGTACCCCAACCCCTCTGTGATTGTTGTCTCTCTTTGTACCCCAACCCCTCTGTGATTGTTGTCTCTCTTTGTACCCCAACCCCTCTGTGCCTGTTGTCTCTCTTTGTACCCCAACCCCTCTGTGATTGTTGCCTCTCTTTGTGCCCCAACCCCTCTGTGATTGTTGTCTCTCTTTGTACCCCAACCCCTCTGTCATTGTTGTCTCTCTTTGTGCCCCAACCCCTCTGTGATTGTTGTCTCTCTTTGTGCCCCAACCCCTCTGTGCCTGTTGTCTCTCTTTGTACCCCAACCCCTCTGTGATTGTTGTCTCTCTTTGTGCCCCAACCCCTCTGTGATTGTTGTCTCTCTTTGTGCCCCAACCCCTCTGTGCCTGTTGTCTCTCTTTGTACCCCAACCCTCTGTGTTTGTTGTCTCTCTTTGTACCCCAACCCCTCTGTGATTGTTGTCTCTCTTTGTACCCCAACCCCTCTGTGATTGTTGTCTCTCTTTGTGCCCCAAACCCTCTGTGCCTGTTGTCTGTCTTTGTGCCCCAACCCCTCTGTGCCTCTTGTCTCTCTTTGTACCCCAACCCTCTGTGTCTGTTGTCTCTCTTTGTACCCCAACCCCTCTGTCTGTTGTCTCTCTTTGTACCCCAACCCCTCTGTTTCTGTTGTCTCTCTTTGTACCCCAACCCCTCTGTTTCTGTTGTCTCTCTTTGTATCCCAACCCCTCTGTGCCTGTTGTCTCTCTTTGTACCCCAACCCCTCTGTGATTGTTGTCTCTCTTTGTGCCCCAACCCCTCTGTGATTGTTGTCTCTCTTTGTACTCCAACTCTCTGTGTTTGTTGTCTCTCTTTGTACCCCAACTCTCTGTGTTTGTTGTCTCTCTTTGTACCCCAACCCCTCTGTGATTGTTGTCTCTCTTTGTACCCCAACCCCTCTGTGCCTGTTGTCTCTCTTTGTACCCCAACTCTCTGTGTTTGTTGTCTCTCTTTGTACCCCAACCCCTCTGCCTGTTGTCTCTCTTTGTACCCCAACCCCTCTGTGCTTGTTGTCTCTCTTTGTATCCCAACCCCTCTTCCTGTTGTCTCTCTTTGTACCCCAACCCCTCTGTGCCTGTTGTCTCTCTTTGTACCCCAACCCCTCTGTGCTGTTGTCTCTCTTTGTACCCCAACCCCTCTGTGCCTGTTGTCTCTCTTTGTATCCCAACCCCTCTGCCTGTTGTCTCTCTTTGTACCCCAACCCCTCTGTGATTGTTGTCTCTCTTTGTACCCCAACCCTCTGTTTCTGTTGTCTCTCTTTGTACCCCGAACCCCTCTGCCTGTTGTCTCTCTTTGTACCCCAACCCCTCTGTGCCTGTTGTCTCTCTTTGTACCCCAACCCCTCTGCCTGTTGTCTCTCTTTGTACTCCAACCCCTCTGCCTGTTGTCTCTCTTTGTACCCCAACCCCTCTGTGCCTGTTGTCTCTCTTTGTACCCCAACCCCTCTGTGTTTGTTGTCTCTCTTTGTACCCCAACCCTTCTGTTTCTGTTGTCTCTCTTTGTACCCCAACCCCTCTGTGCCTGTTGTCTCTCTTTGTACCCCAACCCCTCTGTGTCTGTTGTCTCTCTTTGTACCCCAACCCCTCTGCCTGTTGTCTCTCTTTGTACCCCAACCCCTCTGCCTGTTGTCTCTCTTTGTACCCCAACCCCTCTGTGTTTGTTGTCTCTCTTTGTACCCCAACCCCTCTGTGTCTGTTGTCTCTCTTTGTACCCCAACCCCTCTGCCTGTTGTCTCTCTTTGTACCCCAACCCCTCTGTGCCTGTTGTCTCTCTTTGTACCCCAACCCCTCTGTGTTTGTTGTCTCTCTTTGTACCCCAACCCTCTGCCTGTTGTCTCTCTTTGTACCCCAACCCCTCTGTGTCTGTTGTCTCTCTTTGTACCCCAACCCCTCTGCCTGTTGTCTCTCTTTGTACCCCAACCCCTCTGCCTGTTGTCTCTCTTTGTACCCCAACCCCTCTGTGCTTGTTGTCTCTCTTTGTACCCCAACCCCTCTGTGCCTGTTGTCTCTCTTTGTACCCCAACCCCTCTGTTTCTGTTGTCTCTCTTTGTACCCCAACCCCTCTGCCTGTTGTCTCTCTTTGTACCCCAACCCTCTGTGCCTGTTGTCTCTCTTTGTACCCCAACCCCTCTGTTTCTGTTGTCTCTCTTTGTACCCCAACCCCTCTGTTTCTGTTGTCTCCCTTTGTACCCCAACCCCTCGGTGCCTGTTGTCTCCCTTTGTACCCCAACCCCTCTGTGCCTGTTGTCTCCCTTTGTACCCCAACCCCTCTGTGCCTGTTGTCTCCCTTTGTACCCCAACCCCTCTGTGCCTGTTGTCTCTCTTTGTACCCCAACCCCTCTGTGTTTATTGTCTCTCTTTGTACCCCAACCCCTCTGTGATTGTTGTCTCTCTTTGTACCCCAACCCCTCTGTGCCTGTTGTCTCTCTTTGTACCCCAACCCCTCTGTGTTTGTTGTCTCTCTTTGTACCCCAACCCCTCTGTTTCTGTTGTCTCCCTTTGTGCCCCAACCCCTCTGCCTGTTGTCTCTCTTTGTACCCCAACCCCTCTGTTTCTGTTGTCTCCTTTTGTGCCTCCCCCCCCCCCTGTTGTCTCCCTTTGAACCCCTCCCCCGTCCCTCGCCATCCCCGCCACCTCCACCCCACCCACCCCCACCCCCATCCCCGCACCGTTTCTGTTTTGTTTTATTCTCTAAACTTTTTTTTTTTTCAAGTTCAAGGTGCACACATTTTCACTAGGTGTTGATAACAGTGCAATGTTATAACAAGTAATAGACAGTATATTTAGCATCAGCATAGAATTAACGACATCCTGCTTAATTGATATGCGTCAAGCAACGCAGTATTAAAGAACATAATCCATGCATTGTTTTCTAAAATACATATGGAGTATCTTATGTATCAACATTAATTTTCTTCTAGTTAGCCATATACGAAGACGTAATACACCCATTGCATGGTCATGATAAACATTATAACACATGTACATACATGCAGACAATACACATACACAATTCATATTTATTATTTACATACTTGCATAGTTATACATCTCGAGTATATCTGCACTTCAAATATAGTAGTATTATCATCGAGCCTTCATAATTGCTGTGCATTTTGATCTTTCACTACATTTTGACAGATTTATTGTTTTCAAGAAGTTTTATGATTATATGGACATCATTTTCTAGTAAATATCATGTTTAAAATTTCCAGTGAATGCATAATGTATATATGTTTCTACTCTACAGTTATTTCTTAAATTATTCAGATAGTGCTCTATACAAGGTTTGATTTTAGTTATTCTGCATTAAAAGACAAACTATTTTGCAAAAAGAAGGATATAGTTGAAAGTTTCATCTGTTTATGTAATTTCTTCATTTCCAAAGAGTACTAATACTGTGTTTAACTAAATGTTGATCAATTTCTTTCTAAAATAAATGAGAGAACCTGCAAAGCCATAGAAGATGTGTACTGACTCTGTCTCATTTTTACGTAAATTACACATGTCACTATTTATGACACCCGTTTTCTTCAGAATTGTCTCTGTAACTAAAAGTTTAAAACAAATTCTAATTTGAAACCATTTCAGTTTTGTCTCTTTTATTATTTCAAAATATTTGTTTCATGTTGGCTTTCCAAAGAACGACAATATCTAATTTTTGTCCCCATTTAACAAAGGAATTTATGTTGTATATAACAGGTGGTCCAAGAAGTATATAACAATATATTTTTGCGGGATATTATTTGTAGTGCATTCGGGTTTTTATCGCTTAGACGGATATCATAAATGATGAAATAACTTTTTATCCGACGTATCAATCCCATATAAACTAAACAATTTACATATTATTCTGTGAAGCATTTGTAACTGAAGAAAACACCCATTCTCATCAACAACATCTCTAATCAGAAATATATCTTTGCTTCCAGTATTTGAAGTGAACTGTGTTGTTACCAGTTTTAACTGTGTCGTTGTAAAAGATTCCGCAAGTTCCTCATGCGGCTGTTTGAATTCTACTTGTTTCGTAAAATTCGTGTACGCCTGATACACATCTTTCCAAAATTTGTTACATTCGGTATTTGTAGAAACTTTCTTGGACTGTACAGATGTGTTTGTTGTCTCCCTCTGTGTCCTCTCTGTTGTCACTCTTTGTGTTTGTTGTCTCCCTTTTTGCTTGCCCCCCCCCTCCCACCCCCAATCTGTTGCCTCCCTTTATGCCCCACTATCCCCTCTGTTTGCTTCCTCCCTTTGTGCCCCATTTCCTCTATGTTTGTTGTCTCCCTTTGTGCCCCATTTCCTCTGTGTTTGTTGTCTCCCTTTGTGCCCTACCTCCTCTGTGTTTGTTGTCTCCCTTTGTGCCCTACCTCCTCTGTGTTTGTTGTCTCCCTTTGTGTCCCGCCTCCTCTGTGTTTGTTGCCTCCCTGTGTGCCTGCCTACTCTGTTTGTTGTCTCCCTTTGTGCCTACCTCTCTCTGTTTGTTGTCTCCCTTCGTGCCCTGCCTCGTCTGTGTTTGTCTCCCTGTGTGCCTACCTCCTCTGTGTTTGTTGTCTCCCTTCATGTTTGTGCCCTGCCTCCTGTATGTTTGTTGCCTCCCTTCGTGCTTACCTCTCCGTGTTTGTTGTCTCCCTTTTTGCCCAACTTTCTCTGTGTTTGTTGTCCCCCTTTCTGTTCTGCCGCATCTATGTTTGTTGTCTCCCTTTGTGCCAACCTCTCCGTGTTTGCTGTCTCCCTTTTTGCTCAACTGTCTCTGTGTTTGTTGTCTCCCTTGGTGCCCTGCCTCCTCTGTGTTTGTTGTCTCCCTTTGTGCCCCGCCTCCTCTGTGTTTGTTGTCTCCCTTTGTGCCCCATCTCCTCTGTGTTTGTTGTCTCCCTGTGTGCATACCTCTTCTGTGTTTGTTGTCCCCATATTTTGTATTTCTTTTTATCACAGCAGATTTCTCTGTGTGAAATTCGGGCTGTTCTCCCAAGGGAGAGCGCGTCGCTACACTTCAGCGCCATCCTTTTTTTTTTTTTTTTTTTCCTGCGTGCAGTTTGATTTGTTTTTCCTATCGAAGTGAATTTTTCTACAGAATTTTGCCAGGAACAACCCTTTTATTGCCGTGGGTTCTTTTACGTGTGCAAGCTGCACACGGGACCTCGGTTTATCGTCTCATCCGAATGACTAGCGTCCAGACCACCACTCAAGGTCTAGTGGAGGGGGAGAAAATACCGGCGGCTGAGCCGTGATTCGAACCAGCGCACTCAGATTCTCTTCGCTTCCTTGGCGGACGCGTTACCTCAAGCCCATTCCCCTCCCTGTCCTTCCCTCTCTCCCTTTCTTTCATCTTCTTCCTGTGAAGTTGTTGACCTTGAACCTCGCACAACAACCCACCACAAACCCAAACCAACCAAACGCAAAAAACAAACATCACTGGCTGTTAAAAGATGGCAGTGGGACAGAGAAGCACGGTTTACGTTATGGGATGCAAGTGTGTGTGTGTGTGTGTGTGTGCGTGCGTGCGTGTGTGTGTCTGTGTCTGTGTCTGTCTGTCTGTCTGTGTTGCTGCTGTTGTGTTTGTGCTGCATGGTGTCAGACTGCTCAGTCAGGAAAAACAATTTTCCCTGGCAGCAGGAAGGGAGGTAATGCTGCAAAGTTGACAAACGGACAGATCAGGGGGCGACTGAAGAGTTAGTTCCCTTGCCCCAATCCAGTCACACTGATAATGTGTGTGTGTGTCGGGGGGGGGGGGGGGGGGGGGGGTTGTCTGGGTGTTTGTTGTGAGGGAGACACACAAAACTGTGTAGGTTGTGACGGAACCCTGCAGTCATACGGTTTAAAGAGGTGGTTGCTGGATTGAAAGCAGTTATCTGCAAGTCTGTCTTCATAGCTGACGTTGTATGAAGGGACTTTTTTTTTTTTTTTTTTTTTACCTCTGTCCTTTTTTTTGCGTAGAGGATGAAAAAACAGCAAACAAAAAGAAAAAAACCAAACAAACAAAAACAAAACCCAAACCAACTGAACCCCCACCCCCACACACAAACCACACACACACAAGCAAAATCATGCATAGTTTACCAAATCAAATCACATAATAACAACAGACAAACAAAAACAAACAAACAACAACAAGAGAGAGAGAGAGAGAGAGAGAATCAACAACCAACTATTATCCACTACGCGAAAAAAAACACACCCAAACACACACACACACACACACACACACACACACACACACACAATTACGATTTAAGAAAGAGACAAATAGATAATGCATGAAGGGACTGTTTTAAAGGATAAAATTTGGTTTCGTTTTCCATAGCTGACACGTCATGTTAAAGGACTGTTTTAAAGGGTAACATTCGACTTTATGTTGTTCATAGCTGACGTTTTATAAACGGACTGTTTTAAGGGTAACTGACGGAGTAGAGGCCGCGCCATGGCAGAATCAGCTGGGCGTTGGTCTTCTGTCCAGAGGTCACCAGTGACCAGGGTGCGGGTCCCGGTTTCGGCATCAGTGGTGCTATGTTCTTAGGAAACTGAGGCGCTTCTCACTCCGCCGATTTTGCCGGCTCACTCCACCCAGGTGGGAATGGCGGGCTACCTGATTTTTGTTGGGGAAGGTTATAACTGTGGAAGGAGATGATTGGGCCCCGCCTTGCTATACTGGCGGCAGGGCCGCGCCCTCGGCGACAGGGTGGATCCGGCCGGGCTGAAGTCCCAGACCACGCGGCAGCACTTGAAAAGGCTGGGAGACTTTTGATATCACTGTCAGCTAAAACGCTATAGCTACATCTGCAGGTTTCATTTGCCGTTAAAATGTGCGCACCACACACACACACACTCTCTCTCTCTCTCTCTCACACACACACACACACACACACACTGACACACACACACACACACACACACACACACACACACACACACACACACACACTGTCTGTGTCGAGACTGAGAGAGAAAGAGAGAGAGAGGGCGAGGAAGACCAGACTATTAGTCTTGCAGTACATTCTGAAAGAAGATATTGTTCTCAAAATAATGTAACTGTGCAACAGAAAACCTGTTTAAACTATACCTACCGAGGGAAAGAAGTGTTTACATTTACCCCAGAATTCCGGCCGTAAGGTTCCCGTTGAAAGACGCCCCCTGCCGTCCGACTCTTCACTCGGGACAGGTAATGGGCGGTAACTCCGTTATGTTTAGATTCTCTCTCGCTGTTTCGCGCGCGCGCGCGCGCGTGTGTGTTTGTGTTTGGATCTGGGGGAGCGTCTTTATTTCTTTCTAATCTTAGCAGTCGAGTCGCAGATGTGTCTGATAGATAAGCAGTGTAAGTATAGGCCATAAACGAAGGTTTACATTGCCGCTCCACATCTCAGTCCTGGGTGAGTCCGGCGGGTTACCGGTAAGGGTAGTGGTATGGGGGCTGGCTGTCATGATGTTCGTGTGGGTGGGGTGGTGGCGGGGAGGCTGGAGAAATGCCGGGAGGGGCGGGGTGTGGAGGTGCTGAGAACTGAGGAAGAGAGATGAGAACTGAACTGAACACTGAAATGTTTAATGTCATTAGCTGTAAAGCTCTAGTGACATAGTAGGTACAAATCAGAACAAAACCTTATGGTGCAAAACAAACAAAATGGAACAGAAAGGAAAAAAAAAACATAACCAAAGTAAACTAAACTACTAAGGGATAAGCGGCACTTTGGTATTTTTGTCGTTTGCTTAAAATGTCCATGTGGCAGGCGGGTACTGTGCCTTCCCCCCCCCCCCCCCCCCCCCCCAGTCGCTCGTCTCTAAGGTTTGAACAGTACGAAACAAAGTACATATTATAATCCGAATAATAATTATCTAAGCATGAGACATCGACACACATCATATCAATACGAACACGTAACAAAGTACATATAAAACATATAACACATCAGAAAAATACATTGTCGAAATTAACCATCCAAATGTAACCCTTCCTTTTGTCTATGCCTTTTTCCCCATCATAGAACCCATACTAAGTTTACAATTAATCAATGAGTATTTGGACCGATAGTAGACGTTTTACGTATATTTACTGCCTCGGATACATATTTTGCTAGTGAGAGTATCATATCTTCAATTTCTGTCATCAGTACGCCGAACAAATCTTTTCTCTGCACGAAGAGAGATGAGAGACAGAGAGAGAGAGAGAGAGAGAGAGAGAGAGAGACAGACAGACAGACAGACAGACAGACAGACAGACAGACAGACAGACAGAGACAGAGAGGAGCAGAGGCAGAGGCAGACGGGTGTGGGAGGGGGGAGGCAGGGTGTGTGGTGACTGTAGTGCATGACTTGATTAACAAGGTCACCAAGCTTGCCAAGTTTCCCAAGGTAAGAGTGGACGCAGTTAGGCCTACTTTAGAGATGTATCTGTACTGAGGGGGAAGGGGGGAATGGGGAGGCGTGGGGGAGGAGGGGGGGGAGGAGGTAAGATATGTGTGAGGGAGAAGGGAGGGGTCGGAACGAGTGTCTGGCCTTCCAATTTCACAGTCTGAGGTTCTTGTTTTACTGCTTTCCGCGTAATCTTGCAAGCCAGCGACGAAATGGCTGGTTCATGTATTTATAGAGCGTTCTTGATGATGATGTGAGGCTCATTGATAGACAAGAATACTATTTCTAGTTTTATGAATGATGATCAAGTAATTTCGATACATCTGATGGGAAGAGAGGGACACACACACACACACACACACACACACACACACACACACACACACACACACACACACACACACACACACACACAGAGGGAGAGAGAGAGAGAGAGTATAGAAAATTAAGAAAACAGAAAATTGTTCCCCGAATAAAGTAACAGTTGGCACTGACAACTACTGTATTGGAAAATAATTTTTAGACAATGAATCAAGATACGTTCAAATGGAAGGTTTTCAACGAAAGATTTGCTCTGGTTTCTGGGCAACACTTGATGGATGGAAAATTGGGTCAGACAAAACGCTGAACGTTTGACGGACCTGTCTTGGAACCCATTGCATTCAGCAGAAATATATTGTTTATCACAGAAGTGATGAAAAAAATGGTGACAGACCTCTTTTTCGTGTGTGTGTGTGTGTGTGTGTGTGTGTGTGTGTGTGTATGTGCATGCGTGCGCGCGTGTGTGTGTGTGTTCTTCATCATGTATGCCATTATGCACTAAGACTATCCATTTATATGTGCGCTATTTGTAATAGATGTAAGATTAGCGAGGATACATTGGAAGAATAGAGCATGCCGAAAATCTTAATCCTTGAATCCTTGAATAAGAAAACAAACAACAACACGTCAGTTTTGAGTTCTGAGTTCAGATATTGCAGTCGGTATGCTTATTCATTAAACAACAACACAAACAACAACATCAGCGGTAAGCGAGTTATCAGCAACCAAACCGCACATGACAAGGACGTGGGCACTGCGAGAAGTTGTAAAGAGAACAGTGGAAAGCCTTCTCTTGACTGACAACGTTGTCTTTTGCGGTACAAAATGTCAAAACGGTACAAAATGTCAAAACTACGACGGTTGACATAAATATACGACAATGTGGGACAAAATTTCGCTCGTGTGACGTATTTTAATGCTGTGACATGTTGTACAGCGAACGCCGATAGAAAATGTCAGAATGTCAAAACGGGTACAAAATGTCGCAATTACGACATTTTGTATCGGTGTTTGCAGTACAGAAAAAAATGTCCCAGCATTACAATATGTCACATTTGTGACATTTTGTTCTACATTGTCGTATATTTATGTCAACTGTGGGACAATTTGTCACACATGAATGGACGTTTTTTCCGGTCTGGTCTGACTCGTCTGTTGAGTAAAGTACAGTTGAAAAGGTGAGTAAACAAGGACCACGACCACACAGACACCAAGTGGTAAAGATGTCCGCCTGGGGAGTAGGGAAGCTCCTGAGTTCGATCCCCAGCTGAGTTAAACCAAAGACTTTAAAACTGGTATCCTAGCATAGGTCAGAGATCACTTTGACGTAAATTGCAGATCTTGATTATTTAACAGCTTATGAGTGTGTCATTAGTACTGCTGTACCTTGTACAATCTAGATGACAGGTAGTCAGTGAAAATGACTACTTGTCACTTCAACTTTAAAAAATCTAATTTTGACTCTTAACAGCTTATTTCTGTCATCAGAAAATGTATGCATAATGCAGATGACCAGTGGTTAGTGCCATCGACCAGTGGTCACTTTGATGTAAATTGCAGGTTTTGACTATTTAGCAGCTTATTTGTGTCTCCTGTGTGCAACTGTACCTTGTACAATGCAGATGACCAGTGGTCTGTGACAATGGCCAGTGATCACTTCGACCTAAAATGTCATATTCTGATTCTTTAACAGCTTGTTACTGTCTCCAGACAATGTTGGTACCTTCAGTAATGCATATGACCAGTGGCCAGTGCCACTGACGAGTGGTCAGTTTGACGAATTTGCAGACTTTGACTATTAAATAGTCTAGAAATAGTCCAGAAATCTTAAAAAAACAACAACAACAAACTATTAGAGTATCCTGAGTACTGCGGTACTTTGTGATATTTTGTACCGTTTTGACATTTTGTACCGCAACAGTTGTCCAGCCTTTTAAAATAGAATGTCTTTATTACCAAGTGTACCGGGGTCACAAGGAATATTGGGGGGATAGTATATAACAAGACGAACATAATCGAAAATCATACACAAACACAGATACAGTAGAAATAAGATACATACAAGTGCATATCAGTATAAAAACTTGTGCATACTCACGCATGCACGCACTGTACACACGCACACACACCCACACCCACACACACACACACACACACACACACACACACACACACACACACACGTTTGAGCAGAAGCTGCATATTACTTTATTAAGGTATGACTTTATTATTAATGACGCCAGGTGAAAAATGGCTGCAGTCACCACAATTCTCTTGGGTAGCGTTCGTCTTTCAGCTCGCTGGAAGCTACGCCGGACACTCCTCTGTGTGTGTGTGTGTGTGTGCGTGCGTGTGTGCGTGCGTGTGAGGGTGTGTGTGGGTGGGTGGGTTTGTGTGGGTGGGTGGGTGAAGGGGTGGGGGAATGAGGAGTAGAGGCGGTTCACACGTCACAAAAAACAGACAAAACTTGGCATGACGTGAGCTTTTATTTCCAGCATAATGCGATGAACTACTTTTGTTATGGTGCATAACTTGGCAAGCCTTTATTTTTTCGTGTCTCAGTTGGTGGAATATTTAACATTAGTGTAAGCTCGTTGGTAAAAAAAAAAAAAAAAAAAAAAAAAAAAAAAGTTGGGAATAGTTTGGTGGTATATTTAACATTGTTGTCATTCCGTTAGAACAAACATTAGCTCAGTTGGGAATAGTTTGGTCTCTTTGTCTCTCTGTCTCTTTCTGTCTCTGTCTCTCTCTGTGGCTCTCTTTCTCTGCCTGTCTGTATGTCTCTGTCTCTGTCCGTCTATGTCTCTCTCTCTCTCTCTCTCTGTCTGTCTCTCTCTCTCTCTGATCTGTTTTTGGAGAATAGTGTACAATGCCTGCAGACGTTGATATTGACAGGTCAGATGTTGAGAAAAATGGCTGAAGAGAGCACTAAAAAAAAAAAAAAAAAAAAAAAACACACAAAAAAACCCAACACATCGCATATTTACCGTCACCAGCTGCTTGATGTATGTGACAGAACACTGAGTCATACTCACGTGACGGGAAGCAGACAGAACTATTCTGCGGCATTCAACAGTCGGTTTTTCGCAGGTTTTTTTTTTTTTTTTTTTTTTTTTTTTAACATACGATTACGTCTGTACGTTCCAATTGGCCTCACTCGTTGCTTTTCAATACAGTGACAGACATATTGATCCCGTCACTGAGCTGACAGACAGGATGGTGTGTATGCCAGTGGGGCAAAAAAAGATCTCCAAAATCAATTTCAGTTTTAGAAGAGTGAGCCAGGACAGTAGCTCTGCTGCACAAACTGTCATCATACCTTACCATCATATCCTGCCATATCCTGCCAGCATATCCTGTCCTTATATTCTGCTACCACATCGTGCCATATCGCGCCATCATATCCATCATATCATGCCATGTCATGGCATTATATCCATCATACCCTGCCATACCCTGCCACCATACCCATCATGTCCTGCCATGTTTTCCTGCCATATTGTACCATCATATCATGGCATCATATCGTGCCGTCATCAGGGTGGTGGAGGTGGAAGGAGGCTAACTGAAGGGGGTGGGGGGGAATGGTTTATGGTGGTGTATCTCTGAGTGTGTGTGGGTGGGGGCTTGGGGGGTATTATTTTGGTGAGAAGAAGGGGGGTGGGGTGGAAGAAGAGATTAAGGAATGAGGTTGAAAGGAAAGAGTGGAATAAGGAAAGAAGGGGAGAAGTAAAACGGAAAAAGAAGAAGAAGCAACAAAAACCGAAGTAATTGAAAAAGGGAATAAAGAACAAATTGAGATGTAAAGAGTAAAGAAGGTGATTATTGGTAAGAGAGAATTTCTTTATAGCACACTCATTTTTTGACTCTTCGTTCACACACACACACACGTACACGCACGCACACACACACATCTTTCTTTAAAATCAATTCCAGACGGGCGCAAAGCGTTGGACTTTTACTCTGAGGGTCCCGTGTTCGAATCTCGGTAACGGCGCCTGGTGGGTGAAGGGTGGAGATTTTTTTTCCAATCTCCCAGGTCAACAAGATCCTGCAATCCATGTCAGCGTTCGGTGGGTTATGGGGGAAAAAACAAAAAAACATACCCAGCATGCATACCCCCGAAAACGGAGTATGGCTGCCTAAATGGCAGGGTAAAAACGGTCATACACGTAAAAGCCCACTCGTGTATGCGAGTGAACGTGGGAGTTGCAGCCCACGAACGAAGAAGAAGAAGAAGTAGTAGAAGAAGAAAATCAATTCCCACTTAGTCCCCAGCAAGCAGGGGCCAACATAAAACACAAGTTTGGAGTCTTTCATTGGAGGCTGAAGCGAACAAAGTAAACACCAAAAAACTCCAACCCCCCTTAAACCACCTTGTGGTTCTTGTGGAAGTGTGGACACACGGCCTATTTACAGTGCCGCTCTGTCTGTCTGTCTGCCAGAGAAAATTGGCAACATCTCGTCTGTGTCTGCGTCTGTGTGTCTGCTTCTCTTGCCGCTGTCTCTTCCTATCTCCGTCTCGGAATGTCTCTCTTTCTGTATGTCTCTGTCTGTCTGTCTCTTTCTCCCTAGTTCCCTTACTCCCTCGTTCTCATTCACTTTCTCAGTTTCTTTTATTCACTGTATCCCCCTCTCTCTCTCTGCTGGTCTGTCTGTCTGTCTGTATCTTTCATTCTCTCTGTCATTATTACCCACGTGGTGTTTTATTTTTCCTGTCAATATTGTGCTGGTCCCGGTGTATTTCTGTGGGCGGAAATGTGAGCAATTTTGTAATAACTTCGCCCTGCTTTGATCGTCCACTGAGTAGATGGGCTGTTTACACATTTGGATATTAACATCTCTCTCTCTCTCTCTCTCTCTCTCTCACGCACACACACACACACACACACACACACACACACACACACACACACACACACACACACATCGGAGGACGTGCCATCAATGAAATGTTTCCGTTTTGCTGATGATACTGATGGGCGTAGTCAGGCAGTCAGGAGGAACTGGTGAAACTGGTGAACCACTCGGACGAAACATATACCCAGTACGGAATGAAGATCAGCGCCTTGAATAAGAAACTCGTGACAAACAATGACGCAGTCATTGTCAGCAGACAACAGCTGGAAACAATGAAACAGTTTAAGTACCTTGGTGCCATCATCAGTGAAGGAGGGTCCAAGACCGAAACGCTGGCAAGAGCTGCGCCGACTGCAACAGCACTGCGGGCAAGACTGAAGCCCAAATGGAGAGACAAGAACATCAGTCTCAGAACAAAGCTGAACCTTCTGCATGCACTGGTTCTGTCTGTTTTCTAGCGTGTATGCGAGTCCTAGACTCTTACTGTAGGGCTTGAGGGAAGTATACAAGCAGTGGAAAAATGAATGAGATGCTTCAGGAGACTCCTTGACATAGCCTACAATGACGACAACTTTGCAAACGAAGAAGTCAGGAGAGCCACCAGACAGCACGTTGGTCGGTATGAAGACCTCCTGACCACGGTGAAATGAAAGGAAAATGATATGGTGTTGCCACGTGACAAGATCCGACAGGCTGTCCAAGACCATCCTTCGGGAAACAGTGGATGGGAAAAGGAGACGAGACAGACAGCTAAGGAAGTGGGCAGACCACGTCACTGAGTGCACAGAGAGGAGCTTTTCCGAAAAACAAGCCCTGAAAGGATACACTTGGAGATGCGTTCCACAGTGAAGCGTCCCCACGATCAAACCAAGCAGTTCTGTTGCCACAGTGTTTCAGATAGTTGCTGTCACAAACGGAAACCTTGGAGTTGGAAAAAGTGAATCACTCGGGAATGGAAAAAAAAGGAGGGGTTGGGGGGGGGGGGGGGGGGAGGGGGTTGGGGGTTAGGGAAGGGGCGTTCATCTTGATTCTTGTTGTGTGCCAGTGCCTGCTTGACGACAGTTCCAATGGTTCCAGGACTGATACCTCCCTCTGACACTCTGACACACCACTGCAGTGTGGAAAGCCAAGCCCCTTTGTCGCCAAGTAAGCGACAACCAGGGGAACTATCGTTTTCTTTTCTGGCCAAAAAACATCGGGGCTGCCACAATGATGGGACGATCATTCTAACAGCTTGGACAGTCACGATTCTGATAAATCTGGAAATCACGACCGCGTGTTTTTTCTTGTTTTTTGTTTGTTTTTTGTTCTTTTGTGTGTGTGTGTGTGAGGGGGGGGGGGGGGGGGGGGGGGGGGGGGGGGCGGAGCGTAGAGAGGATGGCATCAGCTGAGTGAGACATGAGAATGAGAATCAGAGACCGATAACTGCGCGGGCTGACGCAGTATTTTGTGTTTGTTTTCTTCTTGTTGTCAGCTGCATATGTTACGCAAGCTTTTCTTGGCACGCCGGTTTTTCAGTTCCTGTGACTCGTTTGTGTGTGTGTGTGTGTGTGTGAGTGTGTGTGTGTGTGTGTGTGTGTGTGTGTGTGTGTGTGTGTGTCTGTGCGCGCGCGGGCGCAACATTCCGTTTTTATTAAAACAGCTTGGAACAGAAACGGGAATGAAGTATGGACCGTTTAGACGAGGAAGACACCATGCATATTTTTACCTTCATGTGTTTAAACTCTCAGTAACTTTTAAAAGAACAATAGGGGAAGACAATTCATTGCCTCCAGTTGTTTTTTCGTTTTTGTTTTTTTGGTTTTTTTAAGTGGTTATTTATTTTATTTTGATTTATTTATTTAAAAAAAAATTAAGACTGCTGGGACAAATTATTTCTTCACTCGGTACCTGCGGTTGTTGTTTTTTTAAACAAATTTTGGTGATTACTAGGATTTGCTCAAGATTCACATTCACATACACGCGCACACGTACACTCACGCACGAGCATATATATATATATTGTAGGGAAGGTGATGATCTCTGGTGCCGCTGCTTTGTCCCGCCATGGGAGTCTCGTGCACATCCCCCACGAGAGTCCCACTCCTGACAGGCAACAGGTGACGAGCCCAGAGAGAGAGAGAGGGGGAGAAAGGGAGAGAGAGAGGGGGGCAGAGAGGGAGAGACAGAGAGAGAGGGGGAGAGACAGAGAGAGGGGGAGAGAGAGAGAGAAGGAAAGACACAGAGAGAGGGAGAGAGAAGGGGAGAGAGAGAGAGAGAGGGAGAGAGGAGAGACACAGAGAGGGAGAGAGAGAGAGGGAGGGAGAGAGAGAGGGGGGTGAGTTAGTAATTTGTCCCCAAACAGATCTTTGAAGCACTTCGCGTTAGAATCCGTCATTCCCGTCAGTCTCACACCCAGTTAACTCTTTCCATACGAACGGCGAAAGAGACGACGTTAACAGCGTTTCACCCCAATTACCATCATCAAAATATTGCAAGCGGAAGGCTCTTATACTGAAGACGTGAATGTTGACAAAGAATACCACAATTCTGACGACGGAAGCTAAAGGTTGGGTCATTCAGACACCCACTGGACATCCGAGGGGTCTGTGTAGAGGAGAAGAGAGGACTGGCCGTACTGAGTGAGTTAAGCTTATTGGAGGACGTATCTGGTCGGCTTTTGTAATACATTATTTTTTTTTTTCCAAATCCAAACTAACGAAGTGTCCCTGCTTATAGATGGCATTGCCTGGTTTCCATTACAGACATAAATATTCGGTTTTATTATGGATTGTTAGCGTACTGAGACGAGGGAGAAAGTATTTATTTTGTGCATTTGTTTGGAACATGCTCTTTCATAAAATTTTCTCTTTTTTTGTGATTTTGTGTACAGTTGATAATCAGTTTTCTTCTGTTGTCATTTATCTTCTATATTTAGAGAATGGGATGAGCGAGAAAAGCATCACAGTATTGCAGATTTACACTGCGTAGATATTCTTTATCACACCTTCAGTAATGTTGTTGTTATGTTTTTGTTGGTTGTTTGTTGTTGTTTTTAATGAAGGTGGGTTTGTTTTTTTCTGGAGCGCGTAACTGAACGCATTGCCGGTTTTACCATTTCGACTCTCCAAATCTCTTCTCTCTCTTCATCACACACACACACAAACACACACACACACACACACACACACACACAGAAAGAGAGAGAGATATCCACACACACACACACATACACACACACACACACACACACACACACACAGAAAGAGAGAGAGAGAGATCCACACACACACACACACACACACACACACACACACACACACACACACACACACACACACACACAGAGAGAAAGAGAGAGAGAGAGATCCACACACACACACACACACACACACACACACACACACACACACACACACATGTCATTTATGGGAAGATGTCTACATTGCCCTAATACTTTCACACTGACAGACGAAATTCCGCCTGCCAGAAATGTCAGTGGATCCATAGTAATAACCCCCACGTTAGCTGCTGAACGCGTATCTCAAAAGTACTGGGACCAAACCAGAGCGTAGACACACAGAATTGTAAACAGTCTGTCTCTTACAGCAGTCAGTATCAAGGTATATGAAACGACTTGTTTGTGTCTTCTTCTTGACATTTTTCCCCCTGTCTGAGACAGCTGCAGTCTGGCAGGAAAGGTCACAGAGTTCACTGACAAACAGAATGGTTTGAATACCACTAGTGGGGGAAAATAACTCACATCTAAAATCAATTTCACTTTTTATTTCCGAGAGAAGTCAGCGAGGACAGCAGCTTCGGTACACAAACCTGTTCCATACTCTGCAAAGCACGCGCGCACACACACACACACACACACACACACACACACACACACACACACACACACACACACACACACACACACACACTCGCATTTATTTGTTCACTCATCTGTTTATTCAGTCATTTGTTCAATCATAATGCTCAGTCCCATTCATTCACATAGCCAGTGTAGGTACTTTATTCATGTGACGTATACAAAAAGACCCCCCAGCCCCCCCGAAAAAAAACAGCAACAAAAAAACCAACAACAAAATCCCCCCAAAACCCCAACAACAACAAAAAACAAAACAAAAACAAAAAAATAAAACAAACAAACATCCGTTATGACATCATAATTAGAATATCGTTCAACCTGCCATTTAAGTTATTAGCTGAATGTAGATTTCTCCAAGAAGTCGGTTTACCGCCATCAAATCAAATTATATAGAGATCAACAATACCCACAATTAGTTTTTCTGACGGAAATGTTCGAACGTTCATTTACCACAATAGTTTTGGTGTCGCTACAATAGCCAGTGCAGTTGCAGTGACAAATGGAAATCTCACACCAACGACATTACCTTTTTTTTTTTGTTCAATTAATGGGAATACCCAGGGCTGTCAGGCCTCTGATGGAGAACCTGTGATAAAGCGGCTTCAGACAGTCACGATCTGATTAATCCTTCAGGCACGAATTACGTCGGTGTGCGTGTTTGTGATGTGGTAAGGCTGCACGTGCGGGTTTTTTTTTCTTTCTTTTTTTTCTTTTTTTTTTTAAATGATGATGGAGAAGGGAGTATGAGAAGGTGGGAGGTGTGCGTGTTTGTGGGGTGGGGGGGCCTGGGGGGGGGGGGGCAGGGACTGTGGGGGCCGGAGGGAGCAGGGGTGGGTTAACCTACAGAGGTGTGTATCGTGCATCTCTAACATCTGGTTGGAGAGAGATGGCAGCTTCTCCTACAGCTCTGAGATCTGGTTGGTGAGTGGTTGCAGGTTATCCTGCAGCTCTAAGATCTGGTTGGAGCAGAGTGATGACAGGTTATCCTACAGCTCTGAGATCTGGTTGGGGAGTGATGACAGGTTATCCTACAGCTCTGACATCTGGTTGGGGAGTGATGACAGGTTATCCTGCAGCTCTGACATCTGGTTGGAGAGTGATGACAGGTTATCCTACAGCTCTGACATCTGGTTGGAGAGTGATGACAAGTTATCCTACAGCTCTGACATCTGGTTGGAGAGTGATGACAGGTTATCCTGCAGCTCTGACATCTGGTTGGAACGGAGTGATGACAGGTTATCCTACAGCTCTGACATCTGGTTGGAACGGAGTGATGACAGGTTATCCTACAGCTCTGATATCTGGTTGGAGAGTGATGACAGGTTATCCTGCAGCTCTGACATCTGGTTGGAACGGAGTGATGACAGGTTATCCTACAGCTCTGACATCTGGTTGGAACGGAGTGATGACAGGTTATCCTACAGCTCTGATATCTGGTTGGAGAGTGATGACAGGTTATCCTGCAGCTCTGACATCTGGTTGGAACGGAGTGATGACAGGTTATCCTACAGCTCTGACATCTGGTTGGAGAGTGATGACAGGTTATCCTACAGCTCTGACATCTGGTTGGAGAGTGATGACAGGTTATCCTGCAGCTCTGATATCTGGTTGGAGAGTGATGACAGGTTATCCTGCAGCTCTGATATCTGGTTGGAGAGTGATTGCAGGTTATCCTGCAGCTCTGATATCTGGTTGGAGAGTGATTGCAGGTTATCCTGCAGCTCTGACATCTGGTTGGAGAGTGATGACAGGTTATCCCGCAGCTCTGATATCTGGTTGGAGAGTGATTGCAGGTTATCCTGCAGCTCTGATATCTGGTTGGAGAGTGATTGCAGGTTATCCTGCAGCTCTGA
This sequence comes from Babylonia areolata, assembly GCF_041734735.1. Classification (NCBI taxonomy): domain Eukaryota; kingdom Metazoa; phylum Mollusca; class Gastropoda; order Neogastropoda; family Buccinidae; genus Babylonia; species Babylonia areolata. The sequence continues at coordinate 24,561,793 of NC_134893.1, read as the reverse complement.
TATCTGGTTGGAGAGTGATTGCAGGCTATCCTACAGCTCTGACATCTGGTTGGAGAGTGATTGCAGGTTATCCTACAGCTCTGACATCTGGTTGGAGAGTGATTGCAGGTTATCCTACAGCTCTGAGATCTGGTTGGAGCAGAGTGATGACAGGTTATCCTACAGCTCTGACATCTGGTTGGAGCAGAGTGATGACAGGTTATCCTACAGCTCTGACATCTGGTTGGAGAGTGATGACAGGTTATCCTACAGCTCTGACATCTGGTTGGAGAGTGATGACAGGTTATCCTACAGCTCTGAGATCTGGTTGGAGAGTGATGACAGGTTATCCTACAGCTCTGAGATCTGGTTGGAGACTGATTGCAGGTTATTCTACAGCTCTGACATCTGGTTGGAGAGTGATGACAGGTTATCCTACAGCTCTGACATCTGGTTGGAGAGTGATGACAGGTTCTCCTGTGCTGTATCCTGTCTCTCTGACATCTGGGACCATATTCAAGAGACCATCGTGCCTGCGGATAAATGTGTACCTGCAGCTAATCTGCCTGAGGCAAGGCAAACTGCCCGAGGGTAAGCAATAACCAGTATCAGGAACACAGGTCTGCAAACCCGAAGGCAATTTACCGTAAGATCTGCCAAGGGTGACTGCCCATGAAGCAGAGGTAAAACTGGCGGATTCTTTTGTAGCATTGTTTTTGTTGAGGGAAAACATGCGTGGTTTGCGGATAGCACGTGTTTTACTGACTCTTTCGACAATGCTCTGATGGGTAGAGCATGCACAGAAGGGAATCACCAGGATTGTGAATTATGGACGATGGTTTAGCTGGCTGAGTGCACCGCGCGTGTCTTGAATACGAAGTTAACTTAACCTTCAGTTCAAGATAAACTGTACCCGCGGTTCCCTATCATATCAAGGGTAACTTGCCATCAGGCAAAATGAAGTTTATCTTGAATACGGTCCCTGGGTGGCTGTCACGCAGGTGAAGTGGGGTACATCCACGTTCTCCCTCTCTTTCTCTCTCTCTTTAGGTCAGGAACAATTGCATTAAATGCTTTTAGAAAGTGGTTTCAAACTGATCCCTCGATACTCTCCCCTTGATCTATGTGCGGTCATAAGTGAGGATGAGTTGCTTTTTTTTGTTGCTGTAAAGCCTATGATGCTATTTGTGAAAAATGTGTTGTCTTTACAACAAATTTAGCAAGGAATGAAGGTATATTTGGGGTGCTTAATAAAAGAAAAATCAGGAAACATCAGTACAGTCACTTGCTAAGTATAATATTGATGAAGCGAATAACCTTCGACAACAAAATCAGCAAAATGGTACCTGGTGTTGTTCATGGAGAAAATTATGTGTTGACAGCTTCATATGGAATATACATTATGTTATATTTTCTTAACATCACATTACTTTGAATGGATGGTCGAATTGTAATTACTTTTACAGATTGATTATTGATATCAATTAGTTTTGGATCTTGTTTTCATCAGTTGTATTGCTATCGTTACATGTTGTTATTTGTTGTATGTACCCCCATGTCATTGGGGCTGTAAAGCAGTTGACATTAAAGTTTTCAGTATTTGGTTCTCTCTCTCAAAATAAGTAAATAAATTAGTAAATACGTAAATAAAAATACTGTCGGGTTCGTCGCAGGTCTCTGACGCAGGCATACAAAGTAGAAAACATATCGTTTGTTCACATCATCACATTCTGGAATCCACGTTAGCCGCAACACATATTTAGGTGCTGGTATCCCAAGGTCACCCCCTCAACAGTCGTTCTGGAATGCCGCCAGTTCCCATGAGGGTCCAGAGTCAGTATGACGTCAGTTCCATGAGGCTCCAAAAACACTATGACGCTAGTTCCCGTGAGGGTCTAGAGTCACTATGACGTCAATTCCCCTGAAGGTCTAGCGTCACTATGACGTCAGTTCCCTGAGGGTCCAGTCACGAAGACATCAGTTCCCCTGAGGGTCCATAGTCACTCAGCTATGACACCAGTTCCCCTGAAGGTCCAAAGTCACTATAACGTCAGTTCCCCTAAGGGTCCAAGCGCTATGATGTCAGATCCATGAGCGTCCAGAGTCACTATGACATCTGTGCCCATGAGGGTCCAGAGTCACTATGACGTCAGTTCCCCTGAGAGTTCAGAGTCACTATGACGTGTCCCAAAATAATACGGTACGCTGGATGCCTTGCTTGGGCTACAGCTTTGTATACAAACATTGCATTTGGTCTGGGAAAGATGGAAGATAGAGAGAAAGACTGTATACAGACATTGCAACGGGTCTGCTCAGGAAAGTGGAAGATATAGTACGCAGGGTGGCGTTTAGGTGAACGTCTTTCCCCTCTCGGCCAGTTCTCAGTCCTTGAGAAGAGAGAGATAGAGACAGAGACAGAGGCAGGCAGAGGAGGGATATAATATGTACATAACTACATAACATGATATATATACATACACTGTGTGTGTGCGTGTGTGCACGCGTGTTTGTGCGTGCCATGTGTTTGTGTGTGTAAGTGTGTGTGTTTGTGTGTGAGTGTGCGTGTGTTTGTGTGCGAGCATGTGTGCGAGCGTGTGTGTGTGCATGCGTGCGTACGAGTGTGTGTGATTGTGTGTGTGTGCGTGCGTACGTACGTGCGTACATGTATGCATCTCTCTCTCATACTCTGTATTTCACTCTGTCTCCCGCCTTATCCTCTCTCTCTCTTCAATTTTACACACACACAAAAAAAAACAACAACAAATAAAACAACAACAACACCCACACAGACATCCACACACACAAACACGCACGCAGACACACACACACACACACACACACACACACACACACACACACACACACACACACACACACACACACACACACACACACACACACACACACACACACAGACACATGGCCGGAAATAGCTATAGTCGTAAAAGACGGGATAAACACAGAACGGGCGGGAGAAAGGCATGTACGATGGGGTAAAGTCAGTGGTTCCCACTGACAGTCAGGAATTCCAGACACCGCGATGACTCATGGCCCACCCCTCAGTACAGGGCTGTACTGGGAAAAAGTCACGTGACGATGACGTCAGTTCCGGTCCTGTCTGCCACCTCTCGGCGGTACCGCTTCCAACTACTGACGTCTGGGCAATCACCGGCAAGGGGAATAAATCAAGGGAGAGCACTACCATCAACCGGAGAGCACTCTAAAGAACGGTTAGGTCTGGAACAATTTGCCGCTGATGTCCTGATTGTCTGACAAGTCCTGGGTGACTTTGGGAGGGGACGTAGAAGAGAGTTGGAAGAGGAGAAAGGGACGTCCCCAGTGCTGCCTGACAGTTTATGTGACTGTATCTTCTTTTAGCTGTTGATGCTGCTGCTGTCAGGACCATTATTCAACTGTTGATATCTTCATTTAGCTGTTGATGCTGCTGCTGTCAGGACCGTTATTCAACTGTTGATATCTTCATTTAGCTGTTGATACTGCTGCTATCAGGACCGTTATTCAACTGTTATCTTCATTTAGCTGTTAATACTGCTGCTATCAGGACCGTTATTCAACTGTTATCTTCATTTAGCTGTTCATACTGGTGCTATCGGGACCGTTATTCAACTGTTGATATCTTCATTTAGCTGTTGATACTGCTGCTGTCAGGACC
>NC_134893.1:24523141-24553141 GCF_041734735.1 Babylonia areolata | reverse complement strand
ACACACACGGTCTATTCGTGTGTGTGTGTGTGTCCCTCTTTCTCTCCCTCTCTCTCTCTCTCTCTCTCTCGTAGGTGTGTGTGTGTGTGTGTGTGTGTGTGTGTGTAATAAATGACTCGATGGGAAAGAAGGGACAGTCGGGTACATAAAGAATACTTCCCTTCACCACACAACCCGGCACATAGAGTGTCGTTTTATGCTGTAACATGACGTTGGAACGGCTTTGTATTTGCTATACTGGGAATACGCGACAAATGGCTGATTACAGATAGAACAGAACACCACAAACATGTTGCTTCTCTGTCAATGGCATTTGCTGGATTATTTTGTTCCTCTTTCCGAGTCTTCTCCCTGGAAATCCTTCTGAGAAATAACCACATAGTTCCATCTCCCTTGACTCCTTTCTGTGTGAAAATCAAGTCTGAAACGATAATCAGTAGGCCGTGTAATTAATGACCACACAGCTGGCGATCACCTGTTATTGCTGCACTTACTGCTGCCACCACAGCTGCTGCTGCTGCTGTTGCTGTGATTGCTTCCAATACTCTATGGACGAGAGAGTGGGGGTGTAACGTCGGCAAGTACATTCTGCGCTTTGATTAAATTCTGGCCTGGATAGTTTGGACAGCAGCTGCCTTATCTGCTGTTCTGATGTTCATAGTCAGACACAACTATCATACTACTATACGGTCATTATGAAGGATAATATCTACCAATAACGATGGTAATGACTGTTATCATTTTTATTATTCTTGTTCTTATCATTATCATGATGAGCAGCAGCAGCAGCAGCAGCAGCATTATCATCTTCATCATCCTTCTTCTTCTTCTTAATAATAATAATAATAATATTTTTGTTGTTGTTGTTGTTTTCTTCTTCTTCTTCTTGTTATACTTGTGATATCCCATTCTGTGAGAGGCGGCGAGAGGATGCTTTGTTTCAAAACCTCTGAACTGTTCTGGCGACATGGCAACAGAGTGAATCACAGCGCTGAACACTGCTCGAGCACTGACGTGGATTGACATTCAGTGTTTGTGTAACTGGGGGATAACATATATGGCTGCAGTATGAGGAGAGCAAATTGACATCGTCAGTTCTTAAGTGAGAATCGAAAGAAAATAGCATCGTCATACAGAACACAACCTTAAAAAGTCACGATCTATCAAATCGAAAAAAAAAAAGAATAACAGTGTCCCAAAACAAATATATAAATACGCATAATTTTTATTGTTATAATATTAAATAGAAAATAGAACCATACAGCATGTATTAGAAAACAATCGCGCATTTAAGTTGAAAAACAAACAAACAAAAAACAACAATAACAACAAAAACAACTACAAAATATTGCCACATATTAGGACTGGAGAAAAAGTTAATCTCCAAAATATTTTGTAGAAAAAAATACACATCTGAACGTTTTCGACGTTGTGATAACATTTTGCCGTCTCTTTATCAGGATTAACAAAAAACACACCTGAAAACGTAACTGGATGTTTACGAGAAGAAAGCCGATTCGCCACACTATCTAATTAGCAAGAAACACATATCTTCACTCATGATGTGTGTGGGCGGTGTTGAGGAGAAAGGGGGTGTGGAGGTGGCAAGAAGGGGGCGGTGGAGTGTAAAGGGAAAACTACGTCTCAACAGAGCAACAACGAAACGACAACATATTAACACAGCTATGAAAGGTACACACACACACACACACACACACACACACACACACACACACACACACACACACACAGCACACACACACACAGTACACACACACACACACACACACACACACACACACACACACACACAGATCCACACACACACAGTACACACACACACACACACACACACACACACACACAGATCCACACACACACACACACACGCACACACACACACACACACACACACACACACACACACACACACACACAGCCACACACACACACACACAGCCACACACACACACACGACACACACACACACACAGAGCCACACACACACACGAGAGCCACACACACACACACACACACACACACACACACACACAGCCACCGCTCAGGGACAGTGGCTTGGACCACCGGAAGTGGCGGAAGACACAGTATCGACCTGCGCAGAACGCTGGCCACTCGACTGGCAGTGCACTTTTTGCACGCTCCTGGGTGTCATGGGAAAAAAGCAAACAAACAAAAACAACAACAACAACAACAAAACAAAAAAACTCCCCACCCCCCCACCACCACCCCTCCCTCACCGTTCCCCTTCCCTTCCGCTGTTCACACTTCCTGGGCTGTTCTTAACTGTCCGAGGTGCCATGCAAGAATCATTTATTTATGATTATAATGACACACACACACACACACACACACACACACACACACACACACACACACATATATATATATATATAATTATTATTAGTCATTTAGATATATAGCTATGTAGGAGACATTTAACAAGTATAGCTAGGCAGGAGTCATTTAGATATAGCGAGGCAGGAGACATTAACAGATATGGCGATGCAGGAGTCATCATGCATTAGATGTAGCGATGCTGGAGTCATTTAGTTATAGCTATGCAGGAGTCAGTTAGATATAGCTATTCAAGAATCATTTTGATGCAACAATGCAGGAGTCATTTAGATATAGCTGAGTCATTTAGATAAATAGAGGTGTGGACTGGATGATGACCCAAATGTGTCACTCAGTGAAGGTGGATGTCGTACAAGCTGACTGCAGCTGACCCTGGCCACCCTTCATCCGGCCTGCTTTCCCGCTGCCCCCCCCCCCCCCCCACTTTCCTCCTGCCTCCCCTTCCTACCCCACCCCTCACCCACCCCTTATCCCCCTCCCCGACGCCCCTAGCCCCCAACCCCCCGGCCCCCATCCCCGTAAGCCTCGCACCTTACCTCCCTTGAATTCCACTTCGTTTTTTGCGGCAAAGTGCACAGTGTCTGCTTTATTTTGTCTTTGCTTTTTAATGGAAGACAGTGAACGAAAACAGAATGGAGAGATTAATAATATACCATCAACTGAACGTGGTTGCTGTGGCCTTCCTGACCAAATACCGGGTCGCAGACTACCATGTACCCCACTTCTATATAATTTACACTGGCTTCCAGTATCTGAAAGAATAAAGTTCAAAATAGCGTGCGTGTGTGTTTCAGTTCACTGAAATGGTTTTGCACCATCGCGCTTCTCTGGTCGAGTAAAGATTTACAGTCTATCCCACCCTGGCCTGGATTCTTCGTCTGACACCAGGCATGTTTGAAATCCCAGGTGCACGTCTCATATTTTTCGAAACATTTGCACACTCTGGTATTTGGTTTTGGAAATCTCTACCAGAAAATGCAAGACACTGCTCCACAGTCAAAGCTTTCAAATCTAATACGAAAACATACTTGTTCAAACAATATGTTAAACAGTTGACCATTCTAACCCCCAAACCGCCTTTGTGAATCGAATGGTGTGGAGCTGGGGGCTAGTTTGGAGATAGTATTTTTTAGCGAGTTTGTACTCTATATTTTTTATATTTCTGAGTCTTAATCAGTTTAGGTGTGTTGTTTAATGCACCTGGAGCCACGGGGAATAGGCTATATAAATGCACATTATTATAACTATTGTTGTTACTATTGTATTATTATTATTGTTGTTGTTATTGTTATTATTATTGTTGTTGTTGTTGTTGTTGTTATTATTATTAACCTCACCCAGGTCCCCGAGGTCACTCTGAGGTGGGGGCACATTGTTTCCGAGCACCGGCAAAGAAGTCCTTCCAGCCCGGAACTTGGCAATCTCACAGTTGATTGGAGGGACCGGACAAACGTGATCCAATCAAAAGGCTGCCCTCGGCAACCAGTAGTTGGCTAATAAGGCCTCGTGCGGTAGGAAAGGGGGGGGGGGGGTCAGGGGGTCAGGGCTAAAGAGAGGGGGGTAATGGGGGCGGGGGTGGGGGTGGGGGGGTGGGGGGGGAGCAAAGGGAAGAAGAAGAATTTCCAAACATGTGTCACTGACCTGTGTCAGATCAATAAGAAAAGTACATGGCAGCAACATCTGTGTTCTACCGCAACATCAACACAGACACCAGTCACGTGATCCGTTCGCCATCAACACACACACACACACACACACACCGAACAAAACAACTTGCATAGGTCTCATTCGGGACGTTTCATGGTATGATGATGATGATGATGATGGTGATGATGATGACTGTCTCGCCCTGTTGTTTTTAACATTGCTTGGGAAGTTCCCAGTGAAAACCACATCCACATGTGATTGTAGTGTACACAATGGGTGACGTTTCCTGTGCGCGTGGGAGTCATGTGGGAACGACTAGTATCGTGGTCTGGGGCGTGGGGTATGAAAAATTACTATGATTTGGCTGCCACTGAGAATTTCTACACGCTTCCAGTATGAATTATAGGGGAGTGTATCGGATTGAGTCTGTCAGTTTGTTGTGGGCTGCCATGAATGCACGTCGGCATTTCTAAACTTTGTAATGCTGTTACGTCTGCGTGTTTTTAGGCAAATGTTGGGTGGATCCGTTTTCTGATAAATGAGCTACAGCTAACGTTAACGACCAAGGAAATGAATGGGTTACGTAAATGCTCGTGTTGATAAAAGAGCTTCTCTGTACCAACCTCCATCTTTCTCCCCACTCTGTCGCTCATTTTCTGTGGGAAGGTGTAGGTGTGGGGTAGGGGACTGTGTACAGAGGGAGTGTTCAAGGACGGGAAGGGGGTTATACCACGATCTGAATGAGCTCTTGTTGAAATGAAAAAAAAAAAAAATTAAAAAAGGACTGATCCCCTCCCATCCTTCGGATTTCTAAAACCTGAGAGGTGTGTTAGTAGACGATGACAGTCATGGCCGGCAGTTTAACTCCCGAGTGTTGAAAAAGAGACAAGCGATAGTTTGATATCGGCGCAATTTGTCATTACCAGCGAGAGACGGGAAATTGTAAAAAAAAAAAAAAAAAAAAAAAAAAATGGAAACTGTCATCCGTGAGAGAGTCGTCTACTAAGTAGCCCGGCTGGGGTTTATTTCACTGTTAGCGGCACTTCCTCTTTTTTTTTTCTTTTAGTATTGACTGAATAATGTTGTGGTGATAATAAAAATGAGAATAATGGATTGGTGATGCTGCTGTTGCTGCTGCTGTCGTGATGATTTTCTTTTATTGTACGATTATTGTTGTTTTTTTTGGTTTTGTTTTGCGTTGACTAAATAATGTTGTAGTGATGATGGAAATAAGAATAATGGGTCGATGCTACTGCGGTTGCTACTGCTGTCGTGATGATTTTCTTTTATTGTTATTTATTTTCATTGTTGTTGATAAGGGCCCTTCTCCCTTGGGCTACAGAAACACAAAGCTTTGTGTATACTAATGCTTTCAGGATAAGTTTTTTTTCCTTCTTTTTTTCTATTTTTATTTTAACCAGAACGACTAGCTGTAGAGGTAGGGCGCAGAAAATCGGTTTAAAAAGGACTGCATCACCAGCCAGCCTGGAAGACTGTTTCTACCACTGAGATATATGTTTACATGGGTGTTTTCCGAGTGAAACGAAACAGCAAAGAACCCATTGTAAACTTTAGAAGCGAGAGGGTGAGGGAGATCGGAGCTAGGGGGGAGGGGGAGGGAGTGGGGATTGGAAAGGAGTGGGGGGAGGGAAGGGGCGGGGTAGAGATGGAAGGGTGCATCAACCCAACAGGTGCAGATAGGGTACAGGTGTGTGTGTGTGTGTGTGTGTGTGTGTGAGCACCCAGTTATATAACGCCACACACAGCAGCCGTTTGTTCAGTGTTGTTGTGGGTGTGTCCGTCACTGTGGACTACTTTTGTCTGTCTGTCTGCCTGTCTGTCTGTTGGTCAATCTGTCTGTCTGTCTCTTATCTGTAGGTCTATGTCCGTCTCTGTCTCTCTGTCTGTGTGTTTGCTTCTTTCTCTGTGTCTCTACCCCTCTTTCCACGTTCTCTCTCTCTCTCTCTCTCTCTCTCTCTTAGTTCGTACATTCTGTGTTCAAAGTGAAGTCACCACATAGTCTGTAAATAAAATGTTAGATTACCCACTCCCTCTTCCCCCATCCCTCGCCCCCTTCCTTCCCTGATGTGTATGTATGCCCACGGCCGAAGCACATTAAACCATCTGAATATGAATATCTCACTCTCTTTCTCTTCTCTACCCAAGAATCACCTATCCTCTCTCTTCAGTTTCCCGCCGTCTCTCTCTCTTTCTCGCTATGCCTTGCCCTACTGTTAATCTGTCCCATTGTCTGTCCCTTCCCACTCACTCTGTGTCTTTCTGTCTCTTTCGCTCCCTCTCTCTCTGCTTGTCAGCTTGTTGTTTTTGATTACACTCTCACAAACGGAGGCCGACAAAAACGGCAGGAAGAAAACAACCGAACAAAACGCATATATATTTGATGTGCTTGACAACAGACGGAAGGAAGGCATTTCCAATGACATCAGAGGACGATGTGGTGAGAAGGAATCAAAGCAGCGTCACGAACTTCAGAAAAATGGAATAGAGCACATTCACCACACATTGCTTTTTTCAGTTCTGTGGATTTAATGACTTGTCCATTTATTTGTTAATGTATCATATTTATTCTTTTTATTTTTTTAATTATTATTTTTTTTTTTTATTGTTTTCCCTCAAGGCCTGACAAAGCGAGTTGGGTTACGCTGCTGGTCAGGAATCTGCCTCCGTCTCCCCGTCTCTCTGCACCCTCCCCCCCACCCCCCTTCACCACCACCCCTCTCTCTCTCTTTCCCTCTATCTCCATCTCTATCTGTACCCCCACATCCGCCTCTTTCTCCACTTCCCCTCTCCCTCTCTCTGTCTCTCACTTTATGTTTGTGTAACTCAGACTCTTCAGACTGTTTATGTTTATCGTAAAACCCATAATAGGAAGTATGAACACTAAAACGCTGTTTTTTTGGTTTTTTTTTTTAACTTTAGCTCTGTGTGTGTGTGTGTGTGTGTGTGTGTGTGTGTGTGTGTGTGTGTGTGTGTGTGTGTGCGTGCGTGTGTGTGTGTGTGTGTGTGTGTGTGTGTGTGTAGAAAGGAACACCACTGTCATCCAGTTATTTCCATGGACTGAGATGCATGCCGTGGAGTCCCGTAGGATCACTGAGTTTAATGGAACTCGATGCTTGGGATCACGCAGCACACGGCCACATGGTCCTGACATCTGTCCTCAGTTGGATGGTGGGGTGTGGGAGGTGGGGTGGGTGTTGAAGATGTCTTTTGCTCAAGATAACATCCCTGTATGTGTGTGTGAAGGCGGAACGGGTGTGGCTGTCTGTGAGTGTGGCCAAACATCTCACCCCTTTCTGCCGTGGTTTGGTTTGTTTTGTTTTTTGTTGTTGTTTTTTTTCGCGAAATCGTCTTGTGTCTCACCCGAAGATCGTGTGTGAGCTGATGATGGCTTCCGGGAGGTGAGGGCCAGAGGGCTACCTCCCTGCACACTTCAGGCACGTGAGGGAAAGAGGGTTACCTCCCTGCTCACTATTATGGGTGCTGAAGACGGTGTCAGGCTTCTTTCATCCCTCCCCTGGCAGTCTCTGATCCCTGGTCCTCCTTTTTTCCCCGAGCTAATGGATTGTCCCTGGGTCCGTATCCTGTTGTAAACCGGAGGCACTCTGAGATGATTGACATGGAGTTCATCACTTTTTTTTCCATTTCCTTTCCTGCACTGAGGTTCAGAGGTGGATTGTGGATTGGGCTTGCATGGGCGTTTGGGGTAACGCTCTGTCTGTCTGTCTGTCTTATTGTCTCTCTGTCTCTGTCTGTCTGTCTCTCTCTGCTTCTCTCTCTCTGTCCCACTGTCTGTCTGTCTCTCTGCTCGTTCATTCGTTCTCTCTGTCTGTGTATGTGGTTGTGTATTTATCTGTATGACTGTGTGTTCATTTATTCATTGATGAAATATGTGTGTGTGTGTGTGTGTGTGTGTGTGTGTGTGTGTGTGTGTGTGCTGTGCCGTGCCGTGCCGTGCCGTGCTGAAGACAACATGCAAGAGGACAAACGCACCAATCGGTGTGGGGCCCCCTAGCTGTGCCGAAAGGAAGCGTGCAGCAGACACAGACAACAGTGGTTGTTTGTTTCCCATTCGGGCCAGCACGGTGTGACGTCACGGGAACCGGGGGTTTGTGTCGGCGTGCTGCCAGACAAGTGCTGCTTCTGAAAACATGTCACCCCTGCTTTCTGAATCATGGCAAACTGTTCGGGAATAGAACCGGTGTTTTAGAAAAAAAACAACAACCAAAAACAAAAAAAAACAACAACAAAAAACAAACAAACCGAAACTGTTTTAGAAAATTAGAAATTACAAACTACAACAGAAGCGGTGTTTTAGAAAAACCCGAAACTGTTTTGGAAAATAAGAAATTACAAACTACAGCAGAACCGGTTTTATTTTTATTATTATTATTATTTAGCAAAACCCGAAACTGTTTTGGAAAATGAGAAATTACAAACTACAACAGAACCGATTTTTTTTTTTTTTTTTTTTTTTTTTTTTTTTTTTTAATAGAAAAACCCGAAACTGTTTTAGAAAATTAGAAATTACAAACTACAACAGAACCGGTGTTTCCGAAAAACCCGAAACTGTTTTTGAAAACAAAAACAAAAAAACAACAACAGAGCCCTTCCGAAACCCTGTTCGTTGAAATTGTTTGCAAAACCTTGGTTCTGAAATCCCCGGAGGTAGTCTTCGTGGATGGGTGGACATGTAAAAGTGGCCATTTTTAGCTGGAAGGTTGATGAGACGAAAGGGACAGGAAAAGGGATGGGGCAGAAGTGTTTGGGAATTGCACACACACACACACACACACACACACACACACAGGTATATAGTATGTATACAGAGAGAGAGAGAATTTGAACTTAAATAAATTGATTTTATTTTCTCAGGGTAAAAGACTGAGCAAGACAATGAGAGAGAGAGAGAGAGAGAGAGAGAGAGTGTGTGTGTGTGTGTGAGAGAGAGAGAGAGAGAGAGAGAGAGAGAGAGAGAGAGAGAGAGAGAGAGAGAGAATACATGCATACACACAGACATACACAGCGAGAGAGACAGACAGAGACAGAGAGGGTGGAATAGTTCTCAGACTCATCTTTCCTTCATAATTTATGGCCATGGTTGTTCTCCTGGAGCTACTCCCAGAACCTTGCAGTGTTGGAACGGAAGTCTCCAACAGAAATCAAAGCGGTCTTCCAGGTACCTTGTCCAACTTCGTTCAAATCGGCAAAGTGTGCGCGCTCGTGGTTTGTGTGCATGTGTGCGTGTGTGTTTGTGTGTACATGCGCGTGTGCATGCGCGTGCGCGTGCATTCGTGCATGTCTGACCATGCTTCATTTCATTTCCATTTTGTTATGAGCGCTGTGATATTTCCCCCCCGCTGTGGTCAAGAGGAAAGTGAGAGAAGAGATGGGCGCTGTGCTGTGTTGTGCCGTGCTGTGCACTGCAGTGGAGCGGAAAGAAACAGAGTGCCCTGTCTGCATTGCTCCATTGGCTCCGCTCCGCTGCCCGCCGCTATGACCGGATGTCCTTCTGATTGGAACACGGGAGACTGGCGCGTGGCGTGTGGAGGTGGAGGGAGGGGAGGGGGTGGGTGGTGGTGGTCCGTCTGTCCTTGAGTTTTGTGTCACTGTGTCTGCCTGTCTGTCTGTCTGTCTGTTTCTTTTCTGCCCTTGAAGGTGACAGTCACAACCGGAATTTTTCTAAGTGTCTACACTTCACAACGGTTTTTTTTTTCTGTGGGTTAAAGAAACAGTTAGCTGTTAACCGTTTTGTGGTGTTGGGGATTATGGTGGCGTGGCCGTCAGTGGATAGTGTTGATATGAAGCACGCGACGATATATCAGAGGATAGTGTTGAGATCAAAGCACGTGACGATATATCAGTGGGTAGCATTGAGATACAGCAGAGGAAGCACGCGACGATATATCAGCGGATAATGTTAAGATGAAGCTCGCGACGATATATCAGTGGATAATGAAATAAAGCACGCGACGATATATTAGTGGATAGTGTTGAAGTGAAAGCTCGCGACGATATATCAGTGGATAGTGTTGAGATGAAGCACGCGACGATATATCAGTAGATAGTGTTGAGGTGAAAGCACGCGACGATATATCAGTGGATAGTGAGTGTTGAGATGAAGCTCGCGACGATATATCAGCGGATAGTTTTGGGGTGAAAGCACGCGACGATATATCGGGGGATAGTGTTAGGATGAAGCACGCGACGAAAAGGCATGCACCTGGCAGGGTATCGTGTTCCAGACTGCCTGTGCTGGTCGTAATGCTTTTTACCTGGGGACGATGCCAAGGTACTGGCTAATCCTCTCTGATCTGCTGCTCACGCTCTGACACAGTTTCACTTTTACGGGTTTTGTTTTGGTGGTGATGGTGTTTTTGTCTTGTTTTCGTTTCGTTTTGTTTTTTGGCTACAGCCGAGTGCGGTATCCCTGACTGTATTGATTGTAATGGCTGAGTGAAATGAAACTGAAACCCTGATTGGTTTCTGTGGTTTGTGTCATGGACGGTTTGTTATTAATATTATTATTATTATTATTTTGTAGCCGTGGTCCCGAGTGGTGTATTTATAATGAAAGGGTACGGTACAAAAGAACTAACTGAATGATGATTGACTGAATTAAAGGATAGACAAGAATTCCCGCACACAGGCCAGGAACATACAGAGGTCAGTCACAAATGGGTTTTTCAATTGTTTTATTTACAATAGTGATTAGATGAGAAGAAGACATACGAGGAAGAGAAGAGATAAAACAGTACCTGAACAGCCACAAGTAAACAGATGTCATTAAGCACATGTCAGCACAAGTGAATAATAAAGCACATGTAAACATGGAAAGACTATTACTCTGCTTGGGATAAGCAACAACATAAGATAATGCATATATGTGAAGACCAAACACTGACATCAAATGACATTTCTAATACATTTAAATAGTGCAGTTGAAGTTATTGAAGCTATGCTGATTTATGAAAGTACACTGACAGTATAGATTAGGTAAAGCTTATGCTGTGTCAAAGTGACTCAAATGAATCAGGTAGCACTATACTGGAGTAAGCCGTATAGGAGAGAGCATGATAACTAAATTTCAATTAACAGACTGATACATATCAGGTGGTTTTAACCAATAACTGATATTAATCCAACACTATATTGTAATCTTGACAGAATACTACACACATCTTAGAGTACTGAGCACACTGTAACTGTGAAACACTGTAGCAGTACAACTGATATCAGCATGTAAAATAATACATGAATAATAAACAAGATAATAGAATCAGGAGGGGAGGCTTTGATAAAATATTGGCAAACTGATAGACCAGATAGTGAAGAACCATCATGGCTTAACCATTAAGTTGTGAATGAACTTACACAAGTAATCTGTTTCATCAAAGCCAAATATCAACATAACTAAGCTTGTACTCAACATTTAAATCTCCTCTGCTGAAGTGGGATAAGTAACCTAACCTTCATCAGTGACAGCAGATGAGAAAGAACGTGTAATATGCATTCACTAGAACATTCTGGAACAAACTGTCAGCGTCCAGAGACGTCATTGACTGTGACGTTAAGAAGACTTAAATGGAACACTGCTTCAAGCATATGACGACATGACTATTTTCCAGATTAATCATAGCTGACTACATGTCAACGCAATAACTGAACAAAGCAAAATCAACATACTCATATGAACACAAGTACTGTGTCAAATAATACAATTTTCAAATCATCAACACATTCTGCACACTAGTACTTTCAGCGATACGTAGCGAGACACTGTCCGTTGGGGCCGTGACACACACTCACTGCTTGTGAAACAGCAAGAAAGAGAGCAGGCTCTAGTCAGATGACTGACCAGGTGACCAGATGATCACCCACTCCACCAATTTATGCAAATTAAGCTGACTGCAAAGACAATCACGTGTGCTGCGAAGCAGACTGGCTCAAATCAGGCTAAATCTGGTAAGAACTGTGCTTGTTTCAAGGTGTTCAATGATAGATTTCTAAATGATTCCTGAACCGATCTACATCGGATAAGTCGCAAAAGAAAGAGCTCAACATCTACTTTCTAATGAATATAAAATGAAGTGTTGATTATTTAAGATGAATTTATAATCTTAATTTAAGTCACCAGAGAAGGGTCAGTTTTAGCGAGCTCATCGCGTAAAATTACAAACTGATTAAATCAAATTAACGTAGGCAAACATAAATGGAATAGATCAAAAGATGGAATTGCAACGATAGTGCAGTGAACGATACAGAGACCTGATTTAATAGATGTTTAGAGATTAGGTTGAGAATGAGCTTTGCATTCAAACCGGAAATGGCGTCACACATTCTGCGCGGGTCATTGTAGACCGCCAAGTCAGTTGCGAAAACGGCGTCTGCTATAGATCAGCTTTCAGCTTGTGCTGTGAGTTGAGTCGCCAGTCGTACTGAGCACATGGCTGCAATTATTATTGTTATTATTATTATTGTCGTTGTTGTTGTCGTTGTTGTTGTTATTGTCATTATTATTATTATCAGTAGTAGTAGTAGTGGTAGTAGTAGTAGTAGTAATAGTCACAGCAGTGTCATTATTAATATACCGTCACCTGCGTGTATGAAACGTTGAACCATACTGGCGTCAAAACGAATACTAAGTATAATTCAAAAGAAGGAGAAAATAATGTAAATCAAATGGAATCCATGGAGGAATCTCTCCCCCCCCCCCCCAACCCCCCGCTCCCCCCTGCACCCCCACCACCCTCTTTCTCTCTCCCCGTCTCCCACCTCTCTCTCTCTCTCTCTCTCTGTGATTCATATCCACGTTACGAACATAATTCGCGAAACAAAACAAAACAAACAAAAGAGAAACAAGAAGGACGAAGGACAGCGGATATTTGACGATCAGTTTGTGTGACATTTCCAGTCCATGCCACGTCACATGTCTTGGGTTGCACGGCGCCAGAGACTGGTCCACTTGTTGCCATGGTTTCCAACAGACAGGCTGTTTGCCGTGCCGGGAAAACAGCTGATGAGGCCAATTCCCATCACAGAGACTGCAGACAGAAATCAATGACTTCGCTGAGTTTTCAAACCATCAAGAGAAACCTTAAACATTTTTTTTTTCTTCAAACCTTGAAAACAAGGAAGGGGAAAAAATGATAGAATTCATTTCCATATAGACATATCTGTATGACAACGTGTTATGCTGTATGATATCATAAATATACACACACACGCGCGCGCGCGTACACACACACACACACACACACACACACACACACACACACACGTATATATGTATGTATATATATATATATAGAGAGAGAGAGAGAGGGAGAGAGAGGTTTCGACATTTCTGTTGCGCGCGCGCGCGCGCACACACACACACACACACACACACACACAGTTATATCTATCTATTATCTCTCTCTCTCTCTGTCTCTCTGTCTCTCTCTCCCTCTCTCTCTCTCTCTCTCTCTATATATATATATATATATATTTATATATAATATCAAGATGTTTGAATTTTTATTTTATGAAAGATAATAACATGTACAACTATGAAATGTAATTTTGACGTGGATACGTGAAACAACGAATATCGGACAAACATACAATGAACGACCTCCAGCTCCCCACTGTGCCCCCTCCTCCCAGTAAAAAAAAAAAGAAGTAGAAGAAATAAAAAGAAATCCCCTTGCAATTATTATACAGAACATTTGGAGCGGACGAGGTTGCCTGCCTTTCATACTGGAAGGAGCGACAACCTTGGTCGCCTTTTGGGTGTCACCGTTTGTGTTCACGTGACCTGTGATGGCATATTGTCAGCCAGTGAAAAGCTCCGACAAGCCTTGTTTATGCGTCAGTGGGCCAACGGGGATGTGACCTCGAATTAATTCCTGGGGTTGAAGAATTCCTTCTTTTCTCTTATCTAGATTACACCCCCCCCCTTACCCCCCTCCCCCCACACCCCTGATGAATAAAACATCTGAGCATTGAGTCTTCTTCTGTGTATGTGTGTCTCTCACTCCTTATCTCTGACTCAGTCTCTCTCTGTTGCTCTCTGTCTGTCTGTCTGTCTTTCTCGGGGTGTGTGTGTGTGTGGGGGGGGGGGGGGGGGATAGAAGGTGGAATTGTGAAGATGGTGACGAGTAATTCAGGTCAGAAGAAGTGACAGGTGTGTTTTCAACGTGGTTTGATGTTGTTGTTGTTGTTGTTGTTTTCTCTTTTGTTCACAGTCAATTTCTTTCTACTTTCTTTTTCTTTCCACTTTCTCGTGTTTTGTGTTGAATCTCTCCGTCTCTGTCTGGTCAAACTGTCTCTATCTCTCGGTCTCTTTGACAAAAAAAAGGCACAAGAAACAAAAAAGGAGAACAAGAAAGAAGAAGAAAAAAACCAAAAAAACAAAAAAACAAGGACAACAAAAACAGAACAAAACAAAAAAAAGCACTTCCTTGTCTTTGACTGTCGTTGATAAATAATTTGTTTTATTTTGTGTTAAATCTCTGTCATTGTTTCTATCTCTGTCTCAGGCTCCGTCTTTCTCTATGCCCGACTGTGTCTGTCTCTCTCTCTCTCTCTCTCTGTCCTTTCGTGAGTGTGTGGAGGGGGAGACGGAACGGGTAATGCTGTTAATATTGATGTTGGTCTGTGCAATGACTGCAGGCAGAGCTCTGTGTTTCTGTGGTGTTGATGTTGGTCTGTGTAATGACTGCAGAGCTCTGCGTGTGTTTGTGTGTACGTGTGGTGTTGCTGTTGGTCTGTGCAATGACTGGAGAGCTCTGTGTGTTTCTGTGGTGTTGATGTTGGTCTGTGTAATGGCTGTAGAGCTCTGTGTGTGTTTGTCTGTACGTGTGGTGTTGATGTTGGTCTGTGCAATGACTGGAGAGCTCTGTGTGTGTTTGTGGTGTAGATGTTGGTCTGTGTAATGACTGCAGAGCTGTCTCTCTCTCTCTCTGTCTCTGTGTGTGTGTGTGTGTGTGTGTGTGTGTGTGTGTGTGTGTGTGTGTTGTTGTTGTTGTTGTTGTTGGTGTTGATGTTGGTCTGTGTAATGACTGGAGAGCTCTGTTTGTGGTGAAGATGTTGGCCTGTGCAGTGACTGCAGAGCTCTCTCTCTCTCTCTCTCTCTCTGTGTGTGTGTGTGTGTGTGTGTGTGTGTGTGTGTTGTTGTTGTTGTTGTTGTTGTTGTTGTTGATGTTGGTCTGTGCAATGACTGCAGAGCTGTGAGTGTTTGTGGTGGGTGTGTGTGGAGAAAGCGGAACATGTGAATGTTGGTCGTGGTGAATGGAATGACCATCAGAGTTACGTGTTCTGATAATGTCATGTAGTTGGTCCATGGAATGACTGTCATGTCTGTGTGGTCTGTGTGTTCAGGCCAAGTAGTGGAACAGGTGATTAAAAAAAATCCTGATGACGGTGAAGATGATGACGATGTTCATGATGATGCTAGTTGTTGTGATGGTGATGATGTTGATGATGATGGTGATGTTGATGGTGATGTTGATGTTGATAATGGTGATGATGTTGATGATAGTGATAGTGCTGATGATGATAATGGATGATGATGGTGGTGGTGATGGTTATGAATGACAATGATGGTGGTGGTGATGAAGATGTTGGTGGTCATGGTGATGATGATGATGATGATGATGATGAAGAATGATGTTGATGATGATGGTTATGATGATGCTGTGATGATGATTGTGATGAAGAGTGATGATGATGATGATAATGACGATGACGTTTTGTGTGTTCCAGGAGCTGGTGGGCAGCACGTCCCAGCAGAGGAACTGGCGGGGCATCGCCATCGCCCTGCTGGTGATCCTGGTGGTGTGTGCCCTCATTATCACTGCCGTCATCCTGGCCACGCCCAGTACGTGTGTGTGTGTGTGTGTGTGTGTGTGTGTGTGTGTGTGTGTGCGTGCGTGCGTGCGTGTGTGTGTGTGTGTGTGTGTGTGTGTGTGTGCGTGCGTGTGTGTGGGTGCGTGCGTGCGTGCGTGTGTGTGTGTGTGTGTGTGTGCGTGCGTGCGTGTGTGTGTGTGGAGGGGTGTAGGAAAGAGAGAGAGGAAGGGAGGGAGGGGGAGAGAGAGAGTGTATATATATATATATATATATATATATATCGTGTCCTAATCTCAAGCTCTCTTTCTCTGCCTTCTCTCTCTCTCTCTCTCTCTCTCTCTCTCTCTCTCTCTCTCTTTTATCGATCCCTCTTTTTCTATCCCTCTCTTTTCTTAGTCTTTATCTCTTCTTCTTTTTCTGTCTCCACCCTCTTCTCTCGTCTTTCGCTCTTTCTCCTTTTTTTTTCTCTCTTTCTCTCTGTCTCTGCCTGTCTGTTTCTGTCCCTCTCAATCTGTCTCTGTCTCGCTCTTTCCCTTTCCGTCTGTCCCTCTCTCTGTCTACCTCCGTCTCTCTTTCCCCTTATATCTCCCTCCCTCTTTTTCTCTCCCCCCCCCCCCTCTCTTTCTTCCTCTCTCACCCTCTCTCTCTCTCTGTTCCTCCCCCTCCGTCCCTTTCTCTCTCTCTCTCTCTCTCTCTCTCTGTCTCTGTCTCTCTTTCTCTGTCTCTCTCTATCCTTTCGTGAGTGTGTGGACGGATCTGGTATGATGTGTTTTTTTTTTGGGGGGGGGTTGTTGTATTTTTTCTGCTTCGACTTGAGCTGATCTTCAACATGAACTGTTTTGTTTTTGTTTTTCTGTATCTCGGATTTGTTTCTACATGCATCTATTAAGTTGGTTCATCTGGTTTGTTTCTCTCGCACTTTTCCTCTCTGTTTTCCATCACTGTTTGTTGTTCTTCTTGCTATCCGTCGGTGACTCTTTCCTTCTCTCTATCCGTATCTCTTTCATCCCTTCTGCATGCTCTCCTCTGTACTATCTTTGTCATTCTGCACTCAGTCCTGCGTTAATGGCTATTGTTGTTACTGTTCTTGTTGTTGTTACTGTTCTTGTTGCTGTTGTTTTTGTTGTTGTTGGTAGTGGTGGTGTTCTTCTCTTGGTGTTGTTGTTGGTCATCATCTTCTTCTCCTTCTTCTGTTAATTGTTTATCGCGTTTTTTTGTTTGTTGTTTTTTTTTCAGAAAGTGGAGGAGAAACTGGTTCGCTGACATAATTCTTCATGTATTTATCCCTTCTCGTAGTCATTGTCACATTTAACGCCACCAGTGCTTTGTAACCAGACTTGTATTTGTGTTTGGTGGAAAGGCTGCCAGTGCCTTCTTTCAGACCTTTCGCCGTGCGCGCGTGTATCTGTGTGTGTTGTGTGTGTGTGTGTGTGTGTGTGTGTGTGTGTGTGTGTGTGTGTGTGTGTGTGTGTGTGTGAGTGCTGTGTTTGTGGTCATCAAGAGGAGAGAGTTTAGTGCTGTGATGCTTTGCTCATGAAGCACTTGGGGATGCCGGGGCTTATTTCATTGTAAGCAGTATTCCCACGTTATGAAAATTCTCTGCTCGAAATTTCCGCTTTTCTATCGATGTGTTTTCTTCTGGCTTTTCGCTGTATCGCGTGTCATCTCTGCTTGTTTTTTTTTTCTGCTTTGCTTGTCCATTTACATGTATTTTTTGTTTTGTTTCTTCAGAAACGGTTGATTTTTTTCTGGACTTGATAATCGGACACTTTACTTTTAAAGTGTATTCCTTTATTCTGGACACGACGGGCGCAGTAGCCGAGTGGTTAAAGCGTTGCACTTTCAATCTGATGGTCTTGGGTTCCAGTCTCGGTAACGGCGCCTGGTGGGTAAAGGGTGGAGATTTTTCCGATCTCCCAGGTCAACACATGTGCAGACCTGCCGTGTATACGCAAGCAGAAGACCAAATACGAACGTTAAAGATCCTGTAATCTATGTCAGCGTTCGGTGGGTTATGGAAACAAGAACATACCCAGCATGCATCCCCCAAGAACAGAGTATGGCTGCCTAAATGGCGGGGTAAAAACGGTCATGCACGTGAAAGCCCACCCGTGTATACACGAGAGAACGTGGGAGTTGCACCCCACGAACGAAGAAGAATCCTAGACATGATAAATGAACACTTTTGAGATGTATTCGCTTTGTCGCTTCGAAACGAAAGGAGCATAATGGCAAGAGGGATTGGGAGAAATAAGTGAAAGGTCCGAGAGACTATGCATATGGATTATAATACAATTTTCTGTTAACAAAAAATAATGTACTGTTAAAAGACAGCGACAGCACAAAGGAGATTGGTTATGGAGGGCGAAAAGGGAGAGAGTGTGGGCATGATCAAAAGAAAAGAGAGAGAGAGAGAGAAAGAGAAAACAAAAAAAAAAAGCAAATTGATGGAGAGAATGAATGAGTGTTGCGAAGGGCAATGGGGTTTGGGGGTGCATGCATAAGCGCAACCCTTACTTATTGAATTAGAATTTTCCTTTCATTGGGCATAAAATGTGGTGTATATCCACACTGGCAATACCATGCGTATGATGATTGATCAATATGCATCAGGAGAATATGTCTTTGAAAGAAAAGGACCTTCTCGGCAAAGGTAAAGAATCAAAGAATCAACCATGCAACCAAACAAACAAAGAGACAAACCATGCAGCAAGCCAACAAAGAAACTCAACACATAAAATCCTCTTGGTATGATCTGCTGCACTTTTTTTTTTGTTCTCCACTTTCATGATCCTTTGTTGTTGTTGTTTTTCATTGTTCGTTTTCTTTGGTTTTTGACTCACTTGTGTAAACAAAGTGAGTCTATGTTTTAACCCCGTGTTCGGTTATCTGTGTGTGTGTGTGTGTGTGTGTGTCTGTCTGTGTGTCTGTGTGTGTGTGTGTCTCTGTGTGTGTGTGTGTGTGTGTGTGTGTGTGTCTGTGTGTGTGTGTGTGGCTGTGTGTCCGTGGTAAACTTTAACATTGACATTTTCTCTGCAAATGCTTTGTCAGTTGACACCAAATTAGGCATAAAAATAGGAAAAATTCAGTTCTTTTCAGTCATCTTGTTTAAAACAATATTGCACCTCTGGGATGGGCACACAAAATAAAAAATGAAGCCTAATTATATGCAAACTGTATTTACTGTTATATTTATATTTTTTTGTATTCTCTAAACATGCCACTTTGATCTGATATTCTGACACAACATCAAGAGCAGTCATTATTCTCATTTTTTGTTCAAACAGGAACTTCTTTTGCTAAGCATGGAAGTTTTTTTTTGTTTTTTTTTGCAAACGTTTTTGGTGCAGATAGTAAAAAAGGGAAATTACTCTGTAATTAATGCTAGGGGACTTAATTTGCCACAAGTGAGTCTTGAAGGCCTTGTCTCTCTTGTTTCTTTCTTTTTTTTATTTGTATGTCCTGTGATTCGTTGTTTTTTTGGTTTTTTTTCTATTCTATCTTTTTATTTTTCTTCCCTCCCTCACTACTCTCTCTCTCTCTCTTGAAATAAAAAAAAGTACATGCATTTAAGAAATTTGATCGTGAATATCTCATGAAGAAGTTAAAAACCACTGTAATTCATAGAAATCCATTCCCTGTAGTGTTTATGATGATATTAATAGTTATAAGATGCGCCTCTCTCCTTCTCCCATATTGCCCACATTTTCTTTCATGAATCTCATTCTTGTGTGTACATTGCTGTATTATTGTTCTTCCATTTTCTTTGATATGTGTTGTAATTTAACTATGTAATGTAACTTTTGACCCTCCCCCCCTCTCTCTCTCCTCTATTGAGTTATCTGTCTCTCTGTCTGTCTGTCTGTCTGTCTCTCTCATTTAATCTTTTCTTCTTTACTCTCTCCCCTCTCGCCCCCAGCCCCCTTCTCTCTCTTTTCCACTTTTCTGACACGAATTTTCTCTATTTATGCTTGAGCGTTTCTTTTTCTTTTTGTTTATGCATTTATTTAATTTTGTACCCCAGGGCTGGGTGGAAAAAAGCATTTTTGTCATTATGCTTATCTCAATACCCTGGAAAAATAAAATTTCGTTCGTTCGTTCGTTCTCTCTCCCTCTAGCTCTCCCTCCACTCCCCTCTCTCTCTCTCTCTCTCTCTCTCTCTCTCTCTCTCTCTGTGTGTGTGTGTGTGTGTGTGTGTGTCTGTCTGTCTGTCTCTCTTTCTGTCCTTGGTTGACCTATTCTGATTGCTTGATTGCTACTTAACAATAGAGTTACTGAAAAAATACGTCAAGTTCATCTTTGTCATAGGACATGTAAATAGTTGTCTTCCTTTCTTTGGTACCCTCTGTTAACTTGACAGATCTATGTTTTCTTTACTAGGGTAGGATGTAAACATCCCATTAAGTGTTTAATCCTTTTCCATCAATAACAAAAAAAAAAGAGAGTTAAATTGTGGATGTGGATGAATCCTATTTGTGCAGACCTGGAGAACAAGTTCCTGGGAGAAAAGTTCACCCTGGAGGACTACATGGACAAGTCGTTCAAACCCAAGACCTTCACCGCCACCTGGCTACCTGGTGAGTGGCCACACTGGTTACCTGGTATACTGACCACACTGACCAACTGGTCACCTAGTGAGTGACCACCTGGTTACCTGGTGAGTGACCACATTATTGGCCACCTGGTTACCTGGTGAGTGACCACACTGGCCACCTGGTTGCCTGGTGAGTGACCACATTAATGACCACCTGGTTACCTGGTGAGTGACCACACTGACCACCTGGTTACCTGGTGAGTGCCCACACTGACCACCTGGTTACCTGGTGAATGACCACATGATTGGCCACCTGGTTACCTGGTGAGTGACCACACTGGCCACCTGGTTACCTAGTGAGTGACCACATTATTGACCACCTGGTTACCTGGTGAGTGACCACATTATTGGCCACCTGGTTACCTGATGAGTGACCTCATTATTGGCCACCTGGTTACCTAGTGAGTGACCACACTGGCCACCTGGTTACCTGTTGAGTGACCACACTGTCCACCTGGTTGCCTGGTGAGTGACCACATTAATGACCACCTGGTTACCTGGTGAGTGCCCACACTGACCACCTGGTTACCTTGTCAGTGCCCACACTGACCACCTGGTTACCTGATGAGTGCCCACACTGACCACCTGGTTACTTGGTGACCTCATTATTGACCACCTGGTTGCCTGGTGAGTGACCACATTAATGACCACCTGGTTACCTGGTGAGTGCCCACACTGACCACCTGGTTACCTGGTGAGTGACCACATGATTGGCCACCTGGTTACCTGGTGAGTGACCACATTAATGACCACCTGGTTATCTGGTGAGTGCCCACACTGACCACCTGGTAACCTGGTGAGTGACCACATCAATGACCACCTGGTTGCCTGGTGAGTGACCACATTAATGACCACCTGGTTACCTGGTGAGTGCCCACACTGACCACCTGGTTACCTGGTGAATGACCACATGATTGGCCACCTGGTTACCTGGTGAGTGACCACACTGGCCACCTGGTTACCTAGTGAGTGACCACACTGACCACCTGGTTACCTGGTGAGTGACCACACTGGCCACCTGGTTACCTAGTGAGTGACCACATTATTGACCACCTGGTTACCTGGTGAGTGACCACATTATTGGCCACCTGGTTACCTGATGAGTGACCTCATTATTGGCCACCTGGTTACCTAGTGAGTGCCCACACTGACCACCTGGTTACCTGGTGAATGACCACATGATTGGCCGCCTGGTTACCTGGTGAGTGACCACACTGGCTACCTGGTTACCTAGTGATTGACCACATTATTGACCACCTGGTTACCTGGTGAGTGACTTCATTATTGACCACCTGGTTACCTGGTGAGTGACCACATTATTGGCCACCTGGTTACCTGATGAGTGACTTCATTATTGACCACCTGGTTACCTGGTGATTGACCACATTATTGGCCACCTGGTTACCTGATGAGTGACCTCATTATTGGCCACCTGGTTACCTGGTGAGCGCCCACACTGACCACCTGGTTACCTGGTGAGTGACCACCTGGCGACTGACTACATTGTGACCATCTTGAGTTGTTCTGTCACGTGCTGTACTTGTCGGGGGTGGTTAGAAGGAAAGAGGGGGCGGGGAGAGGGAGGTAATTAGAAGGAAAGAGGGGGCGGGGAGAGGGAGGTAATTAGAAGGAAAGAGGGGGCGGGGAGAGGGAGGTAATTAGAAGGAAAGTGGTGGCGGGGTGAGGGGTGAACAACGGATGTTTAGAGTTATAACTATATACATATTTCACAGCAACAACGTAAGGACTATTTTCTCGAAAGCAGATATGGTTTCATTAAAAAAAAAAAAAAAAGAAAAAAGGGTTAAACAATGGAGAGAAGGTTTAAATTATTGACGCCTGCTTCTGGTCAACCTCTGACTGAACACACAACGACTGTGTCAGGCACTTGTGCACCATGAATAGCTTGGAAAATGCGTTTGGGAAATCGATGTTTTGGAGAAAAAACAAACAAACAAACAAAAGCAACTGGTCTGTAGACGATAGCTGTCGATTTTCTTTTTCTTTTTTTTTTTTTTTTTTTTTGGTTGCAGGAAAGCTCCTCTAGTTATGAGTGTCTGCATACATCGTCGTTTGCCCAACATTCAGCTTCATTTTTGGTGCCATGGCCTCAAGACAAACATTGTGCAAATTCCCAAGGGGTCTTCAATTATGTTTCTGAATTGTGTAGATAAAAAAAGACACAAACAAAAATACACATACCTGGAAATAGAGTGGATGTGTGGGTGGTGTGTGTGTGTTTGTGTGTCTGTGTGTTTTTGAGAGAGAGGAAGAGAGGAGAGAGAGAGAGTGTGTGTGTGTGTTTGCTTGAGTGTGTGCGTGTGTCTCTCTGTGTATTTTAGAGAAGAGAGAGAGAGTTTGTGTGTGTACGCGTGCACGCGGTGTGTGTGTGCGTGTGTGTTTTTGAGAGAGAGAGAGAGAGTGTGTGTGTGTGTGTGTGTGTGTGTGTGTGTGTGTGAACTGTTGGTGAACGTGTTTATTGATTGACAGAACGGCTGGCCGATTGCGTGATAGGCTGCACTCTGTCTGAGACATGAAGCAACAGACACATTGCAGGGAGGGGGAGGCGGGTCAGACAGAGGGAGATGGATGTTTTGCCCATTCCAGCATCTCCATAGAAATATCAGAAGAAAAAAAGGGGAATAAAAAAAAAAAGAAAGAAAGAAAGAAAAGTAAAATAAAAGGAAAACGTCAGACATTGGTGACACACTATATATGACGTCATATTTGAGAGAGACAGAGAGAGGGACAGAGCACCGTTCCATCATCATTTTAAAAAAAAACAACCTCTTCGTGCCAATAGTGCATAATGCCACCACCAGAGGTCTCCACTGCTGCTTGTCTTGTGCTGTCTTAGCTAGCATCCCCCAGGTATAGCCGTTCTCATGCCTTGTGCTGTCTTGGCTAGCCCACTCCAGGTACAGCCGTTCTCCTGCCTTGTGCTGTCTTAGCTAGCTTCCCCTAGGTCTAGCCATTCCCCTGTCTTGTACTGTCTTAGCTAGCTTCCTCCAGGGATAGCTGTTCTGCTGTCTTGTGCTGTCTTAGCTAGCTTCCTCCAAGGATAGCCGTTCTCCTGTCTTGTGCTGTCTTAGCTAGCTTCCGCAAGGTCTAGCCATTCTCCTGTCTTGTGCTGTCTTAGCTAGCTTCCTCATGGTATAGCCTTTCTCTTGTTTTGTACTGTCTTAGCTAGCCCAAACTTCTCGGCATAAAGTGGCAAGAGAAGATACCTGACACAGAGGTGCTCACTCGTGCAAACTTGCCCAGCATCTACACCATATTGATGCAGGCCCAGCTGCGCTGGGCAGGCCATGTAGTTCGCGTGCCAGACCACCGGCTCCCCAAGAAACTGCTGTACGGCGAACTCCAACATGGCAAGCGCTCCCATGGAGGCCAAAAGAAGCGCTTCAAAGACCCTCTGAAAGCTTCTCTGAAGGCCTTCAACATCAGCCACGACACGTGGGAGCTGAATGCAATGGACAGACCAAAGTGGCGTTCAACTGTCCACAAAGGCACCAAATCCTGTGAGGCCAACAGAATCGCTGCAGCAGAGCAACGCAGACAGGCCAGGAAAAGCAGTGCCAGCAAGTCCCCGACAGCCACCACCATCTCCTGTCCACACTGCGTCAGAACCTTCCGGGCGCACCCACAGAGCCCAACCCACCCACCCCCAGGATGACTAGATGGTCCTCGTCGATCCCGACGGACGAACCGCACACTGTCTTAGCTAGCCCACTCCATGTATGGCCGTTCTCCTGTCTTGTCCTGTCTTAGTTAGCTTCCTCCAGGTATAGCCGTTCTCCTGTCTTGTGCTGTCTTATCTAGCTTTCCCCCAGGTATAGCCGTTCTCCTATCTTGTACTGTCTTAGCTAGCCCACTCCAGGTATAGCCGTTCTCCTGTCTTGTGCTGTCTTAGCTAGCTTCCCCCAGGGGTATCCGTTCTCCTATTTTGTGCTGTCTTAGCTAGCTTTCCCCAGGGTCTAGCCGTTCTCCTTCAGTTCGTTTTGAACCGTTCTGCGCCATGTCGCCCTTGGTCTTCTTGTCGCTCTTTTCCACGCGGTGTCCAGCGAAGGGCTGTTGTTGGAAAATCATAATCATGGTGGCTTTCTGAGGCCGTGTCCTATCCAGCACCATCTTCTTCACTTGATCTCCTTGAGAGGAAAGATATTTATTCCCCAGTTACGAACGATTTGAGTTAACGCGTTTGCATAGGAAGCGAGAGAATCTGAGCGCACTAGTTCGTATCCCACAGTCGCCGGTATTTTCTCCCCCTCCATTAGACCTTGAGTCGTGGTCTGGACGCTAGTCATTCGGATGATACGTTAAACTGAGTTCCCGTGTGCGGCATGCACAACGAAGGGGTTGTCGTTGGCAAAATTCTGTATAAAAATCCACTTCGATAGGAAAACAAAGGCAGGCATAAAAACAACAACAAAAATGGGTGGCGCTCTCAGTGCAGCGACAGGGTCGGAGAGTAGCCCGAATTTCACACAGAGAAATCTGTTGTGACAAAAAAAAAGAGAGTAATACAATACAGTGCAATACAGTACAGTACAATACAATACAATACAATACAATATCCTCACTCCTCCTTCTTCTTCATCTGCAACTACTCCCCACCCCAGTGTCCTGTGTCCACTCCTTTTTACTGCTTTACTCCAATCCCCCACCCCCCATCTTTTGCCATGATAGGCAGCTGACATCGTGTTGGGGGTGAGGGAAGGGGGCTGGATGGTGTGAAGCCGAGATGGAGGAGTAGAGGGCTGGCTGAGGTGTGTTGCAATTAACTAGGGGTTAGCGCCGGCCTCTGAGATAACGAGCTGTGATGTCTGCCCACTCTGGGGTGTTTTCAAGGGATTGGGGGGTGGGGTGGAGTGTTTTCAAGGGATTGGAGGTGGGGTGGGGTGGGGTGGGGTCTGTGGAAGGGTGAGGGGGTAGGAGAGAGGAAGGAAGGGGAGACAACTGAAAGCGCCGAACTCTTTTTTTTTTAATTCAAGGATGAAGATTTTGGGCAGGGCCTGTTCTTCCAATCTGTCCTTGAGACACACACACACACACACACACACACACACACACACACACACACACACACAGAGGAGGGGGGTATTCAAAATGCGCCGAAATCAATGATTGGGTCTACATCCCGTAAACATAGATGCTTGTTAAAAAGGGGCTTGCGAAGAAAATAATGGAAAAGTATGTAGTGGCAGAGAAAATAATGCTCTCGATGTTTTTCGGTGGATAGACGTTACACATCACTACGACTCGAACTGCTCGTGATGTGATCACGAAACTGCCGTTTGTAAAACAGATGGACTGGACAATGAACGTGGTGGCCCATTTCAGCATGCTGTCTGTCTGTATGTGTGTGTGTTGCAGGAGACAGGTACCTGTTCCGGAACGACGACGGAGCACTGCACGTGTTTAACTGCACCACCAACACCTCTTCCATGCTGCTGGACAACACTACCTTTGTGAGGACTGTCCGTCTGTCTGTCTGTCTGGCTGTCTTTGTGTCTGACCGACTGTCTGTCTGTCTGTCTGTATGTATGTATGACTGCCTGTTTGTCTGACCGACTGTCTATCTGTCTGCATGTCCGCCTGTCTGTCTGATTGTCTGTCTGTCTGCCTCTCCTCTCCGTGTCTCTCTCTCTCTCTCCTTCCCCACCCTCTCTCTTTCTCTCTCTCTCTCTCCCTCTCTATCCTTCCCCACCCTCTCTCTCTTTCCCTCTCCTCCCCCTTTCTCTCTCTTTCTCACTGTCGCATTCTCCCTTCCTCCATCTCTCTCCGTCTCTCTCTTCACACACACACACACACACACACACACACACACACACACACACACACACGTACTGTTAGATGGCTGAGGAATTTCTAGGCAGTAGTAAAGTCATGAGGCTGGTTTAAGATTGATATTGTTAGGGTATACCGCTCACTGAACGCTCACCAGCTGTGTGTCCTGACGTCACAGAACTCTGGAGAGCTCTTCGCCAGAGGAGAAGGAAGAATACATGAAGCCACACAGTCACACCAGGGACGCGGTTCTTTACTTGGTCTGGCACAGCTTTTCCGCCAGAGAGCATAGCAGCCGCTGATCGGCGACACAGGGCTGTCAGCTCCTGCCCTGCCATCAGGCGTTCCATGCCCCTCCTGTGTGACTGTGTGCGTGCTTCAGTGTTTGGGCTATGAAACCACTTGTGTGTCCACCGTTCTTGTCTGCTGATAATGTCCACTGATGATGTTCACTGATGATGTCCACTGGTGATGTTCACTAATGGTGTCCACTGACGATGTTCACTATTGGTGTCCACTGATGATGTCCCCTGCTGATGGAGACAAACAGGGGTGAGCGGCCTTTCTGACTGGCTGACACACGTACATTTTGACCCCCCACCCCACCCCCCACTCCTCCAAAAGAAAAGCGTACATGCTTTAGAGCTTTGGACCAGTTTGTCCCATTTAGCATGCGATTTTGACTGTGCGATGTTACAGGGTGCTCCTGCTTGCAGTGTAATAAAAATTGTTCATCTGGGTTGGGCATTCTGTTTTTATTTATTTATTTTTAAAAGTAGTTTCAAGTGATGTTAATATAGAATTTGGTACCTGCGGTTATTTCTTTTTAATTAACATTCGTGTCCATATCTGTCCCACGTCCATCAGTGTTTTTTTGGTTGTTTTTTTTCCAGTTATTTCTTCTTTTTTCTTCATTTATTTTTCATTTACCACCTTCCTTCCGCTTTACGTTTACTCTTTCTCCTCCTATGCCTCTCTCCCTCCCTGCCCCCACATCCTTCCTGCCCAGTCCCCAGTTAGACACCGTCAGCCATGAGTGCGACATCCATAACACATCTCACCGCTGTTAGTCTGACATTGGTGGGTGCAGGGGGTTGGGGGGGGGGGGGGGATATAGCTGACCCAGAAACTTATTTTTTTCAATGGGAAGGGAGGTCATTTTCAGAGGACGTGTTGTCGATTTCCTGTTTGGCCCAGACACATAATGACAGATAAGTTATCGGCTTTTGATTCGCTTCCCCGATAGATGACTAGGTGGGTGCAGCATTTACTTGTACTTTATTCATGATTTATCACTGACCCAGGTCAGAGATGTAGAATAATTATGCAGTATCTGTTGGAGTGTGTGTGTGTGTGTGTGTGTGTGTGTGTGTGCGCGCGCGCGCGCGCTCGTGCGTTCAGATATTTCTTGCTTACATTTTGCCTCCTGTCTTTCTGTCTTCCTTTCTTTAAATTCAATCAACCGTGTAGTTATGTAGTTTTGTTCTGATGGCTTTTAGTTGTTTTCATTTTAAATCAAAGAGTGCGTGTTGACCTGACCCTCCCACCACCACCACCACCACATTCCTTCCTTTAAAAAAATCAATCGTGTACAGTATTTATGTAGTTTTGCTCTCATGCTCTTTTGTAATTTGCTCTTTCCATTTTAAATAAAAAGCGCGCGTGTTGACCCCGCCCCCACCCCCCCACCCCCGACTCCTCCAACCCCGATGTGTGGGTGACGGTCATGCTGCCCTGAGAGGCTCTGTGTCCTGTGGGCTTCATGCATACAGGGTTGTTTCCCCCTGATGTCGGTGACTCGTCTGACTCAATGCTGAGGTGATCGATAAGAGGAGGAGAGAGGAGGAGGAGCGGTGGGGGGGGGCGGTGGGTGATGAAGAAGATAAAGAAGAGCACAAGAAAAGAGAGAGAGAGGAGGAGGAATGATGAAGAAGAGTAAAAGAAACGAGAGTGGAGAAGGGGGCGTGGAGGTAAAGAAAAGGAAAGAGAGAGGAGGGTGGGGATTAAGAAGATAAAGAAGAGTGAAAGAAAAGAGAGGAGGGGGGATTAAGAAGATAAAGAAGAGTGAAAGAAAAGAGAGAGGATGGTGGGGATTAAGAAGATAAAGAAGAGTGAAAGAAAAGAGAGAGGATGGTGGGGATTAAGAAGATAAAGAAGAGTGAAAGACAAGAGAGAGGAGGGGGGCGGGGGGGGGGGATGAAGAAGAATAAAAGAAAAGAGAGAGGAGAAGGAGGGATGAACACAGAGAAATAGAAAAGATGAAAGCGAGAGGAGGGACGGGGGAAGAAGAAGAGGGAGGGGGGAGGGGGGAGGGGAGAGACGGCGCTGATATGGCAGACACTGGCCAACAGAAGATTCTGAAGGGGAATGATGGCCAAGTAAACAACCACGGATCATTAGAGATGAGGCGTGTAAAAGAGAGAGATGGGGAGAGATGGTGAGAGAGAGAGAGAGAGAGAGAATTGGTGGGGGGGGGGGGGAGGGTGTAGGACGAGATTGAAATGATGAGAGAGAGATTAGGGAGAGACAGACAGAGAGACAAGAACAAAATTTTATTCCTTAAGGCGGCCACCAGCCAATAGGAAAGGGTCTCTTGCAAAAAAAAAAAAAAAGAAAAAAAAAAGAGTGTACATCTTTGGTGTACGTTTCATGTCAATTGAGTAGTAACGTGAATACTTAGACCAAGCTATTGTTAATAAAGGTGAAATTACACACCTTCAAACCGTTGTCTATGACGAAGAGCATAGAAAAGATACACACTCAACTTTCTTATTGTTTGAATAGATCCACGTTTCAATATTTCAGTGTAGTCTTGGGTAATATCTGGTAAGTACTTGTTTCTGATACTGGTACATGAGGGACGCACATGAATAAAGTGGTGTTCGGATTCATCAACTTTACAGACTATACATAAATAACTGGAATTTAGGTTGAGCGACAGACGCCTCCTGGATCCTTTTATTGGTAACACACCAGACAGAGAGACAGGGACAGAGAGAGCAGGTACCGAAGGACCCCAGGCAGACATCAGGACCAGTTTAGGTGGCTGGGAACGAAGACCCCTTGGTGGGATGTTCTGAGGGAATCGGCTGCCGTCTGAACAATAACCTTTGCTGTCCAAACAGGACCACTGTCTTTGTGGCAGTGGTAGGGTGCGTTGGGTTACGCTGCTGGTCAGCCATCTGCTTGGCAGATGTGGTGTTGTGTAGCTTATATGGATTTGACCGAACGCAGTGACGCCTCCTTGAGCTACTGATACTGATACTGGTAGGGTCGGGTCAGAGTAGAGGATGGGGTATGACAGGGTGGGGTTAGGGTTGGGGTTTCTTTTTTTTTTTTTTTTCATGGTTGTTAGGACTTTACAGGCTTTGGTCCTGCGCTTCCCGCAAGAGCCGATAATGTCAATCGGGATCATTTTGGGGTTTGAACTTTTAACAAGAGAGGCAAGGCCTTCAAGACTCACTTGTGATAAATTACGTCCCCTAGCATTAATTACAGAGTAATTTCCCTTTTTTACTATCTGCACCAAAACGTTTGCAAAATAAATAAAAATTCCATGCTTAGCAAAAGAAGTTCCTGTTTGAACAAAAAAATGATAATAATGACTCCTCTAGTTGTTGTGTCAGAATAAGAGGTCAAAGTGCCAAGTTTAGAGAATACAAAAAATATAAATATAACAGTAAATGCAGTTTGCATATAATTAGACTTCTTTTTTATTTTTTTGTGCCCATCCCAGAGGAGCA
>NC_134893.1:24505641-24515641 GCF_041734735.1 Babylonia areolata | reverse complement strand
CGTGTGGTGGTCGCCTGGGGGCGGTCACCTGTGCTACGCCGTCTTCAACGACACGGGGGTGAAGAGATACACCCTGCCCGTCTACGGCGACTTTGAGGACCCGTACACCCACCAGACACACATCGCATACCCCAAGGTCAGCCATCCGGCCGCTACTGGCAGGCATGGGGGTCGGGGTGGGGGTGGGGGGGGGAAGTGGAAGTGGGGGATGGGGTGGGGTTTGGAGAGGAAGGGGTGGGGGTTTAGGGGGAAAGGGCGGGGGATTGTTGGTGAAGGAGGTTGGGGGCAGGGTATGAGAGGGCGAGGGTTTGGGGGGCGGGGGGGTAATTGGTGATCAAAGAGGAAGGGGGAGGGGAGGGGTTAGGGGGAAGAAGGTGGGGGATTGTGGGTGAAGGGGGATGGGGGAAGGATATGAAAGAGGGTGATTGGTTGGGGAAAGAGAGAGGATGGGGATGCGGGTTTATTGTGAAGAGGGTGGGGTGGGGGGGATTGTGGGTGAAGGGGGCTGGGGGTAGGGGATGAGGGAGGGGGATTGGTGAGGGGAAGAGCGAGGAAGGGGGTGCGGGGTTTAGGGGGAAGAAGATTACCTGACGTCTGGAGCAATGGCAGTGAGTGGATCATCTCTGATCTTAGATAGCCCCACGCGTTCCCTGAGGTCAGATCGGATGATTCCACTTTGATTTACATGACTCTGCACGAGAAAGGGGAGAGAGAGATTCAAGATTCAAGATTCAAGATGGTTTATTCATGTATAGGCCTAGGCCCCTTATGAAGGGGAATGTGAACATTATTTTACAAACAATACATCACGGCACTGTGAGCATCAATAAACACAGTCAAACAAAAAGATACCGGCATTACAGTTCAATGTGTAGAACAATAAAAGAAAAAAAAAACAAACAAACAAAAGAATACATACAGCATTTTCACGAAGTAGCCATTTCTCTGAATTTGAAAGCTTTGTATAGAAATAGTGAAAATTTGTGAACAACTTCAGGGGAAGTAGATGACATCAATAAGTTCAATTTAAACAACGTAGGTTTACTATAATATTTAGGCTGAATAAACTCCTCTCGAATGTTCCTTAAAGCTGGACAGCAAAGAACAAAGTGTATCTCATTTTCTTGTGATTCTTTACATAGTGGACAGGTCAGATCACTGTCGTTACATGTTCTGTATCTGTAATGATGGACCGCTAATTCTGTAATACCTAATCTAAATCTTGTCGTCATATATTTTAAATGTCTATCCATATTCAACACTAAGTAAGGTTTCAGATCAGACACACTACAAAAATTCTTATAGAAATTAAATCTTTCACAATTCTGAATATGATCAGACCACTTCTGCCATCTACAATCAATCAGACGTTGTCGAAACACACCGATAAACGCCTGGATGCTACCAACACCTTGGTTTAACTAAACAAATCCAAATCCATATTCAAACAAACAATGGCGAATCTTAGTTACCCAGTTCACTCTGCCTCTAGCATCTAAATCATATAGCATATTATAAGCTTTGCGGGGTATTCTATTATGTTCCATTTGTAGTAATCTCAACCAATAACGTATACACCTGACTGCAGAAACTAAATATAACGGGTATCGATTCGTTTCACCATATACTAAGTCATTTGGCGTTTGTCTATCTACTCCTAAAAATCTCTTTAATGCAAAAGTGTGGACTGATTCACAGTGAACAGCAGCTTTGTCTAGACCCCATAATTCAGAGCCGTATTGCACAACAGGCTGCACTTGTGTGTCAAATAATTTGATAAACAAATCAATGGAAACATTATTGAGCATATGCAACTTTTTCATAATACAAATCAATGCATTTTTGGCTCTGCTTGCTAGATCTTTGCATGCCCCAACAAAACTCAAGCGTGTGGAGAAAAATATGCCCAGATATTTGTAAACATTGACAACTGGCATCAAACTACCATCATATACCCATCTTTCTCTGCTGCTCAAGTAGCCACCCTTACGAAATACTATGATATTACTTTTCAACATATTAACTTTTAACTGGAGTGAAATTGCTGCATGGTGAAGGTTGTTCAACTGTGTTTGTAACCCTGTAACAGTTTCTGACATCAGAATAACATCATCAGCTAACAAAAGTATGAATAATTCAAAGGAATCAATCGGAAACAAAGCCCCATGTCTTCCATTATTAATTACTTGGATTGCCAATTCATTAATGAATAAAGAAAACAAAATCGGACTGCAGGCATCCCCCTGTCTAACCCCAGCTGTACAGTTAATGAATTCAGTCAGTTTAGCGCCGCAGCGAACTCTAGCTCTTACTACATTATACATGCTTTTTACACATTTGTAAAGTTTACCTCTTATACCATTCCTAAGCAGAACTGGCCACAGAAGATTACGATTAACAGAATCAAATGCCTTTTCGAAATCAATGAAAGCAACATACAACTTACGATTAAACGAAAACTGTTTCTGTACTAATGCAAGCAACGTAAACATGTGGTCTACAGTAGAGTATCCTTTTTTAAAACCGGCTTGGTGGTCACCTGTGATGTCATTTTCATCCACCCATTCTTGCAATCTCTTATTGATAATCATTCCATATAATTTACCACTTATGTCACTTAGGGAAATACCTCTATAGTTACTGGGATTACTCACATCACCTTTCTTATAAATGGGCAAAATTATTGATTCAATCCAGTTAATGGGGTAAATACTCTTTTCAAATAATTTATTGAATAATTTAAGAAAGAAAGGAACTACATGATCAGTGCAATTCTTAAACAGTTCACCAATGATTCCATCAGGGCCAGCTGCTTTACCATTTTTAAGTTTCCTTATTGCCAACAGTACTTCTTCTTTAGATATTGGTCTGTTCATGTATTGATCTGTGTCATCTTCAAGTATATCATCATCATGTACAGCTTCATTTTCCACATTATCTACATTTGGTTGTAACAACTGCTGAAAATGTTTAAACCAAGTATCTATTTCAATGTTACGTCTTGGTTGTTTTCTTTTAAAGGAGAGTTTACTGATATTATTCTAAAATTCCTTTTGACAGTCTATAGAAGCTAAAAGCTTATCTATTAAAGATCTATTAAATTCTTTCTTTTTTCTCCTTATCAAATGTTTATACTCCCTTCTCGCAATCAAATAAACATCCACGTCTTCTGTTTTTAATGTCCGTCGACTAACTCTTAACAAAGTCCTTACGTTTCTTTTACTCATGGTACACTCTTGATCAAACCAGTCATCACATGCCTTCTTGTTATTGACACGCACACATTTTTTCATACATTCTGCACTTTCTTTTATACATTCATTAAACAATAACAATGCATCATTTACATCCACATCTATTAAATCTATTGCATTATCAATTTTAGTCCTCATTTCATCATTCCTTAGAGTATCACGAAACAAATCAGCATATTCCTCATTCCATATTATTTTTTCAATGACTATGTCTTGCTCTTGTTCAGTGACATCAAGATTCTTCCCTTTAGGAAAAACAACATGAAGTATAAGTGGTAAATGATCAGAATCAATGCGTTCAGATACAATTAATTCACTTGAATCAAATACAATGGAGAAAAGTTCTTTTGAAAATATAAAATAATCATTGACACTGCTTCCAGCTTCAGAAATATATGTATAGCGACCTTCTGGGTCGCCCTCACATACACCATTCAAAATATTCAAACCTAAAGCAGTGCACATATTCAGCAGTAATTTTCCATAATTATTTAAGAAACAATCTTCAGAACGCCGAGATGTACTAACAGACCTACTGTTATGTTGCATAATAAAATCATCTTTCACAGACAGATCTTGACAGATGTTTGAGGTCCTACTATTCAAATCACCATTTAATATAACATAAGCATCGTGTGCCAATAAACAGTCAGCCAGACAGTCTTCAAGTATACAAATCCCATTATCAATATCAAAATAAGTATAAAAAGGAGAGCTTTCTGGGGGAATATACGAGCAAAAATACAAGATATCTTTATCAAGTCCAAATAGCATCTTATCAATCAGAAATACACAAAAATTAGAATGAATCACCTCAATATTTTTAACAAAATGACAAAATTCATCCTTTATCAAACAAATCACTCCACCTGATCGTCTCCCTTGTTTGGTGAACTTGACAGCTGATTTACAAAATAAGGTATAGCCAGGAAACATATCTGATCGGCACTCTTCCATTAAAGTCTCAACCAGACAAATAAAATCAAACTTAAAGATAAACGACAAAAAATCGGGATCAATAAGTTTCGAACACAGTCCGTTGACATTCCACAGTAAGAAAGAAAAAGGTTTATTTACATCATGTGTGTCATGTGTGTCAAACGAACACACCGTGCTTTCCTCTTGTCTGCACGTGCAATCAGACGTCAGATTCACAGAGCTGTTCTGGTTCACCGAGCAGAGCTCAGCGCTGTCACTGACACCAGTGACAGGCAAATGCACCGGTGTTACCGTTTCCAGCTTCCCTTTCTCTTTCACACCCAGGGAGGGACATTTTTCATCAACTGGCCGGCCGTTTCCCTATTTGCTTTCTTTCAGACCATGACGGTCATCCAGAAAGAATTTCTTTCCATCGATAATTAAATGATCAAAGACCATTACCGCCCTTTTTCCTTTTGAAGCCAGACCTCAAAGACAGACAGACAGAGAGAGAGAGAGAGAGAGAGAGAGAGAGAGGCAGACAGACAGACATCCACAGAGAGATGTTGACTGTAGTGAGATGCAGCTATTTATTCAAATAAAGCCCATAACAACAGAAGTGTAGGTGTCATTGTATTGTAAACTGCACAGCTTTTTCCTTGGCCAGCTACCACCAAAACCGACATGTAAAGCTGAGTGCTGGCCAAGGAAAAAAGCTGTGCTGTTTACGATACAGTGACACCTACACTTCTGTTGTTACTAATATAAATTAACATATATAAAAAGAAGAACCGTAATCATGGTGATAATGATGAGCAGAGGAAGGAGAAGAAGAAGAATGATGATAATGATAAAACGTAAGTATGTTGAAATATAGTGCGAGGCACAATAAGTAGAATGAAAAAAAAAAAGAAAAAAAAAAGAGAATGGGCCAACGTGCAATGGTGTGTGTGTTTCTGTGTGCTGGTTGTGTGATGTATGATGACGTGTGATGTGTGATGTGTAATGTGTGTGTACAGAAGGTGGTTAGTGTGGTGTGTGATGTATGGTGATGTATGACGTGTGATGTATGACGTGTACAACCAGGAACCCCCAACCCCACGTTCCAGCTGAAGGTGTTCAGTGTGATGTATGGTGTATGACGTGTGATGTATGATGTGTGATGTATGACGTGTGATGTACGATGTGTACAACCAGGAACCCCCAACCCCACGTTCCAGCTGAAGGTGTTCAGTGTGATGTATGACGTGATGTGTATGATGTTGACGTGTGATGTATGATGTGTACAGCCAGGAACCCCCAACCCCACGTTCCAGCTGAAGGTGTTCAGTGTGATGTATGACGTGATGTGTATGATGTTGACGTGTGATGTATGACGTGTACAACCAGGAACCCCCAACCCCACGTTCCAGCTGAAGGTTTTCAGTGTGATGTATGGTGTATGACGTGTGATGTATGATGTGTGATGTATGACGTGTGATGTACGATGTGTACAACCAGGAACCCCCAACCCCACGTTCCAGCTGAAGGTGTTCAGTGTGATGTATGACGTGATGGTGTATGATGTTGACGTGTGATGTATGATGTGTACAGCCAGGAACCCCCAACCCCACGTTCCAGCTGAAGGTGTTCAGTGTGATGTATGACGTGATGTGTATGATGTTGACGTGTGATGTATGATGTGTACAGCCAGGAACCCCCAACCCCACGTTCCAACTGAAGGTGGTCAGCGTGATGTATGACGTGTGGTGTATGATGTTGATGTGTGATATATGATGTGTACAGCCAGGAACCCCCAACCCCACGTTCCAGCTGAAGGTGTTCAGTGTGATGTATGACGTGTGGTGTATGATGTTGATGTGTGATATATGATGTGTACAGCCAGGAACCCCCAACCCCACGTTCCAACTGAAGGTGGTCAGCGTGATGTATGACGTGTGGTGTATGATGTTGACGTGTGATGTATGATGTGTACAGCCAGGAACCCCCAACCCCACGTTCCAGCTGAAGGTGTTCAGTGTGATGTATGACGTGTGGTGTATGATGTTGATGTGTGATGTATGATGTGTACAGCCAGGAACCCCCAACCCCACGTTCCAACTGAAGGTGGTCAGCGTGACGGACAAGACCACTGTGGACCTCCACCCTCCCCCCGCCTTCACCGGAAGGTCTGTCTGTCTGTCTGTTCGTTTCTCTATCTGTCTCTCTGTCTGTCTGTCTTTTTTTCTCTCTCTTTCCTCTCTGTCTGTCTCTCTGTCTCTTGGTCTGTACGTGCGTGCGTGCGTGCGCACGTGTGTGTGTGTGTGTTTGTGTATGTGTGCTGCAGACATAATGTGATCATTCCGAGAGATTGACAAAAGTGTTGTGCTACAGCTTGAGAAGCACACACACACACACACACACACACACACACACACACACACACACACACAGAGGTCTAGCACTTCTGTATGACTAACATTCTTTCCTACTGTCTGAAACAACCCAGACGTTCTTTTTTCCCCCAGTAACCCAGGTTGACTTTATCGTCAGACATACCAGGGCATCACAAGTAACCAGAAATAACCCAGAAACTGGGACAAACATCCTCCGCCAGTTCGATAGCAACACACACTGATAATGGTACAGTAGGGTACGGGAAAAAACAACAACAACAACAAAAACAGAAAAAGTGTGCACACTCGCACTCACTGCACGCGCAAGAACATGTGCAGATACTCATACGCATACTCATACACACACACACGCTTGCGAATACTCGCGTGTGCACGCACGCACGCACGTACACGTACACACACACATACATACACACACGCACACACTGGTTTTGTTCAGCTGTGGAGGAACCTTGAGCTAAAAACTAAGAACAGCATGTGTTCGTTTTACATTTTTTGTCATTCCGAAGTCTGTCAAAATTGGGAGATTTGTTTTTCCTTGCGCTGGAAAGAACTGACGGCAGTTTTAACGGCACCGGCTGGAAAGTCGTCAAAATGTGTTTGTCGTTTCTGTTGTAATTGATATTTCTCCGTTTAGTTGGCACTAAATGATCTGACTGCATTTTGCTGTTGTCCACATTAAAGATTTTGTTTGTATGTGTTCTCAAAATGTGCTCTTTCGTGCATGAGTTTCAACGTACGACAAAAAAACAACAACAAAAAACAACGAACAAAACAAGAACAAAAACGAAACAAAAAAACATGCTCAGCCAGATTCAACAACTGAAAGTAAATACCACTTTTTGTGCAGGTTTTTTTTTTTTTTTTTTTTTTTTTAAACTCTGGGAGATTATAGGGTGATGTCTTCTTGTTGGCTGCATGCCATGCAATGCTGAGTTTGATTTAAAACAGGAGGGGGGGTGCGGGGGGGGGGGGGGGGGGGGGGGGGGAGAGGGGTTGCCGTGCCATGCAGAGTTTGATTTAAACACAGGTGGAGGGGGGGGGGGGTGCTGCTGCTGTGCTATGCAGAGTTTGATTTAAACACAGTTGGGAGGAGGGAGGGTCGGAGGGGGTGGGGGGTGGGGGGGGCGGTCGACTGGGGGAGTGCTGTGCTATGCAGAGTTTGATTTAAACACAAGGGGAGAGGGTGGGAGTGGGAAGTGTTGCCGTGCTATGCAGAGTTTTATTTAAACATAAGGGGGGGGGGGGGGGAGGGGAGTGTTGCCGTGCAATGCAGAATTTGATTTAAACACAAGGGGGGAGGGTGGGATGGGGGAGCGGAGGGGTTGCCATGCTGTGCAGAGTTTGATTTAAACACAGGTGGAGGGATCATTGGGGGGAAGGGGGGGTGCTGCTGTGCTATGCAGAGTTGGATTTAAACACAAGGGGGAGGGAGGGGGTTGTTGCCGTGCTATGCAGAGTTTGATTTAAACAAGGGGTGAAGGGGGTTGTTGTGTTATGCAGATTTTGATTTAAACATGGGGTGTGTGTGTGTGGGGGGGGGGGGGGGATGCTGTGCTATGCAGTTTGATTTAAACATGGGAGGGTGCAGAGGAGGGGGTGGGGGTAAGGGTTTGCCAGTTAAACACAGGGGCATGGGGGAGACTGTTGCCATGCATTGCAGTTTATTTTTATCACAGGGTGAGGAGGAGGGGGGGGGGTGGGGGGGGGGGGGGGGGGGGGGGGGTCAGTGTTGCCGTGCTATACAGAATTTGCTTTAAACACAGGGGTTGGGGATTGCCATGCTATGCAGTTTGATTTAAACATGGGGTGAGAGTGAGTGGGGTGTTGCCGTGCTATGCAGATTTTGATTTAAACATGGGGGGTGGAGGGGGTATTGCCGTGCTATGCAAAGTCTGATTTGAACATGGGAAGGAGTGGTGTTGCTGTGCAATGCAGAGTTTACTTTAAACACAGGGTGAAGGGGGGTTGGGGGGAGGGGGATGCCATGCTATGCAGAGTTTGATTTAAACATGGGAGGGGGGCGGGGGAGGAGGGGTTGCCGTGCTATTCAGAGTTTGATTTAAACACAAGGGGGGAGAAAGGGAGGGGGGAAGTGTTGTTTGCCGTGCTATGCAGAGTTTGATTTAAACACAGGGCCTCGGGATTAGCGGTGAAAAGAATGAGAGCTGTGACTTAAAGTGACAACAGTTTTCAGATGACATGCGTGGAGTAAACATCACACATCTGTCCTCCGTTCAACGTCACCTTTGATTGCTTCATAAGTCAAGGCATCCTCTCATGTGGTATGGACTTTGGTGGGTTTAAAGGAATTATTGACAGCGGGGATTACCATGTGAAACTGAAAGGAACTGAATGAGAACGGTTATACCTGGAAGGAGCTAACTAAGACAGCACAAGACAGGAGAACGGCTATACATGGGGGAAGCTAGCTAAGACAGCACAAGACAGGAGAACGGCTATACATGGGGGAAGCTAACTGATACAGCACAAGACAGGAGAACGGCTATACATGGGGGAAGCTAGCTAAGACAGCACAAGACAGGAGAACGGCTCTACATGGGGGAAGCTAGCTAAGACAGCACAAGACAGGCTGCAGTGGAAACCTCTGGTGGTGGCACTGTGCATCACAGGGCACGAAGTGGAATAACAAGTATGATATATGTGAAACAAAATACTCACAGAACAAACCTTGCAACGTGAACGCCATGAAAATAGAGAAAAAGAATATCAGACTATGTCGCAATCATTTTGATATTGTTTGATTATCTTTTCTCTTGGTGAGTTCCACACATTTGAGATTCACGTCAGTTACCTCTTTGGTCAGTCAGTCGATTGACACCAGCACACAGGGAAAACTTGCCTTCGACTGATCTTGACCTTCCCAGATTGATACACTCCACACTCTCTGAACTTTACACAAAAAATTAATCTCCCTCTTTCGCTTCGTCAACTCTCAGCTCTTTGAAACATGGCCTGAAAACCTCCCTCTTTTCACAATAGTTCGCCCTTTTGTCAGCATCTCCTAACTCTGACTCTTTGAAGTGTGGCATGAAAACCTATCTCTTTCTTAGATAGTTCCTAGATAGGAGAAAATGTTGGGTGTGATGTTTCAGGGATCACTACTTCACGTTGGTGACGTGGCGTGACGACAGCTCTGTACTGGTGACGTGGATGAACCGTGCACAGAATATGTCTTACGTCACGCTGTGCGCTGTCTCCAATGGCTCCTGTGAAACGGTCTGTCTCTCTGTCTGCATGTCTGTCTAATAAATTTTCTTTCGAATCATGTTGACCGTGAAGAATGGTTCAGCATAAGTGATAATTCATTAATTTCGTTTACTTGGGAAGCTGGAAGGTAATACACTGGCATGGTGATGGTGGTGACGATGGTATTGGTGTTGATGATGGTGACGAAAATGACGATGGTGG
>NC_134893.1:24498141-24500641 GCF_041734735.1 Babylonia areolata | reverse complement strand
TCTTCAGTATAAGAGCCTTCCGCTTGCAATATTTTGATGATGGTAACTGGGGTGAAACGCTGTTAACGTCATCTCTTTCGCCGTTCGTATGGAGAGAGTTAAAGATTTTTTCTTAAAACACGTTTTTGTTTGTAATACATTTTAAAGTGGGTCGGAGGTTATTCCATAAATTTCCACTTGAGTACAAGAAGCTGGATTTGTACAGGTTTCTTCTTCGTTTAGGTATGTGGAACACATTGTGTCTGTGGTCATTAGTTTTTAAGTGCGTCGTGTAAATGTAATCTTTTTCAAGACATTTCCATGTATAACACCATGCATACAGATTGACTTTTTGAAGACAGCAGGTTATGGAAAGATGATATATTTTGCTGTTTACAGTCTGTAGAGGTCAGTGAGCTCGACTTCAACAGTTCTAATTTAAAGCTCTTTTATATATACCTCAAGTTTTGAGTTTGTGTTCCTAAATTGTCCCATAAAGTTGGTGATCAAACCATGACTAGCAGAGTATGCACCCAAAAATATTTTTTTCATTAATAAAGTTTTCATATATGTATATATATTTACACAGATGTAAAAGCAACTTGTGTGTGTGTGTGTGTGTGTGTGTGTGTGTGCGCGCGCGCACGCACGTTGCTTTCACATCTGTGTAAAGCCGTAAATGCATGTTTTGTACTGTTCATATACACAATAAACACAATATCAATAATACTGTTCATTCAAGACACCCAACAGACTCACACAGCTTAATCATGTGACATCTTTGTTGCTTGTTTTCTTTCTCTCTCTCTCCCTGTCTCAACCCTTCTCCTCCACCCCAT
The DNA here is from genome assembly GCF_041734735.1 of Babylonia areolata. Taxonomy (NCBI): domain Eukaryota; kingdom Metazoa; phylum Mollusca; class Gastropoda; order Neogastropoda; family Buccinidae; genus Babylonia; species Babylonia areolata. The sequence continues at coordinate 24,499,823 of NC_134893.1, read as the reverse complement.
CACAACCACTACCCACCACCCCCTTCACAGCGTGAACGTGTCGAACAAGAAGCTGGAGTGCGTGACGTGTGAGGTGGACAAAGAGAGGTGTCAGTACATCAGCGTGTCCTTCAGCCCCACTGCCAACTTCTACATCCTGTCCTGCCTGGGTCCGGGCATCCCCTACTACAGCCTGAGGTCACCTCATGAGTCTGCAGAGTGTGAGTAGTGTGTTAACGTCCATACATCCTGTCCTGAGGTCACCCCAAGTCTGCAGAGTGTGAGTAGTGTGTTAAGGTCCATGCATCCTGTCCTGAGGTAACCCCAAGTCTGCAGAGTGTGAGCAGTGTGTTAACGTCCATACATCCTGTCCTGAGGTCACTCCACGTGTCTGCAGAGTGTGAGTAGTGTGTTAACGTCCATACATCCTGTCCTGAGGTCACTCCACGTGTTGTCTTATTTATTTAATAATTTATTTATTTATTTATTTTTTTAAATTATTTTCATCACTACTACCTTTTTTATATCATAATTATTATTTATTTATTTATGTAAGCTTATCTTTTTTTTTTCTTTTTTTTTTCTCAAGGCCTGACTAAGTGCGTTGGGTTACGCTGCTGGTCAGGCATCTGCTTGGCAGATGTGGTGTAGCGTATATGGATTTGTCCGAACGCAGTGACGCCTCCTTGAGCTACTGACACTGACACTGACTCCACGTGTGTGCAGAGTGTGAATAGTGTGTTAAGGTCCATACATCCTGTCCTGAGGTCACTCCACGTGTGTGCAGAGTGTGTGTAGTGTGTTAACGTCCATACATCCTGACTTGAAGTCACCCCAAATCTGCAGAGTGTGAGTAGTGTGTTAACGTCCATACATCCTGTCCTGGCGTCTCCTACTACAGCCTGAGGTTCCCTCATGAGTCTGCACAATGTGAGTAGTGTGTTAACATCCATACCTCCTGTCCTGGTATTCCTTACTACAGTCTGAGGTCACCCCACTTGTCTGCAGAGTTTGAGTAGTGTTTTAACGTCCATATATCCTGTCCTAACGTCTCTGTACCACAGGAGTCTGGTGGTTTTCTTTGGTTGGTTAGTTTGTGAGCTGGTCTGTTATTGGTTTAGTTTATACTTCCTGTTCACGGTCTGTGTGTGTTTGTGTGTGCGTGTGCGTGTGTGTGTGTGTGTGTGTGCGCGCGTGCGTGCGTGCATGTACAGTTCAAAATTTGGTGGCCTGCTTCCATCACTGGCGTCGTTGAGGATATTTCAGCTTTTGGCGTGGTGATGGTGGTGGTAGTGGTAGAACAGTTGTCTCCCGCATGTACAGTGAAGTCGATATGTTTCAGTGAGGCGCCTGGAGAACAACACGGCCTTTGGAGAGCGCGTGTCCATCAAAGCTATGCCCCAGGTCCGCTATATCCAGGTGGAACTGGACAACAAGGAGAGTGAGTGTTTACCTCTCTCCATACACCTGGTTATACCTCTCTATGTACACCTGGCTATTTAGCCCACTTAGTGAGTACCTCTCTTTGTATACCTGGGTATTTTGCACACATTGCTAGTGAGTACCTCTCTGTGTATACCTGGGTATTTAGCACTCTTAGCTAGGGAGCGAGTACCTTTCTGTGTACACCTGAGTATTTAGCACACTTAGCTGATAATTACCTCTCTGAGTACACCTGGTTCTTTAGCACACTTATCTCGTGA
>NC_134893.1:24483141-24493141 GCF_041734735.1 Babylonia areolata | reverse complement strand
AGGGTCCTGGGTCCGAATCTTGGTAACGGCGCCTGGTGGGTAAAGGGTAGAGATTTTTTCGATCTCCCAGGTCAACATAGTTTGTGCAGACCTGCTAGTGCCTGAATCCCCTTCGTGTGTATACCTCACGCAGAAGATCAAATACGCACGATAAAGATTATGTAGTCCATGTCAGCGTTCAGTGGGTTATGAAAACAAGAATATACCCAGCATGCACACACACCCCGAAAACGGAGTATGGCTGCCTACATAGCGGGGTAAAACAAAACACAACGGTCATACATGTAAAATGTTATATGTTCTGTCTGAGTGTGTATGTGTGTGTGTCTGAAATCTGAAGAAATGACATAGGAAACGAATGATGAGCGCCGTGCAATGGCAGCCGTCAGTCGGCTCTGCCCAGGTTGGCAGCCTGTTGTGCAAATGACCCCGTTTTGTTTGTGAAGTGCTTAGAGCTTGGTCTCCGACCGAGGATAGGCGCTATATTAATATCCATATCATTCATTCATTCATTTATCATTGGTGTAGTGTATGGGGTCACATTTAGTTCGGTAAGAACACAACAACAACAACAGATACAAAGTGGAATGACTTATTTGACAATCTCAGCTGGAAACATATTTTTTCTCACTCTCACAGGGGCTCTCCAGATCAACAGCTGAGATTGTTTCAAACCCGGCTTTTGCGCAGATGACTAGCAACTCAAAGATATGTGTTGCATGGATTAACTCAGTCTCCTGTTTGCAATGAGGAGAACAGTCAGTTGCTCACATGTTGCACGAGTGTAATGTTGTCCACCAGTTTTGAACATGGTTACAGCTGACCTTGAGGGAGAGATGCCAGGTTTGTGAAACAGATTTGGAACTTGTTTTGTTTGGGTCAACAAACGATTCACAAACAGCAGTGATGGATCTGGTGTTACTTTTAGCTGAATTCTACATATGCTGTAGCAAGTTCCTTTTTGCTGATGTGTCTATATCTACTACAGATGCAAGCTGCAAAATGTTCAGCCAGTTATTTAAGCTTTTATTCTTCTTCTGAGAAAAAAAAGATAATTATACTTACGAGTCGTATTCCTCCACAAAAGATAAACCTGTAAATGAATTCCCATTGATATATCACTCACTCACTCACTCGGGCCCACAACTACAAAGTAGTCGTTGGGGGAAGCCTGAGGACCGCAACCTCCCTTCTCCATCTGTCTCTGTCAGCAGCCGCTGGCAGCAGCTCACGTGTGTGGAGTCCTGTCCATTGTTTGATGTTCTCATGCCAGTTCTTCCGCTGTCTTCCTCTTCCGCCCTCGATGGTGCCTTGCATGATTGTTTTGGACACACACACACACACACACACACACACACACACACACACACACACACACACACACACACACACGTGTGTGTGTGTGTGTGTGTGTGTGTGGTGTCAGCCCTTATAATATAGCCTTATTGGTTGGCTGGGCTATAAACAACATGATTTGATGTGTGTGTGTGTGTGTGTGTGTGTGTGTGTGTGTGTGTGTGTGTGTGCAGATTCTGTGTACACAGAAAGGTATATGGGCTCACCAAAAGCTGACGACAACGCACATGGATATAGGGTGAGTGAGTCTGTTGACTCTTTGTTTGCCTCTCCCTCTGTGTTGGCTATCTCTCTTTGCCTCTCCCTCTGTGTTGGCTATCTCTCTTTGCCTCTCCCTCTGTGTTGGCTATCTCTCTTTGCCTCTCCTTCTGTGTTGGCTATCTCTCTTTGCCTCCTTCTGTGTTGGCTAGCATGCTATCTCTCTTTGCCTCTCATTCTGTGTTGGCTATCTCTCTTTGCCTCTCCTTCTGTGTTGGCTATCTCTCTTTGCCTCTCCTTCTATGTTGACTATCTCTCTTTGCCTCTCCTTCTGTGTTGGCTATCTCTCTTTGCCTCTCCTTCTATGTTGACTATCTCTCTTTGCCTCTCCTTCTGTGTTGGCTATCTCTCTTTGCCTCTCCCTCTGTGTTGGCTATCTCTCTTTGCCTCTCCCTCTGTGTTGGCTATCTCTCTTTGCCTCTCCCTCTGTGTTGGCTATCTCTCTTTGCCTCTCCTTCTATGTTGACTATCTCTTTGCCTCTCCCTCTGTTGGGCATCTTTCTTTGCCTTCCCTTGTCTGTTGAAGTTCTCTCTTTGCCTCTTTATCTTGCTGACTCTCTCTCTCTGTTAACTGTTTCTGTCTCTCCCTCTCTGTTGCCTGTCTCTCTTTGTCTCTCCATCTCTGATGGCATCTCCATCTCCTGTTTATCTGTTTCTCTCCTCTCTCTCTCTCTCTCTCTCTCTCTCTCTCTCTCTCTCTCTCTTGCGCGCGCGTGCTGTGTGTGTGTGTGCAAATGTGTTGCCTTTAAATGCATGTGAGACTTGTGCCTGCATGTTTTCAAGCGTCTACCTGGGTATACATGCATGTGTGCGTGTTTCCGTACTTTGCATGTCGTGTGTGTGTGTGTGTGTGTGTGTGTGGATGGATGGATGGGTGCGTGCGTGCGTGCGTATGTGTGTGTGTGCGCGTGCGTGGCGTGCACCTGAGATCGGTGTTTTCCTTGTGTGCCCAGGAGGCCAACGTGTCGCAGCACGTGGAGAACTTCAAGAAATCCAGACTGATGCTGATCCACGGCACCGGAGATGGTGGGTTGTGGCCCTTGTGGGGACTGGGGCCCAGTTGTTTCCCTTCCTGTGACGCCCTGTGCCGTTTCCACAATTGAAACTCTTTGCTGGCTGGCTGGCTCTCTCTCTCTCTCTCTGTCTCTGTCTCACACACACACACACTGACACACACACGTGCTCGTGTTATTAAAACTAAATGTAGTTCTGCTAGCAAAAGCGCGAAGCAGATTTTTAGCATCTGTTTTTTTAAAAATAATTTTTATATACTTAATATTCGGAAAGAGCGTGTCATCATAATATGGTAATGTTTTATCTTCCTTTCATCTGATATATCGGATCTCAGTGTGTGGTCTCATCTTGGAGACATTCAACATAGCTTAAGTCAGATTTCCATTTAAAGGAAGGTGGATAAAATGGTCCTGTTTCAATGGGAAGTCACGGATACGGGTATGGTGGGGGGGGGGGGGGGTGCGGGTGGGGGTTACATGTTATCTACATTGACTGTGTACATATCACGTCCACTTCGAAAAAGGAGCGTGGGCGGGTACATGTTGATAAAATATGTAGATGGTGTACAGATCATGTCCACTTCAAACAAGGTTAAGGGGGGGGGGGGGGGGGGGAGAGTACATGAACAGAACTAACCTGCAGTGATGGTGTGTTGACAGACAACGTTCACTTTCAACATTCCGCACAACTGATGAAAGCCATGGTGGAGTCTGACGTCTACTTCAGAACTGTGGTAACTCTCCTTTCTGTCCCTGTTTGTACCTGGGCTGCTCCATACCTGTTTGAATCTCTGGTGCTTTTCTCCAATGTTAGCTGGCTGTCTGTACCTGTTTGTATCGTGCCTGTTTGAATCCATGGCATTATTGTCCAGTGTTACCCTGGATGTACCTGTTTGTATCGTGCCTGTTTGAATCCATGGCATTATTGTCCAGTGTTACCCTGGATGTACCTGTTTGTATCGTGCCTGTTTGAATCCATGGCATTATTGTCCAGTGTTACCCTGGATGTACCTGTTTGTATCGTGCCTGTTTGAATCCATGGCATTATTGTCCAGTGTTACCCTGGATGATACCTGTTTGTACCGTACCTGTTTGAATCCCTAGTTTTACTCTCCAATTTTACCTGTTTGTACCGGGAACTGTCTGAATCCCTGGCATTATTCTCCAGTGTTACTTGGATGAACCTGTTGTACCTGTTAGTACCGTACCTCTGAATCCCAGGCATTAGTCTCTAACATTACCTGTTTGTACCGTAGGTGTTTGTACCATACCAGTTCGAATCCCTGGCCTTCAGCATATTGCTACCGTCCCAAACCTTATGCATGTGTACCCCCCTTTTATTCGGTTATCAGTGTCACATCCCCTAGTGATCACGTTGTTGTTGTTGTGTTAACACGTTGACAACACTGCACAAGTGTCACACCCCTCGCTGACAACACTGCACAAGTGTCACATCCCCTAGTTAACACGTTGACAACACTGCACAAGTGTCACATCCTCCAGTTAACACGTTGACAACACTGCACAAGTCTCACATCCCCTAGTTAACACGTTGACAACACTGCACAAGTGTCACATCCCCTAGTTAACACGTTGACAACACTGCACAAGTGTCACACCCCTCGTTGACAACACATTCACAACACTACACAAGTGTCACATCCCTCATCGACAACACATTGTATAATTGTATCTGTCTATGCATGACCCTGCTCTCTGCATTACACTGCTCCTTAGTACCTTATCTAATTCTCTGCAGTATACTGGTACCTTAGTACCCTACCCCGTTCTCTGCAGTACATTGGTGCCTTTGTACCTTACTCCGTTCTCTGCAGTACATTGGTACCTTAGTACCTTAACTATTCTCTGCAGTACACTGGTACCTTAGTACCTTACCTATTTTCTGCAATACACTGGTGCCTTAATTCCGTACCCTGTTCTCTGCAGTACACTGGTATCTTAGTACTTACCCTGTTCTCTGCAGTACACTGGTACCTTAGTACCTTACCCTGTTCTCTGTAGTACACTGGTACCTTACCCTGTTCTCTGTAGTACACTGGTACCTTTCCCAATTCTCTGCTGTACACTGGTTCCTTAATTCCGTACCCTATTCTCTACAGTACACTTGTATCTTAGTACCTTACCCTGTTCTCTGCAGTACTCTGGTACCTTGGTAATTACCTTACTCTATTTTCTGCAGTACATTTGTGCCATAGTACCTTACCCTTTTCTCTGCAGTACACTGGTTCCTTAGTACCTTACCCTGTTCTCTGTAGTACACTGGTACCTTTCCCAGTTCTCTGCTGTACACTGGTTCCTTAATTCCGTACCCTATTCTCTACAGTACACTTGTATCTTAGTACCTTACCCTATTCTCTGCAGTACATTGGTGCCTTAGTACCTTACCATGTTCTCTGCAGTACATTGGTGCCTTAGTACCTTACCCTGTTCTCTGTAGTACACTGGTACCTTTCCCAGTTCTCTGCTGTACACTGGTTCCTTAATTCCGTACCCTATTCTCTACAGTACACTTGTATCTTAGTACCTTACCCTATTCTCTGCAGTACATTGGTGCCTTAGTACCTTACCCTGTTCTCTGCAGTACTCTGGTACCTTGGTAATTACCTTACTCTATTCTCTGCAGTACATTTGTGCCATAGTACCTTACCCTTTTCTCTGCAGTACACTGGTGCCTTAGTACCTTTCTCTGTTCTCTGCAGTACACTGGTACCTTTCCCTATTCTCTGTAGTACACTGGTTCCTTAATTCCGAACCCTATTCTCTACAGTACACTTGTATCTTAGTGCCTTACCATGTTCTCTGCAGTACACTTGTGCCTTAGTACCTTTCTCTGTTCTCTGCAGTACATTGGTACCTTACCCTGTTCTCTGCAGTACACTGGTACCTTTCCCTATTCTCTGTAGTACACTGGTTCCTTAATTCCGAACCCTATTCTCTACAGTACACTTGTATCTTAGTGCCTTACCATGTTCTCTGCAGTACACTGGTGCCTTAGTACCTTACCCTGTTCTCTGCAGTACACTGGTACCTTAGTAAGTACCTTACCCTATTCTCTGCAGTACATTGATGCCTTAATACATTATCCTGTCCTTTGCAGTACACTGGTACTTTTAGTACCTTACCCTGTTCTCTGCAGTACCCTGCCACGACCTGCCTGACCTCCGGGTGGATTTGTTGCAGGTATACCCGGACAAGCATCACGGGTTGCTGGGAGGCAACACCCGGCCCCACCTGTGGCATACCATGGACGACTTCCTGACAGAGTGCTATGATGGTGTGTCGCCCAAGTTCGGCTTCGTGCCCACCGATACGGGGGATGAGGAAAATTGATGGCCTCTCCACCCGCATGTCCTCCTGTCCTCCCCGTCGTCACTATTCTCACGGCTGTGGTGTCTGTTAGCATTCAGAGAGCTGTGTTGGTCTGTTAGCATTCAGAGAGCTGTGTTGGTCTGTTAGCATTCAGAGAGCTGTGTTGGTCTGTTAGCATTCAGAGAGCTGCACTGGTCTGTTGGGGCTCAGACAGCTGCGTTGTCTGTTAGGGTTCAGACAGCTGCGTTGTCTGTTAGCATTCAGACAGCTGCGTTGGTCTGTTAGCGTTCACACAGCTGCGTTGTCTGTTAGCATTCACACAGCTGTGTTGTCTGTTAGCATTCAGACAGCTGTGTTGTCTGTTAACATTCAGGCAGCTGTGTTGTTCTGTTAGCATTCACACTGCTGTGTTGGTCTGTTAGCGTTCAGACAGCTGTGTTGTTCTGTTAGCATTCACACTGCTGTGTTGGTCTGTTAGCGTTCAGACAGCTGTGTTGGTCTGTAAGGGCTCACACAGTTGTGTTGTCTGTTAGCATTCAGACAGTTGTGCTGTTTGTTAACATTCAGACAGCTGTGTTGTCTGTTAGCATTCAGACAGCTGCATTGTGTCTGTTAGCATTCAGACAGCTGTGTTGGTCTGTTAGCTTTCAGACAGCTGCGTTGTTGTCTGTTAGCATTCAGACAGCTGTGTTGTCTGTTAGCATTTACACAGCTGTGTTGGTCTGTTAGCATTCACACAGCTGTGTTGTCTGTTAGCGTTCACACAGCTGTGTTGTCTGTTAGCATTCAGACAGCTGCGTTGGTCTGTTAGCATTCACACAGCTGTGTTGGTCTGTTAGCATTTAGAGAGCTGCACTGGTCTGTTGGGGCTGCGTTGTCTGTTAGCATTCACACAGCTGTGTTGTTCTGTTAGCATTCACACAGCTGCGTTGTCTGTTAGCTTTCACACAGCTGCGTTGGTCTGTAAGCATTCACACAGCTGTGTTGTCTTGCGTCAGGAGAGGTGGTAAATTCTGACCAGGGTTGGGGAGAGGGGGAAGAAGTCATACCCTGAAATGTTAATTGGATGAATACAGTGGTCCTATCTGAGCAGGTGGGGGAGGGAAGAAGCCATACCATGAAAATGTTAATCGGGTGGGTGTAGTGGTCCTACCTTGATGTGAAACAATACGAGATGTTAATGGGACAGGTGTAATGGGGTGATGTGTATATATGTGAGCAGAATACCTCCGAAACCAGGTGGGTGTAGATGGTCAGAGTTCACTGCCACAAGTTGACCTCTCGTGGGGTGAATGAATGGACTGTCATTTCCAACTTGTTTACACGGAATTGATAATATAGATTCTGTTTGCTACAAACATGATTTTAACTAATAGTTGAGAGTGATACAGTGATTTTTATCCTTTTTCATCACTGCACATAAATTGTGATTATCAGTTTACGGTTACTATTATTACTATTATCATTTTGTTATCTTTATCCATTTTCATCACTACACATAAACCGTGCTGATCAGTTTAGGGTTACTGTTATTATTGTTCATTATTGTATGATGTTCATTGCTGTGTTATGTTCGTGGTTTGTTGTTGCGGCGGTGGTGCTGAGAGCTCTGACAAAGCAAATAACCTGAAAATCAAATAAGAAACAATTGTGTCATGTTATGAGCACAACTGTTTAAATGATGATGTGTGGAACTTTGTTTTCTTTGATTAATGTGCTGACGAACTAAAATCACTTTACCCGTGAACAACCTCAGTGTATATAGTCCACACTACAGACTTTTTCCATCCCATTTCTGACCCTCTCCCAGCCCTCCGTTGACTAGTGTTCTGGTGGCGTGCTGCTGTGTGGTCAATCGCTTGGAAACGTTTGCCATAATTTGTTTTCTCTACTTTTTTTTTAAATTCTAAAATCAATTGATAAAGCTGGGGTTATTTGCTTGGAAAACGTTGAGCGAGCGAACGTGATAATGTTGAACGGAAAACCGTCAGAAGAAAAACAGGTGGTGCTCAGAGAAGACAGAGGTGGACATGCATTAGGTGCTGGTTTATGTTCCCATGAACAGTCTTTTCACGTACACACATCCCACGCATGCTGTTAGAAGCTACTCATGCAACTAAAAACAATAACCATAAAGCTAATTGCCATGTTAAACTTGCTTCTGCCTGTCCGTTTTAAAGCTCAGGTTTGGTCGCATTCACACAGAGATATGGGAATTCTGAACGAACCAGTCCTGCTACCATGAAAAATGGCTCCATACCTCTGCATGTTTCAGTGGAAATGAAACGTCCAGTATCATGTGACATTATGTGAACTTTGAGTTTCTAGTGAAACAGTGGACTTGGGAGTGTGTCTGTGTCAGAATATCTCTCTCCACACGTGGACACTCGAGGGATGCACTGTCGTCGCATGGTGTGAATGGTCCTTTAAGTGTGTTGCCGTGACCTCTGACCTGGTGCTGCCCACACTCTCCTGTCAACTTGCCCTTGCCCATCTGACAGTGACCTTCACCATGCCATCTGACAGAGCCGTGTTTTCTTGAGGAGCGACCATGGCAGTGGACGGTGCCAGGGTTCCAGTCCACAGCTGTTGGTGACACAGCTGACGTCACAGCTGCCGTGAATAGCAGATCTAGCTTCGTTTTACCGTGCACAAAAAGCATGCTGGGCATATATCCGGGTGACCGTTGCCCTTGTAGGTGACTATTTTGTCACGTGGCACACATTACACAGACACACGTCACACCGATACGCGTCATACAGACACACATCACACATAAACGCGTCACAAAGACGCGCATCATACAGACACGCGTCATACAGACACACGTCACACAGACGTCTACGCGTCACACAGACACACCACCATCTGCCCAGTGTTGATGATCCCACCTATCAAAGTTGGTCAGATCACAGAGTCATATGCACATGGTGACCACTTCTGGGTTTGTTCATTTCAAAGCGGAGTTGATCAGCTGGTGTGGTCAGCCGTCTTTATCCCGCATACAACCCGCCCATACCACATTCTCCATAAAAGAACAGACTAAACCAAGACTTCCAGCAACGTATTCCACTCGCACACACATCAGTATCCAGGTACGTTTGCATTGTCCAGTCAAGGTTACACGGTAAGCTGTCTTCCAAAGCAGAACCGATGTTGTGAGGTTGTGGAACTTTGCCTTCGTCACCAGCAGGGATGTGGTGGGAAAATGTGATCGGGACGTGTGTGTGTGTGCCACAGACAGATTCTTATTGTAGCTTTCTTGCTTCCTTTCGTTAAACACTAAAACTGTACCTGAGTTACTTTTTTTTCTTTTACCTCAATGTGTCACCCCAGTAACTCAGTGCTTCATCCCCAGTAATCCAATATTTCACCCCCACTAACCCAGTATTTCACCCCAATAGCCCAATATTTCACCCCCAGTAACCCAATATTTCACTCACCCCCCACCCCACCCCCACACCCCCAATAACCCATTCAAAAATCTCCAGTTACCCAATATTTCACCCACCCACTCACCCCCACATAACCCAATGCGTCACACCTGTAACCTGGTGTGTCACCCAATAACCCAATGTGTCACACCTGTAACCTGGTGTGTCACCCAATAACCCAATGTGTCACACCTGTAACCTGGTGTGTCACCCAATAACCCAATGCGTCACACCTGTAACCTGGTGTGTCACCCAATAACCCAATGCGTCACACCTGTAACCTGGTGTGTCACCCAGTAACCCAATGCGTCACACCTGTAACCTGGTGTGTCGCCCAATAACCCAATGCGTCACACCTGTAACCTGGTGTGTCACCCAATAACCCAATGTGTCACACTTGTAACCTGGTGTGTCACCCAATAACCCAATGTGTCACCCCAGTATCACACTGTCCTGGATGTTTCCAGGGAGTGACACCCTCCACCACCCTCCACCTTATCATCCACAGTGACAGCGACACGAGTGGCACAGTGCTGATTTGTTCCCCATGGTACCTCCCCAGCTTGGCGACGTGTCAGCCAAACAGACTGGCCTCACTGCCGCTGTCTG
>NC_134893.1:24475641-24478141 GCF_041734735.1 Babylonia areolata | reverse complement strand
CAACGGCAAGCAAGCAAGAACCCCCCCCACCTCCCTCCCCCCCTATCACACACACACATAGTCATACACACACACACACACACACAGAGTGGAGATTGGCCAGCTGTCACGAACGTATGTGAATGTGGCAACAGCAGTGTGGGAGAGGGGGGGCTCGGGGGTTGGGGGTGGGGAAGTTGTACTGCAAAGCCGCCACATGGACCAACACGCCTTTCCGATAATTCTCTGTCTGTCTGTCTGTCTGTCTCCCTCTCTCCCGCTCTCTCTCGGTCTCACTTTCTCTATCCCTCTCTCTTTCTCTTTCTCCCTCTCTCTCTCTCATTTACGATTTCTTTAACTCTCTGTCTGTCTTTCTCTCTCTGTGCTGGTATCACACACGCTAGCACACACACACACTCAGTCACGCACGTACACACACACACACACACACACACACACACACACACACACACACACACACACACACACACACACACACAGAGAACACTTATTGGTTCAAATCTTTCTTTCAAGGAGCAAGTCATAGTATCAGAAATAACTGGTCTCTCATGACAGACATGGCAAAAGTGCACACGTGAAAAAATCAGTTCCCACTATTCTTCGTTAAACGCGCTGTGATCGTGTCACCCCACTGTTTCGTTAACTTCATTGCTTACCCATCCAGCACAGAATTCAGTACAAAACTGGCATATTGGCTTCTAGCCACTTCAAATGACCTCTCCAATCTTACTTATCTTGTGTCATTTCCTGTTCTCCAGGGTCTTCTTGAGGGAGGAGAAAAAAAACAACAACCCACCTCTTTCGAGTCCCAGAACTCTCTTCAAAGACATTTGTTCGAAGAGGTTTTCAGTATCATGCACCTTGTGTCTGGAATTCTCTTTCTCTGGGTCTCTGTCACATACAAAACTCGGTCCTCTTTCAATACAAAACATGGAAACCCACCTGTTCAAAATGGTACAGTTGTCTGTCTGTCTGTCTGCCTCCTCTCACCAACCCCACTTGTTAAAAAAAAAAAAAAATGTTGTCCCTCCACTGATGTTATCATGCGGTGTGTGTGCCTCAGTGGGAGTGTTCCCTGTGTGTGCGCGCACGCATGTGTGTGTGTGTGTGTGTGTGTGTGTGTGTGTGCGTGCGTGTGTGTGGGTGTGCGCATGTGTTTGTGCGCGTTTGTGTGTGTGTGTGGCTGTTCATATCTGAAATCTATAATATTGTCTTGGTGTAAAATGATGTATGTATGTTTTTTTTCTTGTCTTTATGTGCTGTTGGTTGCTATCATGCTTTATTTGCTTATTTGTGTAAGCAGAGTCTATGTTCGGCTGTCTGTGTGTCCGTGTTTGTGTGTGTGTGTGTCTGTGTCTGTGAGAGACAGAGAGAGAGTTTGTGTGTGTGTGTGTGTGTGTGTGCATGCGTGCGTGTGTGTGTCTGTGTGTGTCTGTGTATGCGTTCTGTGTGTGTGTGTGTGTGTGTGTGTGTGTGTGTGTGTGTGTGAGAGAGTTATATGCCGTGGGGATCTGCTTTTATGTGCAGTGAAGGGCCAGTGTACATTCGTATGTGCTTTCATATCTGTGTGACTGCAAGGGGAGTTTGCGCTATATAAGTACTACATAATGATAGTATAACCATTGCTGTTATTATCATCACCATCGTCATTATCACCATCATCTTATCACTGTTTATATCATTTACTGTTATCATCATCATATGATGAAAAATGATAACAGATCATAATCATACACACATACATACACGCACGCGCGAGCACACAAGCATACGCACACCACCTACATCTTCCACTGAAAAAGTGAGAAGAACAACAGACAGAGGGAAAGACAGAAGAATGGACAGAAACAGAGGAACAGACAGAGGGTAGGACAGAGGAACGGACAGAAACAGACAGAGGAACAGAGGAACGGATATAAGCAGACAAAAGAACAGAGAGTGAGAAACAGGGAACAAATAGAGAAACAGACAGAGAAACAGACAGGAACAGACAGAAACAGACAGAGGAACAGACAGAGGAGCAGGCAGAGGAAGAGAAAAATGATGACATAAAGGGAGACAGGAGAAACAGAGAAACAGACAAAGGAACAAAAAAGGAACAGAAAAAAATATATAATAAAGGGAGAGGGGAGAAACAGATGTACAAAGGAGCAGACAGAGGAACAGACAGAGGAACAGACAACAAATGGAATAAAGGGAGAGAGGGGAAAGAGTCAGACAAAGGAACAGACCAAAACAATGGAATAAAGGGAGAGGGGAGAAACAGAGGAACAGACAAAGGAACAGAGGAACAGACAAAAGATGGAATAAAGGGAGGGAGGAGAAAGAGACAAAGGAACAGACCAAAAAATGGAATAAAGGGAGAGGGGAGAAACAGAGGAACAGACAAAGGAACAGAGGAACAGACATAGGAACAGACAAAAAATAATAATAAAGGGAGAGAGGAGAAACAGACAGAGGAACAAACAAAAATGGAATAAAGGGAGAGAGGAGGAACAGA
>NC_134893.1:24440641-24470641 GCF_041734735.1 Babylonia areolata | reverse complement strand
ACACACACACACACACACACACACACACACAAGTGTTTAGTTTATAGTGTCCATAATTCATATGATGGTTTTACGACAAATTAAATGAGTTCTGAGTTCACACACACACACACACACACACACACAAAACATGGAAAAAATTGATGTGAATATATAGAATGCACGGGAGCATAGTCGCAAAATGGGTAAGACGTCTGTCTGCCAATACAGTGTCCGTGAGGGTCTGGGTTCGAATCCCGCTCTCACCCTTTCTCCCAAGTTTGACTGGAAAATCAAATTGAGCGTCAAGTCATTCTGATGAGACGATAAACAGGGGTCACGTGTGCAGCACGCAATTTGCGCACTGATAAAGAACACATCGCAACAGTTTTCTGGCAAATTTATGTTGAGAAATCATATCTGATATGTATACAAATACATTATGCATGCACTCAAGGCCTAGCCAGTGCGTTGGGTTATGCTGCTGTCATACAAGTGGAGTGATGGCCTAGAGGTAACGCGTCCGCCTAGGAAGCGAGAGAATCTCAGCGCACTGGTTCGAATCACAGCTCAGCAACCGATATTTTCTCCCCCTCCACTAGACCTTGAGTGGTGGTCCGGACGCTAGTCATTCGGATGAGATGATAAGCCGAGGTCCCGTGTGCAGCATGCACTTAGCGCACGTAAAAGAACTCACGGCAACAAAAGGGTTGTTCCTGGCAAAATTCTGTAGAAAAATCCACCGATAGGAAAAACAAATAAAACTGCACGCAGGAAAAAATACGGAAACAAACAAACAAAAAAGTGTGGCGCTGTAGTACAGCGACGCGCTCTCCCTGAAGAGAGCAGCCCGAATTTCACACAGAGAAATCTGTTGTGATAAAAAGAAATACAAATACAAATACATCTCCCTGGCAGATGCAAAATACGGAAAAAGGCATGGATTTGTCCGAAAGCAGTGACGCCTCCGATCCTGATCAGGAACTATAGAATACAGACTTTTATGGAATAGAGTGTCTTAATCATGTAGAAACAGCTTGAAAAGGAATGTCTTCAGATTTGTTTCAAAAGGACAGGGACTTCAAGCTCTCTCGCCGTGTTTTTGTGCGTCAAGACGTGTTTAACTTAGAAAAGTGTTGTGCGTCAAGACGTGTTTAACTTAGAAAAGTGTTGTGCGTCAAGACGCGTTTAACTTAGAAAAGTGTTGTGCGTCAAGACGTGTTTAACTTAGAAAAGTGTTGTTGTGCGTCGAGACGTGTCTAACTTTGAAAAATATTGTGCGTCAAGACGTGTTTAACTTAGAAAAGTGTTGTTGTTCGTCGAGACGTGTCTAACTTAGAAAAGTGTTGTGCGTCAAGACGTTTCTAACTTAGAAAAGTGTTGTACGTCAAGACGTGTCTAACTTAGAAAAGTATTGTGCGTCAAGACGTGTCTAACTTAGAAAAGTGTTGTTGTTCGTCGAGACGTGTTTAACTTAGAAAAGTGTTGTGGTCGAGACGTGTTTAACTCAGAAAAGTGTTGTGCATCAAGACGTGTTTAACTTGGAAAAGTGTTGTTGTGCGTCAAGACGTGCTTAACATATGAAAAAAAAAGTTGTTGTGCGTCGAGACGTGTTTAACTTAGAAACGTGTTGTGCGTCGAGACGTGTTTAACTTAGAAAAGTGTTGTTGTGCGTCGAGACGTGTTTAACTTAGAAAAGTGTTGTGCGTCGAGACGTGTTTAACTTAGAAAAGTGTTGTTGTGCGTCGAGACGTGTCTAACTTAGAAAAGTGTAGTTGTGCGTCAAGCCAATACGTGTTTAATCCAGGAAAGTGTTGTGCGTCGAGCCAGGTCAACTCAGTATAGCGTTGTTGTGGGTCAAGTCAAGACGCGCTTAAGTCATGAAAGTGCTGTGCGTCAAGACGTGCTTAGCTCAGTAAAGTGTTGTGCGTCAGGCCAAGACGTGCTTAGCTCAGTAAAGTGAGGTGCGTCAGGCCAAGACGTGTTTAAATCAGATAAGTGTTGCTGTGCATCAGATCAAGACGTGTTGACATCTGGGAACCCCGTAGGGTACATGGAAACCTCTTGTGCGTATTGCGAGTTATGCGAATTGTTATGCGGAAAGACAGCTGGAGAGTTCCGCGGCCATCTTGGATGCATGCACATCTGACTTTGACTCGAAATTGTAAGCGATGCAAAAGCGATCGACATTGGCAAAAGCATGCAGTAAGCATTTGCTGTCTTCCATTTCTTCAGTTGATAGCCTAATTCATTCCTGTAACCAAACCCTGTTTAATGAAGTGCCATCGTATACACTAAGAAACAACAACAAAACATATGAAGCAAAATGTCGAAAAAAGAAGCCTGATGTTTCACACGTTCTGCCTCTCTCGGCCCAATTTGTTGCTCGCAGTTTCTGAGACCCTATCACTTTCGAGAGCGCACATCATGTGACGCGCCTGTATAAGTCATGCAAGCACGGAACTCTCCAACGGTCTATTGTTGTGCGTCTGACCCAGTCGACGACAGACGTCCCTTCCTCCACCCAGTCTCTCACCCCAACCCACTCCCACCTTGTCACTAGGCTACCATCACAGTCTGCGGCCACCCCTACCCCATCCGACCCACTGATTCTATTTTTTTAGATTATTGCACTCTTTCCCACCCCACACACAAACCACACATTTGTTTTAGGGGTAGCCACGCGAGCTGCGCGCGCAGTGCAGTTCACATAAACCCGCGCTGTAACGCGCTGACATAATGTTGTCAGTGAAGCATGCCGTGACACACAACCACGACACTGACGCGTGGCGATGTTCATTCTGGGCAACTTTTTGTTCTGTGTGTGTGTGTGTGTGCGCGCGCGCGCGCGCGTGTGTGTGTGTGTGCGTATTATATATATATATATATATATATATATATATATATATTAGTGTGTGTGTGTGTGTGTGTGTGTGTGTGTGTGTGTGTGTGTGTGTGTTCACTTGTCATATTCGACACACATTTTTTCTTTAATGTTAATTTCCCTCCATCTCCCCCCAGGTGCCCCCATGGCCTCATTGCACAGTGACAGGCACCCTCTCGGGGAGCAAAGCGCCTCATAAGAAGTTGATGACCATCTATAAAGGCCTTTTACAGCGATGACAATGAAGTGACACTCATTCTCTCCCTCCCCCCCCCCCCCCCCCCCCCACTGGCCCAGCTGTGCAGCCAAGCGTGCAGTTTTAATTCAAGTTTCTAAAGGAAGCATCACTGCGTTTGGACAAATCCATATAAACTACACCATATCAGTTCCGCAGATGCGTGGCCAGCAGCATAACCCAATGCGCTTCGTCATGTCTTGAGTGCATGCACATTGTATATTTTTTGTGTACCTATCAGAGGGGATTTCTTCTTCAAAATTTTGCTGGAGGACAGTTTCAGTTTCAGGTTTTCAATGAGGCGTCACTGCGTTCGGACAAATCCATATACGCTACACCACATCTGCTAGTCAGATGCCTGACCAGCAGCATAACCCAACGCACTTGTCAGGCCGTGAGTGCATGCTGATATATTTGTGTACGAATCTGAGTGGTTTTCTTCTTTCGTATCTTTGCTAGTGGACAACACTTTTGTTGCCATGAGTTCATTTTCAGGGCGCCAAGTGTGTGCTGCGCACGGGACCTCAGTTTATCGTCTCACCCGAAAGACTATAGACGCTCAGTTTGATTTTCCAGACAAACTTGGGAGAAAGAGCGGGAAGGGAACGGGATTTGAACCCAGACTCCCACAGGCACTTTGTTGGCAGACAAGCGTCTTAATCATTCTGCCACCTTGCTCCTGTGGAGGACAACCCTTTTGTTGCCATGGGTTCCTTCTCAACGCGTTAAGCACGAATGGTTACGACGCTTATCTGATAAACCGAAGTCTTGTGCAGCACGCAGTTGAAGCAGTGAAAAAGAACCCATGGCAACAAAAGTATTATCTTCTGGAAAAAATTCAGAAAAAAGGGTTCCATTAACATGGGCACACACAATTAATATGTATGCATCGACTCCAGGTCTGATAAGCGCGTTGGGTTATGCCGCTGTCAAGCAGCTGCCTAGCAGATGTAGTGTGGTATATATGGAATTGTCCGAACGCAGTGACACCTCTTTATGAAATTTGAAACTGAAACTGAAACTTGGGAGAAAGGGCGAAACCGGGAAACAAACTCAGACACTCGATCACGGCCATTGTATTGGCACATAAGCGTCTTCAAATCTGCCACCTTCCTCCTTACCAAGCTTGCAGCACTGATATCAAAGACATCCTGTTGATGTCCGTGTGACATCAATGACACGCTGTTGATGTCCATATGACGTCATCTGTCACATCCCTTGAATGTTCGTGTGACGTCATCAGTGACATTCCATTGATGCTCGTTTGAAAACATCACCGTGACCCCAGGTCAACGTCTAATGATCGGACAACACTGTGATTTTCTCCACGTGCTTCCAGGACTGGATGGAAAAGAAAAAAATAAAAAAAAAAAAATAAAAAGATAAAAAAACACAAAAACCAACCTGTGATTTTCTCCACTTATTTCGAGGGCTGGATGCAAAAAAAAAAAAAAAAAAAAAAAGCAAGCAAGCATTGTATGCTTACTCCGTCCCCCTCAGTGCATAAAATCCGTTCATTCCTTCTTACATTCATTCCAGTCAGTGTGCGAGAACAAGGCGAGTTCAGTTTGTTAGATGTCAGAGAGCACCTGTGGCCTTGAGTTCACATCCCGTAAACAACATGTCCTCCCTGTCACCTCTCTTGAACTAATCCCTTACGCTTACGCCCCTCACACATCCACCCTGTCACCCCTCTCTGCTTGTGGACTAATCCCTCGAACTCGTTATTGAGGGTAAAAAAAAACCAACAGCTACAGGCTTCTTTTACTCTGCACACACACACACATCCTGCCACATCCCCCCACACACCCCGCCACATCTCCACACACACCCACATTCCCCGTCACATCCCCACACACACCCACATCCACACACACCCACATCCCCACATCTCCCCACACACCCACATCCCCACACACCCCGCCACATCTCCACACACACCCACATTCCCCGTCACATCCCCACACACACCCACATCCACACACACCCACATCCCCACACACCCACATCCCCACACACCCCGCCACATCCCCACACACACCCACATTCCCCGTCACATCCCCACACACACCCACATCCCCACACACTCCGCCACATCCCCCACACACACCCACATCCTCACACACACCCACATTCCCCGTCACATCCCCACACACACCCACATCCCCACACGCTCCGCCACATCCCCCCACACACCCACATCCCCCCACACACCCACATCCCCACACCCCCCCACATCCCCACACACCCCGCCACATCCCCACACACACCAACATCCCCACACACCCCGACATCCCCACACAAACACTGACATCACCACACACCCTGCTGCCAGGAAAGGCCAGTGATGAGGGAGACACGGCCAGGAAAGGCTACAGTTAGTGATGAGGGAGACACGGCCAGAAAAGGCCAGGACAGGCCAGAGATAGTGATGAGTGAGACACAGCCAGGGAAGGCCAGAGTTAGTGATGAGTAAGACACGACCAGGAGAGGCCAGTGATGAGGGAGACACGGCCAGGAAAGGCCAGAATTAGTGGTGAGGGAGACACGGCCAGGTAAGGCAAGAGTTAGTGATGAGGGAGATACGGCCAGGAAAGGCCAGGACAGCCCAGGCCAGAGATAGTGATAAGTGAGACACGGCCAGGGAAGGCCAGAGTTAGTGGTGAGGGAGACACGACCAGAAAAGGCCAGAGTTAATGACGAGGGAGACATGGCCAGAAAAGCCCAGAGTGAGTGATGAGAGAGACACGGCCAGAAAAGGCCACGATAAGTGATGACGGAGACACGGCCAGGAATGACCAGAGTTGGTGATGAGGGAGACACGGCCAGAAAAGGCCAGGAGAGGCCAGAGTTAGTGATGAGTGAGACACGGCCAGGGAAGGCCAGATGATGCCAAAGATAGTGATGAGGGAGACACGACCAGAAAAGGCCAGAAGAGGCCAGAGTTAGTGATAAGTGAGACACGGCCAGGGAAGGCAAGAAATAGTGATGAGGGAGACACGGCCAGGAAAGGCCAGTGATGAGGGAGACACGACCAGGAAAGGCAAGAGTTAGAAATGAGGGAGACATGGCCAGAGTTAGTAATGATGGAGACACGGCCAGAAAAGGCTACGATAAGTGATGAGGGAGACACGGCCAGAAAAGGCCAGAGTTAGTGATGAGGGAGACACGGCCAGAAAAGGCCAGAGTTAGTGATGAGTGAGACACGGCCAGAAAAGGCTACGATAAGTGATGAGGGAGACACGGCCAGAAAAAGGCCAGAGTTAGTGAGGACGAAGACAGGACATCTGTCACGGATGATATGTACAGTGTATGCAGAACGTCAACACCTGTCATGGAAGACATCATTAGTGGACGTCAATACCTGTTAAGGATGATATGAACAGTGTTAGACACAGGTACGCCAACACCTGTCATGAATGACATTAGCAGTGTGCGCATGACGTCAACACCTGTCATGGATTACATCAGCAGTGTAGTATGCAGGACGTCAACACCTGTCATGGATAACATCAACAATGTGCGAATGACGTCAGCACCTGACATGGATGACATTAGCAGTGTAGTACGCAGGACGTCAACCCCTGTCATGGATAACATCAACAATGTGCGAATGACGTCAACACCTGTCATGGATAACATCAACAATGTGCGAATGACGTCAGCACCTGACATGGATGACATTAGCAGTGTAGTACGCAGGACGTCAACCCCTGTCATGGATAACATCAACAATGTGCGAATGACGTCAACACCTGTCATGGATGACATCAGCATCAGCAGTGGAGGCAGGACGGTCAACACCTGCCATGGATAACATCAACAATGTGCGAATGACGTCAACACCTGTAATGGATGACATCAGCATCAGCAGTGTAGGCAGGACGTCAACACCTGTCATGGATAACATATGCAGTGTAGTACGCAGGATGTCAACACATGTCACAGATGGCATCAGCACTGTAGTACGCAGGACGTCAACACCTGTCACGGATAACATCAGCAGTGTAGTAAGCAGGACGTCAACACCTGACATGTATAACATCAACAGTGTAGTACGCAAGACGTCAACAACTGTCATGGATAACATCAAGAATGTGCGAATGACGTCAACACCTGTCATGGATGACATCAGCAGTGTAGCACGTTGGACGTTAGCACCTGTCATGGATGACATCAGCAGTGTAGTACGCATGACGTCAACACTTGTCATGGATAACATCAACAGTGTACGCAGGACTTCAACACCTGTCATGGATGACATCAACAGTGCACACAGGACTTCAACACCTGTCATGGATGACATCAACAGTGTACGCAGAACTTCAACACCTGTCATGGATGACATCAACAGTGTACGCAGAACTTCAACACCTGTCATGGATGACAGCAATAGTGTAGTACGCAGAACGTGGCGTCAACACCTTGTGGTCACTGTCCAGCAAGGACTATCTGTGATATCATCACTGTGAAACCGAAGCATTCTGTGACACAATCACTGTTAAGTCAAAGGACTCTCTCTGATACCATCACCCACCCCCCTCCAAAAATGTATAAATGTATGAATAAATGAATGAATGAATGAATGAATCAATCAATCAATCAATCGACTAGTGAAATCCGGAAGACCAAAAGAGTGCACAGCGGTTCACCAACCCTGGAAAATAAAAGTGCAGCTCCAATCCAGAAGACTGAAAAGTACACCGCGGCTCACCAAGCGTGAAACAGAACAGTACGTTACCTGTTGTCACAATGCGTGTTGAACGGGTGCAACAGGTGTTGCACGTAAAGTCTGAAGGTCCCGGATTCGATCCAGCTGTCGGCGCCTCGTGGGCAATGGGAAAATATTTTTTCCGAACTTCCAGGTCAACATTAGTGCACTTCTGCCACAGTGCCTTAATCCATTTCGTTTGTAGACACGCGGAAAAGATATTTCAAAAACAAACAAAAACAAAACAAACCAAAAAAACAACAACAACACAAAACACACACACACACACACACACACACACACACACACACACACAAACCAACAAAAAAAAACCCGCATGTTGAAGATCCCGCAAGCGTTGTTTTGGTAATGGAAACACGAACCAACCAGTCATAGACATTCCCTGAAACGGAGAATGGCTGCCTGTATAATGGGAAACAAACGGATGTGCAACTGATTGCCTGACGGTGAGAGGTACAGCCCACGAAGGAAACAAAGGCATTGCGCGCCGTATGGCCAGCTGTGACCATCCTGACCATATGTTGATTCGCTATGTGGGGAAAAGACTGCAGTCATGTCGAGTCACCCGACAGCAGCACACAATCCTAACTACAATGACTAACAACAGCAGCACATAATCCTGCTGGACCAAATTGAATGACTGACTACAGCAGCACACAAACCTCAAACCTCAATGACTGACTACAGCAGCACACAAACCTCAAACCTCAATGACTAACTGCAGCAGCATACAAACCTCACTGACTAACTACAGGAGCACACAAACCTCACTAACTACAGCAACACACAAACCTCAATGAGTAACTACAGCATGACTCAGTGACTAACTACATCAGCACACAAACCTCAACGACTAACTACAGCAGCACACAAACATGAATGGTTAACTACAGCAACACTCAGTGACTGACTACAGCAGTACACAAACCTGAATTGCTAACTACAGCAGCACACAAACCTCACTGACTAACTACAACAGCACACGAACCTCACTGACTAACTACAGCAGCACACAAACCTCAATGACTAACTACAGCAGCACACAAACCTCAATGACTAACTACAGCATCACTCAGTGACTAACTAAATCAGCATATAAACCTCAAGACTAGTTACAGCAGCACACAAACCTCAATGACTAATACAGCAGCAGACAAACCTGAATAATAAATACAACACCACACAAACCTTGATGACCATCTACAGCAGCATAAAAACCTCAGTGACTAACTACAGCAGGATACAAATCTGAATGACTAACTACAGCAGCACTCAAACCTCAATGATAAACTACAGCAACACAGACAAAAATGACTGACTACAGCAGCAGACACGGAACACGAACAGGGATGAACTACCAAGACGTTTAAAATGCTTGCGCCAATGTCATAAATCTGAACTGATAACAAAAAACATAATATTACAAACAAGACATAATATATGTATGAAGCCGTATGTTGAAACACCAAATTAATGACTGCAGAATGCTAATTCAAATCTTCCCATCTGAATGGACCCATCACAGTGAGCATTAAGATCTTCCGAGCTTGATATATTCAATACGGTTCGTGAATTATCAAATCAGACCACAGCGATATAGCTTGCAATCTTTACAACCAGAGCACGTGGCGCGACAATATTTACAGCAGACACTTGACAGACATCATGTGACAATACTTACAGCAGACACTTGACAGACATAAAGTGACGTTACTTACAGCGGACACTTGACAGACATCGTGTGACAACACATACAGCAGACACTTGACAGACATAATATGACAACACTTACAGCAGACACTTGACAGACATCATTATGTGACAATACTTACAGCAGACACTTGACAGACATCATTATGTGACAATACTTACAGCAGACACTTGACAGACATAAAGTGACAATACTTACAGCAGACACTTGACAGACATAAAGTGACAATACTTACAGCAGACACTTGACAGACATCATGTGACAACACTTACAGCAGACACTTGACAGACATACAGTGACAATACTTACAGCAGACACTTGACAGACATAAAGTGACAATACATACAGCAGACACTGAGACAGACATCATCATGTGACAATACTTACAGCAGACACTTGACAGACATCATGTGACAATACTAACAGCAGACATTTGACAGACATAATGTGACAATACTTATAGCAGACACTTGACAGACATCATTATGTGACAATACTTACAGCAGACACTTGACAGACATCATTATGTAACGATACTTACAGCAGACACTTGACAGACATCATGTAACGATACTTATAGCAGACACTTGACAGACATCATGTGACAATACTAACAGCAGACATTTGACAGACATAATGTGACAATACTTATAGCAGACACTTGACAGACATCATGTGACAATACTTACAGCAGACACTTGACAGACATCATGTGACAATACTTACAGCAGACACTTGACAGACATAAAGTGACAATACTTACAGCAGACACTTGACAGACATCATTATGTGACAATACTTACAGCAGACACTTGACAGACATAAAGTGACAATACTTACAGCAGACACTTGACAGACATAAAGTGACAATACTTACAGCAGACACTTGACAGACATCATGTGACAATACTTACAGCAGACACTTGACAGACATAAAGTGACAATACTTACAGCAGACACTTAACAGACATAAAGTGACAATAATTACAGCAGACACTTGACAGACATCATCATGTGACAACACTTACAGCAGACACTTGACAGACATAAAGTGACAATACTTACAGCAGACACTTGACAGACATAAAGTGACAATACATACAGCAGACACTGAGACAGACATCATCATGTGACAATACTTACAGCAGACACTTGACAGACATCATGTGACAATACTAACAGCAGACATTTGACAGACATAATGTGACAATACTTACAGCAGACACTTGACAGACATCATGTAACGATACTTATAGCAGACACTTGACAGACATCATTATGTAACGATACTTACAGCAGACACTTGACAGACATCATGTAACGATACTTATAGCAGACACTTGACAGACATCATGTGACAATACTAACAGCAGACATTTGACAGACATAATGTGACAATACTTATAGCAGACACTTGACAGACATCATGTGACAATACTTACAGCAGACACTTGACAGACATCATGTGACAATACTTACAGCAGACACTTGACAGACATCATTATGTGACAATACTTACAGCAGACACTTGACAGACATCATGTGACAATACTTACAGCAGACACTTGACAGACATCATCATGTGACAATACTTACAGCAGACACTTGACAGACATAATGTGACAATACTTACAGCAGACACTTGACATACATCATGTGACAACACTTACAGCAGACACCTGACAGACATAAAGTGACGATACTTACAGCAGACACTGGGACAGACATCGTGTGTGAACACTTGCAGCAGACACTTGACAGACATAAAGTGACGATACTTACAGCAGACACCTGACAGACATAAAGTGACGATACTTACATGTACAGCAGACACTGAGACAGACATCATGTGACAACACTTACAGCAGACACTTGACAGACATAAAGTGACAATACTTACAGCAGACACTTGACAGACATAATGTGACAACACTTTCAGCTGACACTTGACAGAAATCACGTGACAGGCACATGCTATATGCGTGAGGAAAAGGTCATCCACTCTGCTTGTCAGTATCGAGACTGAATGGTCAACTCAAGTGAAGAGAGAGGGGGTAGATGGAGGGATGGAGGTAGTGGGAGAAAGGAAGGAAAGAGAGAGAGAAAGGAAGACGACAATGACAAATTTTTTTATTGGCAAATAGCGTTTTTACAGCTCTAGTGCCAAGGGGGGATATTTCAGCATATCTTAGCAAACGACGAAAAGAAAAAGCAAAACGAAAAATAAGGGGAAATAACAAGCAAATAAGTATATATTCATAAACGCATAAACACTCATACATTCACACCCGAGACATTAATACAACATATTCAATATTACTCATGCATAATACTAAGTAATTAATTCGAACATATGACCATCCAGCTTTGCAGCCGAGCCTCTTTTTGGTTATTTACCAATCTAAATTTGAGTTATGTGTCTGCAATATGTTTCTGTCATGTTAAAACGATCGTTCGGTTAATCTTTTCCTTCGAATGTTATATGCTTCTATATATTTGGCGAGTGAAAATAGATGTCTTCATTATTTGATGAAAGGATAGCTACTAGATCACGTTTTAATGCAAACGGATGAGTAAAGAATGTATAATCATTTCTGATAACATTGTATTCTTTAAATGGAAAACAAAATGATCCTCATTTTCTAAGTCCTGATGACACAACTGACATACACTATCACTTGTACTATTCTGAATATACCATGCTCTGTTTGTAGCCCTAAGGTCCTGGATCGAAATTAAGACACCGTTGCCATTTATTTGTGATTATAGAAATATATTTTTCCGACTGGAAAATATTTTTGAACGAAAAAGACCAATTATATCTAGCATTTTCTTCCATGTCTGAATGCCAGTTTTGCTTGTATATGTTGATAAGACGATCCTTAAATTCCGAAATAAATGCGACATCATTCTCTACTCCTTGGCTGATCCATACAATTGCAAACCCATTTTTGACAAGAACATTTTTTACATTGTCTATCCAGTTTTTCTTTCCTTCTTCATGATGCTGTAGTAACATTTCATAAGCCTGCTTACACAGTCTTGTCGGCGGTAATTTAAGAAGTTTTAACCAATACTTTATGCACTTAATTGTTGTACGAATTTTCAGTGGATATCTACCCGTTTCCCCATATGCTACTTGATTAGATGAATGATCTACTTGATTAGATGAATGAAGTGGTATATTCAAAAATCGTTTTATTGCAAATGTATGAATGATTTCCATTCGTTTATTCTTGTAGATACCCCAAATTTCTGATGCATATGTGAGCATTGGCTCTATCTGTGTGCTAAAGAGTTTCCAGTAAAGTGAAGGGTCAATAGACTTTAATTTTTGCATAGCTCTAATAATTTCAACAATTCCCTTTTTCCCCTTCCTGCACATTTCGGTCATGCTGTGTTCAAACTTAACTTTGTTGTGAAAATCAATCCTAGACATTAAGTAGGTATTAGTGACTTTTACTTCAGTTTCTCCATATCGCCATTTTTCATGGACCGAAAGATGCCCACCTTTTCGAAACACAGTTATATTTGTCTTGTCCAAATTAACAGTTAGACACAACCTGTCTGCTTCTTGTTTTAGAATGTTGATTTTTCAGTCCCACAACTGTATCAGATAGAAGTATTACATCATCAGCAAAAAGCAATAAAAATAAATCAACAGCTCCTTAAGTCATTTGTACTCATGCTTTCCTTTTCTAGACAATTCAACAGCTAATTCATTAATAAAGAATGAGAATAATTGTGGGCTAAGCAAAGAACCCTGTTTAACGCCTCTTGGACAAGTGAAAAAATCAGTATAGAAATTTTTATCCCTTACACAGGCCAAAACTGTATCAAATATTCCTCGCACCGCTCTATATAACTTTCCATTAACACCACTATTTCTCAAGACATTCCACGACATATTTCTGTTTACCGAATCGAACGCTTTCTGGAAATCTACATAAGCAACATAAAGTTTAGAGTTTCTACTTAGGTATTTTTGTACAAATGCATAAAGAGTAAAAAAATATGGTCAACCGTACTATAGTCTGCCCTAAATCCAGCTTGCTCCTCAACAATTTTTGTCTCCCTTTGTGCTCACTTTGTAAGCCTTTTATTTAAGATATGGGTATGAACCTTTCCAATTACACTTGTCAAAGCTATCCATCTATAATTATCGGGGTTGTTATCATCTCCCTTCTTGTATATTGGCACAATGATAGATTTAGACCAGGCTGTTGGAAATTTCCCTGTATCAAAAAGTAAATTGAAAAGATCTTGTAAAAAGTCGATAACTGGAGAGAATAGAGAGAAAGGAAGATAGAGAGAGAGAGAAGAGAGAGAGAGAGGAGGACACAGATTTTCTAATCTTACCATAAATTATTGGGAGGGGGAGGGGGGGCGGAATAAATATCAGTGTATGCACTCGTGTAAGGTAAAATTAGGAAACAATACTTTACAAGAAAAGCATAATGGGTGTGTGTGTGTGTGTGTGTGTGTGTGTGTGTGTGTGTGTGTGTGTGTGCGTGCGCGCGCGCACGCGCTTAAATATGTAATAAAGGAGGGAGGGAGAAATACATGAGGGATGGTGGAAGAGGGGAAAGCGAAATTTCGAGCAAATAAAAACTTTTAACATCTGTGGCACGTGCCGATGACAGGGATCACTCACACAGACACAGACACAACTGATTGCTATCCTGTGATCAACGAAGACCCTGTCATCAAACTGCCTCCCGGTGTTCGTAATGTGCAGCATGTCAATGTCTTTCTCCTCTCTTCCTCCCAGCAGTCAGTTCCCAGTATCTCGTGACGACATTAAAAATCATCCAGCATTATTCACGAGCGCCACAAGCAAGATGGGTGCGCCGTGGCACAGTGGTTAGCATCCCAGACTGACAGCCCGGGAGTTGGGGGTCCAGTCCCCACCAGTGCCTCATTGAAGCAGCTAGCACACAATCCGTGGCACAGTGGTTAGCGTCCCAGACTGACAGCCAGGGAGTTTTGGGTCCAGTCCCCAGCAGTGCCTTTCAGCAGCTGACACAAAGGCCGATTTAACCCTACAGTTAAGAATGACCGTCAGAAACTGATCTCATAGGAGTCGTGTAACATCGTAACCATACGTTCAGATCGGCTGAACGCGTTCTTTGGATCTGACTTTTCCTCGACAGGTTGCTTTTTTTTTTTTTTTTTCGAACGGGTGATCCCAGTCCTTCCAATCTTTGACTTGCAACCTCTGACCTCTCGTTTTGGGGTGATTCATATCCTTTCAGCCTTTGACTTCCAGCGTTTGACCTCGTTTTGGGGGTGATTCGAACAACTCTGTGTCTTCTTTGCCTGCTGGTAATAAAAAAAAATCAAAAAAAAATCACCTTTCGTTCTCCTCTTTCTTTCGTGATGTGAGTGTCAGATGAACTTTTTTCACACACACACACACACGCACATGTGACCATCACCCTGGCGTGACCAGTGTTGTAAGCACATGGCGACTGGTTGTGAAAAAAACAACTGCAGTCAAATAACTGAGAACAAACTATGTCGAAACAGACTTATTGAATTTAGGACACTGAACAGGAGGTCACCAGCTTTTTGTTGTTTCAAAAGTGCGAGATCGATAGACAAATGCAAGGTCGAATAATTTTGGAACTGAAAACGTTTACCTTTCCGCTCCAGTCATGTACGTGACCTGACTGCACGAAGCGAGGTGTACGGAAGGAAACGGGGGGAAGCAGACGATTCACTGTGTTATTTGAGGTTTCGTCTGCCGCGTTTTTTGACTTGTGTATGGTGTAGTATGAGCGTCAGAAAAAGTGAAACTCGCGTTGTCTTTTCTCAGAATTCTGTGTCAATATCGGAACAGAGTACATAAATGAATTTCTGTCCAAACAGACCAGCGTGGAGCCCGTATTCCAGAACATAATTTCTCAGTCGAGGTCAAAGGAAGCAAGCAAGCGCACGCGCGCGTGTGTGTTTGTGTGTGTGGACATGACACAAGAGGCTGTGAACAGAGCTGAGGACACGGCACAACAGGCTGTGAATAGTCATAGCTAAGGACATGTCACAGCCGGCTGTGGACTCAGCTGAGGACATGACACAACAGGATGTGAACACAGCTGAGGACAAGTACAACAGACAGTGGACAGAGCAGGCAGGCAGGCAGGCACACACACACACACACACACACACACACACACACACACACACACACACATGCATATATATATACATGCACACACACACACACACACACACACACACACACACACACACACACATACATATATATGTATATATATACATATATATATGCGCGCGCGCACACACACACACACACACACACACACATATATATATATATATACCTATATAAATTGGTCTGTCGGGTCATGTTTATGACTATGTTAAATCCTTTTTAAGTGGGAGATATATAGTGGCAAAAGTGGGAGTAACTTTATCAACCTCTAGGCCTATAAACATGGGAATCCCGCAGGGTTCCATTATTTCTCCATTGTTGTTCAACATTATGCTTTATGATTTACATACATGTTTTTCATCATCTACCAAGCTGGCTCAATATGCTGATGATACTGCTATATGGATTCAGACATCCTTGAGGAAAAGGACAAGCCTACATTACATCAATTATATACAAAAACATTTTCAGGGTGAACTCGATAGACTGAGTAGCTATATGCAATCTAATGGTTTTGAGTTTTCTGTAGAAAAAACACATTTGATCCTCTTTAATAATGGTTATAATCCCAGCAAACTACCACGATTTTTTTTAGGAGGACGTGAAATATTTTTCAAGTCGGAAATAAAATTTCTTGGGATCCTATTTACTTCAAAACTAAACTGGAAGAAACACATTGATTCAATGGTGACTAAAGCAGTTAAAAGTTTAAATTTCTTAAAAATTGTAAGTCACTCTGCTTGGGGACAAGACTCCAAAATTCTTTTACATTTAGCGACATCTCTCGTAAGATCAAGATTGACCTACGGTCAAGAAATTTTCTTTTCTGCTCCGCCGACGTTTCTAAAGAAGCTGCGAATAATTGACAGTAAAGCTGTGAAACTGGCTTTAGGGTACCTGTGCATACTAAGACCTCAGAAGCCTATAAGCTTGCGGGTATTCTACCACTAGATGAAATCAGAAAATTAATTTCTGCTAAATATATTGTGAGATGTACAGCAGTGGATGATTTTGAGGAATTAAATATTAGGTCTGATATTGATTTTCCAAAAAATGCACAAAATAATTCAAATCTACAAACCATTCGCACATATGTGTCAGATATTTTAAATTCTTCAGACATTGATTTGCATGATATGGCACCTCGTGTTCTGGTGCCACCTGTCCCTCCCTGGGAGTTAACAAAAGCAAACGTCAACATATGTGCTTCTGACACACAAAAGGAGAATCTTTACATATAATAGCAGCATATGTCAGAATTGAATTAGAAGAAAATTTTGATTATCATTTAAAAGTTTACACTGATGGCTCGGTCCTGGATGATAGCAGTGCAGGATCTGCTTTTGTCATTCCTGACCTAAAAACAGAAAAATCATATTATTTAGGTAAGGGACGTTCAATTTTTACAGCTGAATTGGTGGCCATCCTTATGGCTTTAAATCATCTTGTTGATATACCAATCATAGTAAGTAATATCCTATTTTGTGTTGATTCTCAATCTGTCTTAAAAGGTTTGCTCCTTTTTGAGAATAATCAAAGAGAAGATTTATTTTTTGAAATTAGGTATTTATTGCACTCCCTATTTGTGAAGGGTACAAATGTTGATTTTTGTTGGATACCATCCCACACTGGATTCCGTTATAACGACCAAACAGATGGGGCAACAAAAAGGGGAGCAAAAAATCATATAGATAGTATAAAAGTATATTGCCCATTGTCATACAATGAAATAAGCAATATACTAGAAAGAGACTTTTATAGGTGCTTGAATTCAAGTCTAAAACCTCGTCAGTTGACTCTCTCAGACTTTGTTCCGATTCGCAGACCAATTCTGAGCTTAGCTCTCAGACTATTATCAAATTCATTACGGACAAAGTATTGTTCTAATGTCAAGTGTATATGCTTTAATAACCTGACAATTGAGCATATAATTTTTCACTGTAGCTTGATGAAGCCTTTTGTACACGAAAGTGTGTCTTCACAAGTGACTGAGAACGTTGATGTTTTTGACTTTTTGCATTCATTATCAGTTGTTTCGCTTGTCAGTTTAACGACTTCTCTTTTACGAAGTCCTTTAAGTAATTTCCTGTAACTGTAGAGGGGTTTTTTTTTGTTTATTTGTTTTGTTTTTCATCCAAATTTCACTCACATTTTTACCCTCATTTGCCCAGTTTCCCCCAACCCTCCATTCATCCACATCTCCCACCCCTTCTAACCGATAATACTCAGATGTATTCATAAATACTTTTACAAAATGTCTTCAATCACCGATATGTGTGACGGGACATTAAACAAAAATTCCTTCATATACCTATATATATATATATATGCGCGCGCGCACGCACACACACACACACACACACACACACACACACACACACACACACATGCGTGCGTGCGTGCGCGCACGCGCGTACCCTAAGATAAAGCCAATTCTCATACTTCCATACCTATATTTACCAGTATAGTCTGTCGCATTTCCTTCACATGAATCCATTCTTCCTGACAGTTTAGACGTTCTCAGCCGGCTTTAACTGACAAGTTCGGAAAAAAGACATCGCCTGTGGGTTTTTTTTTTCCTTTTAACACTAAAGTTTAACCATGGTGTTATTGACCCCACCCCATTCCCCTTCCGTTCAAAGTGGGTGTGCACTGCGCAAGCCTGCTGCACGCGGGCCGTTTTGTAAGAAACGCGTGACTGTCTGTCATTCCACGTGCGTCCCGCGAGCTGTCATCACCTCTACACACTCACGTACGGGTGGCCACGAGAACAGTAAGACTTGATGTTTTCCCCGCGATCTCTCTCTTACCTCTTTCTCACTCTCTCTTTCTCTTGTTCGCATGTAAGTACACGCGCGTGTGGGAGTGCACATATTGTGCGTGTATTCATTCATGACTGCCCTCGTTGGTGTGAAACCGGAAGAAAACAGAAGAAGTCATTGAACGCGTCTCATCTTTTTCAAGGAAGGGGGAGGGAGGGAGGGGGGTATTATTTAGGTTCTTTGTTCTTTGGGCCGTTGTTTGCATGGTTTCCAATTAATTCTTTCTTTCTTTCGATTTAAAAAAAAAAAATCTTTCTTCACTTTATCCATACTTCTGTTGGGTTTCTCGGTCTCTGTCTCTCTCTCTCTCTCCCTCTTCCTCCCTCTCTCTAATGTTTTGTTGCACATTATGCGTATATTAAACATACTTCAAAATAACTCCATATAAGTGTTTTTGAAGGTATTTGATGCACAGGTTCAATCTATTGCTATGTATGGAGCTGAGTTGCGGGGACTGGATAAAGCAGCTACACATATTGAAAAGGTTCATTTATAATCATGCACTGACAGAAATCGTTGGGTGTATTTATAAATACACCCAACGATTTAGTTTACGGAGAAACAGGACGTCACCCTATTCATATTAATCCGTCTATTCGTTGCATTAGGTACCGGCTTAAATATTACGTGTAGACGCAAACAGATTACCAGTATAAGCTTATGAAATGTTGATGTGGTTAGAGTCGGGTGGTGAATAAACGTGAGTTTCAAGAGTTCGAGAGTTTTTGTTCCGAAATGGTTTGGGGTTTGTATGGCTGAACCAAGGAGTAAAAAAGGTAAACGCATTCTTGCAGGATCTTCGTCAAAGACTTATTGATTGTCATTGGCAAAACTGGAACGAACGTGTTCAGAATAGTGAGAGATTTTCTTTTTGTAGAACATTTAAATCGTCGTGGAAATGTGAAAATTATCTTCAGTGTGATATTGATAGATATTTGAAATGTTATTTGACAAAGTTTGGATTTGGAGCAACAGATATGGTAATTCATCGTGATCGATATAAATAAGTTCCCACCAATACCTTGACATCTCCGATGTGTAAAACTGGAAAAGAAGATGAAATACATATTTTATTGTGCTGTCCTGCTTTGTGTGATCTCAGGCTAGATTACATTCCTAGAAAATTCCACTTAAACCCATGTCTTTTTCATGTTACCTTGCTGATGACAAACCAAAATAGCAACATACTGAAGAATGTATCCATATATTTATATAAATCCTTTAAGAGGCGTGCCATCGCTGTTAAAGAATATGATAATTGTTTCCGAATGCTTTGTTTATGATACTGACTTATTTGTAGAATTTGTCAACGCACTTTCTTTGTGCTTCCTTTATTCGTTTGTTCATTATAACTGTATTTGTATTTGGATCCCCTTGAGAAGGGGGTGTGGCCTATACTGAATAAAAATGTTCATTCGTTCGTTCGTTCTCTCTCCCTTCCTCACTCATTTGAATGGTTCCCCTTCAAGGGCTGGATTAGAAAAAAAAAAGCATCGTGTTGCTTACTCTATTGCCCTCAGAAAATATTTTTTATTCATTTTTTTCATTCTCTCTCTCTCTCTCTCTCTCTCTCTCTCTCTCTCTCTCACCTACGTAACTCATACCCTTGAAACTGAAATTCTACCTTGAGAACACAACAAACTGTCGAGACCGACAATACAAAGAAGTATAATTTAACACCTCTTAAAACTTTCAGTTTGATCGCACTTTTTATGCTTACGTTAATTAGAAAATAATGTGCTGGCAGTTTCTCTACACGTTGTTTGTATGTTTGCTTGTTGTTGTTGTTTTCTGGTTGTTGTTTTTTTAGAAAATGAAATAAATCACTTCACAGAAGGGGGAAGGATTTTTTTTAAATGAGCTGTTGCACATACTAGAGATTGCAGAAATTGTAATTTTGCATCAATTCCATATTTGAATGTCATCGTTTAATAGGCAGGAGGTAATTGGAGGAGTGGGGGGTGTTGAACGGTGACCGAATTGGGGGAAACCGGGTGGAATCAAAGATGAACATTTTAATTGAAGTGATACGAAACTCTAGGGAGAACTGGACAGCACAAGGTCTTCAGAGAAGAAGGCCCCCTCAGTCAAGTGTTTCGGTCCTAAATTCCTTACACTCTAAGGGGGCCGGGCCGCACCCAGGTCATGACTCCTGGATGCCCTTGTATTGTCACCTTTTCTTTTTTTTCCTGGTCATCAGCAGGTTTGAACCCGCGCCTCCAGGGTGGTAGCCACTTCAGAACTGAGTCACCATTTTTCTGGCAGACGTTTTAACCACTGAGCCATCGTACGCCTAGTCTAAGTAGGGAAAATTTAATCCTTATGAAGTTTACTTTCATTCCTCCTGGACCAGATCCAAATCAAGTACAATAAATAAACAAGATAGGCAAGGCCTTCAAGACTCACTTGTGATACACTTTAAAGAAAAATCTAATCGCTAAAATGTGTTCTGTATTTGTTATTATAAAGCTTCGCGTTTAAAAACAAAAAAGTCCTAACCAGATTCGAATGAAGTCCCCTAGCATTAATTACAGAGTAATTTCCCTTTTTTACTATCTGCACCAAAACGTTTGCAAAATAAATAAAACTTCCATGCTTAGCAAAAGAAGTTCCTGTTTGAACAAAAAATGATAATAATGACTGCTCTTGTTGTTGGGTCAGAATATCAGATCAAAGTGCCAAGTTTAGAGAATACAAAAGAATATAAATATAACAGTAAATGCAGTTTGCTTATAATTAGGCTTCATTTTTGTTGTTGTTGTTGTTGTTGTTGTTGTTTTGTGCCCATCCCAGAGGTGCAATATTGTTTTAAACAAGATGACTGAAAAGAACTGAATTTTTCCTATTTTTATGCCTAATTTGGTGTCAACTGACAAAGTATTTGCAGAGAAAATGTCAATGTTAAAGTTTACCACGGACACACACAGACACACACACACACTCACACACACAGACAACCGAACACCGGGTTAAAACATAGACTCACTTTGTTTACACAAGTGAGTCAAAAATTAAAACAAAAAAAAACACAACACACACACACACATACACACACACACACATACACACGTGCGCACACACACACAACAACAACAACACGGAACAACAACCAAAAAAAAAAAAAAAAAAAACACAACAAAACAAACAAACAACAAAAGACAACAACATCTTAATGAACATCGTAAAAGAGAAGTCATTAATTTATCGGAGAAAATTATCCAGTATAAAACTGTCTTCCATACCACTGTCCTCGATGTTTTTGTAAATGTGTTGACGATTCAGTTTCAAGTTGGTTCATACAATGGCTCTATCCATCTATTAGTCATTCGGATGAGACGATAAACCGAGGTCCCGTGTGCAGCATGCATTTAGCGCACGTAAAAGAACCCACGGCAACAAAAGGGTTGTTCCTGGCAAAATTCTGTAGAAAAATCCACCGATAGGAAAAAGAAATCAAAGTGCACGCAGGAAAAAATAACAAAAAATGGGTGGCGCTGTAGTGTAGCGACGCGCTCTCCCTGGGGAGAGCAGACCGAATTTCACACAGAGAAATCTGTTGTGATAAAAAGAAATACAAATACAAATCTTACTTCACCCTTTCTTGCTTTCCTGTTTCTTTCTAAGGAGGCAGTAGACAGGGTTTGATTGCAGGACAATTTTGTTTGTTTTTTTGTTTTTTTAAGGACAAAAATCATCTGAAGAAGGGTTGAACATGACGGCGATATGGCTTGTGTTGTGACCCTAATCTTCAGTGATATTTTTTTTATGGGTCCCCCCAACGTGAGTTTGTGTGTTTTCATGTTCTGATATGTATGGATATTTTTTTTATATGATTTTATGTTCAACGGTCGGTAAACAGGACACCGTATACCAATATCGATTTATGGGGCGGAGGTATGGTTACCTTACCAAGTCAAACCGGATGATTCTTTCGATTTAGCACATCTTGTTGACGACTGCTTATCGAATAAGTTTCCACATGAAAAACTACACATTAAATTCTGTAAGAAAATAATTGGAGTACACAAAAAAGCTATGGTGCTTCCTGTGTTAGGTGAATTGGGCAGATTCCCAATAAGTTCAAAGATAATATGTCAAGTTATTACATATTGGATTCACATAATTCAGTTACCAGAAACTTCCCTCATCAACAAATTATATAAGTCCATGTACCAACAAGAAAATGCAAGTTCCCCATGGTTGATATTTGTTAGAAGGATACTGGAAATTATAGGCCTTGATCACATTTGGAAAAATCAATTCACATTCAGCGTACATAGACTGAAAAACGTGGTATATCAAAAATTTGAAAATGAATATATCAAACACTGGAAAAATAAAAGAGAAAAAAACATTAAAGCTAAAATTTTACAATACGATTTTAGCAGAGTACAAAACTGAAACCTATATTTTAAATATATCAGATACAAAACACAGACAAGCTTTAACAAAACTCAGAATAAGCGCGCATGACCTAAAGATTGAGAAATGTAGATATTTGAATATTCCACAAGAAGACAGATTGTGCAGCAAGTGTAACATACTCGAAGACGAAATCCATCTTGATCATTGTATTAAATATAAAACCTTAAGGCAACAATTCTTAAAAGATATTCAAAATTCGAATAACACAGGAAATATTCCCAGTCAGGTGATGCTAACAGATGATGAATATATACAAACAAGATTAGGAAAATTTGTTTATGAATGCTGTTGCAATTTATTGCATTAACTGATTAATTAATTTGTGTATTTTTCATTCATTCATTCATGTACCATTGCACTTGTGTCTTATAAACCTTAAGGTTTCATGACAATAACATCTATTTTATTCTATTGTATACCACGATGCAGTGAACTACCTAACATTGATATACAACACATATACAGGTAACTTGTCTCTCTCACTGATATCCATGTACACTATAACAGATTACATTTGTAAGTAAGGACAAGTAAATAAGTAAAGAAAGAACTAAACAAGCAAACAAACGAACTGATTAATTAAGAAAAGGAGACAGGACTCGAAACTTACCTGAATTCTTTATGTAGGGCTCACAACGAATGCACAAGAAAACAAATGCCGCGTCATGTCATTTCTAGCATGTAAAACGGCAGGAAGTGAATTGAACGTTTATGTTTTTTTTATGTATAGGAGGAGATAAACCTCGTCATTTTGTGTTGAAGGAGAGACACCACGTCATTTTGTGTTGAAGGAGACACCCCAGGTCATTATGTGTTAAAGGAGGTACACCACGTCATTTTGTATCGAAGGAGATACACCACGTCATTATGTATTGAAGGAGATACACCACGTCATTTTGTATAGATTGAGTTACACCACGTCATTATGTGTAGAATGAGATACACCACGTCATTATGTATATAATGAGACACACCACGTCATTTTGTATAGAATGAAACACGCCACGTCATTTTGTGTTGGAGCTGAACCACGTCATGTAGAAGGAGTTAAACCGCGTCATTATGTTTTGAATGAGTTAAACCGCGTCATTCTGTACGGTTTGATTTGGTATGCAACGCTGTGCTAATCACACACACACACACACACACACACACACACACACGTTTAAAGAGCAAGGTGTGTAACAGGGTGAGCCAATGAACACAATGACCTTCATCCGTGTTTCAGCGCATTTTACTTAGAAAAAGGAAACAGCGGTGTTTTTCACGCACTGTGATGTGAGATTCAGAATCTGAGATTATATTGGTCAGAGACTGAATTTCTCATAGTTTCGCGTCATGTTAGGGCCAGCCAGCGCTTGTATTCTCTCTGTCCGTTGCTTGAACTGCGTGTGTTAAATTATTTATTTCATACATCATATATTTTTTTTAATTGTTTTTATTTCATCTCCATTCTATTTGGTCATTCTTTTTAACAATGTATATTTTTAGTTGTGGAAAAGGCAAGGACCGACTCTTTTTGCAAGTGTGTATGCGCGCGCGTTTGTGTGAGTGAGTGAGAGAGAGAGAGAGAGAGAGAGAGAGAGTGTGTGTGTGTTGTCTCGGGTGGATGGATTGGTGGATGGGTGGTCGCTAACCACGAGGGTCACACAAGTGCTATTGAAAACTGCAACAACTCATGTTCCACTGTCTGCACTCCCAAAACGTGTGCCACGTTGAACCGTCCGACGACAGTGAATCAATACTTCAGATCATCAGCTATGCAACATTAGCTTCCTTTATTACGTAAGCCAGGCGGGTTGACTGCTGTGCGTCTTCATTCACACACACACATACACACACGCGCGCGCGCGTTCGCGTTCACACTTCGTTATTAAAAATTAATTAAACGTAAACTGACAAAACAAAACAATCAACAAAACAAAACAAACAAAAATACCCCAGTGTTGATAATGTCAACACACTTTGTAAGGGCATTTTTACGAACTTTGAAGTAAGAAGAGTGGAGATTTGATTACTGCAAGGGGTTTTACGCCATGTAGATGGTCGATCACACGAGTACCTCATTATACGTGGTGAGAATGAAGCCAGCAGAGGCAGTGGCGGTTGGTTAATAGACCCAGTCAGTGGTGGTGTTGGTCAGTAGACCCAGTCAGTGGCAGTGTGGGTCAGTAGACCCTGTCAGTGGTGGTGTGGGTCAGTAGACCCAGTCAGTGGTGGTGTGGGTCAGTAGACCCTGTCAGTGGTGGTGTTGGTCAGTAGACCCAGTCAGTGGTGGTGTGGGTCAGTAGACCCAGTCAGTAGTGGTGTTGGTCAGTAGACCCTGTCAGTGGTGGTGTTGGTCAGTAGACCCAGTCAGTGGTGGTGTTGGTCAGTAGACCCAGTCAGTGGTGGTGTGGGTCAGTAGACCAGTCAGTGGTGGTGTTGGTCAGTAGACCAGTCAGTGGTGGTGTTGGTCAGTAGACCCAGTCAGTGGTGGTGTGGGTCAGTAGACCCAGTCAGTGGTGGTGTGGGTCAGTAGACCCTGTCAGTGGTGGTGTTGGTCAGTAGACCAGTCAGTGGTGGTGTTGGTCAGTAGACCAGTCAGTGGTGGTGTGGGTCAGTAGACCCTGTCAGTGGTGGTGTGGGTCAGTAGACCCAGTCAGTGGTGGTGTGGATCAGTAGACCCAGTCAGTGGTGGTGTGGGTCAGTAGACCCAGTCAGTGGTGGTGTGGATCAGTAGACCCAGTCAGTGGTGGTGTGGGTCAGTAGACCCAGTCAGTGGTGGTGTTGGTCAGTAGACCAGTCAGTGGTGGTGTTGGTCAGTAGACCCAGT
Organism: Babylonia areolata; assembly: GCF_041734735.1. NCBI lineage: Eukaryota > Metazoa > Mollusca > Gastropoda > Neogastropoda > Buccinidae > Babylonia > Babylonia areolata. Next base: position 24,444,863 of record NC_134893.1, on the reverse strand, counting down.
CAGTGGTGGTGTTGGTCAGTAGACCCAGTCAGTGGTGGTGTGGGTCAGTCAGTAGACCAGTCAGTGGTGGTGTTGGTCAGTAGACCAGTCAGTGGTGGTGTTGGTCAGTAGACCCAGTCAGTGGCGGTGTGGGTCAGTAGACCCAGTCAGTGGTGGTGTGGGTCAGTAGACCCAGTCAGTGGTGGTGTTGGTCAGTAGACCCAGTCAGTGGCGGTGTGGGTCAGTAGACCCTGTCAGTGGTGGTGTGGGTCAGTAGACCCTGTCAGTGGTGGTGTTGGTCAGTAGACCCTGTCAGTGGTGGTGTGGGTTAGTAGACCCTGTCAGTGGTGGTGTGGGTCAGTAGACCCTGTCAGTAGTTGTGTGGGTCAGTAGACCCAGTCAGTAGTGGTGTGGGTCAGTAGACCCTGTCAGTAGTTGTGTGGGTCAGTAGACCCAGTCAGTAGTGGTGTGGGTCCGTGTGGGTCGGTAGACCCAGTCAGTAATGGTGTAAATCAGTAGACCCATTCAGGAGTGGTGTGGATCAGTATACCCAGTCAGTAGCATCAGTGTGGGTCAGTACACCCGGTCAGTAGTGGGGTGGGACAGCAGACCCATACCAGGAGTGGTGTGGGTCAGTAGACCCAGTCAGTAGTATCAGCGTGGGTCAGTAGACCCAGTGATTCTTGTTTCTTGGGTAGAAGGGTCTGCTGCATGATGGCCGCTGAACATTGCGAGGTCAAGAGTTCTTTCTGCTGTCTTGGCCCAGTCGGTTGGAACATAGCGTCCTGCCTTCTCAGTCCAGCCGGCTCGTGGATTCCTCACTTCAGGTTTATAAAATAATAGTCTCTGCGAAAACAAATCTTTCGTTCTGCCTGCCATTGACTGACGCGCTTAAACATTCTGCCGGTGATGCGGGCATTGGCTTGTAAGCGCGTTTGCGCTTTTATTTGAATGTATGTATGTATGTATGTATCTCTCTCTCGATATATATAAAGATATATATATATATATATATATATATATATATATATATATATATATATATATATATATATATATACACGTTTTTGTATGTGTTTTCTTAGAGACTACTTAAAATGCCCATGCCTGAAGAAGCTGTTATGCAGCGAAAATTTGCTGCAAATCAATTACGAGTTTTAAAGACATGCCAAGACTACCGTTGTTCTTATTTTTATATTTTACCGGTCTCGGCATTTGCCTCAGTATATATATATATAGTGGTGAGGTTTCCTGTCAACACACCTCAGTAGCGGTGAGGTTTGTTTCCTGTCATCACACGTCAGTAGCGGTGAGGTTTCCTGTCATCACACGTCAGTAGCGGTGAGGTTTCCTGTCAACACACGTCAGTAGCGGTGAGGTTTCCTGTAACACACGTCAGTAGCGGTGAGATTTCCTGTCAACAGACGTCAGTAGCGGTGAGGTTTCCTATCAACACACCTCAGTAGCGGTGAGGTTTCCTATCCACACACGTCAGTAGCGGTGAGGTTTCCTGTCAACACACGTCAGTAGCAGTGAGGTTTACTATTAACACACCTCAGTAGCGGTGAGGTTTTCTGTCAACACACGTCAGTAGCGGTGAATTTTCCTGTCAACTCACCTCAGTAGCGGTGAGGTTTTTTGTCAACACACCTCAGTAGCGGTGAGGATTCCTGTCAACACACCTCAGTAGCGGTGAGGATTCCTATCCACACACGTCAGTAGCGGTGAGGTTTCCCGTCAACACACCCCAGTAGCGGTGAGGTTACCTATCAACACACGTCAGTAGCGGTGAAGTTTCCTGTCAACTCACATCAGTAGCGGTGAGGTTTCCTGTCAACACACCTCAGTAGCGGTGAGGTTTCCTGTCATAACGCCCCAGTAGCGGTGAGGTTTCCTCTCAGCACACCTCAGTAGCGGTGAGGTTTCCTGTCAACAGACGTCAGTAGCGGTGAGGTTTCCTGTCAACAGACGTCAGTAGCGGTGAGGTTTCCCGTCAACACACCTCAGTAGCGGTGAGGTTTCCTGTCAGCACACCTCAGTAGCGGTGAGGTTTCCTGTCAACACACGTCAGTAGCGGTGAGGTTTCCTGTCAACAGACGTCAGTAGCGGTGAGGTTTGTTTCCTGTCAACACACGTCAGTAGCGGTGAGGTTTGTTTCCTGTCAACACACGTCAGTAGCGGTGAGGTTTCCCATCAAACCCCCCAGTAGCGGTGAGGTTTCCCGTCAACACACGTCAGTAGCGGTGAGGTTTCCTGTCAACACACCCCAGTAGCGGTGAGGTTTCCTGTCAACACACCCCCAGTAGCGGTGAGGTTTCCTGTCAACACACCCCAGTAGCGGTGAGGTTTCCTGTCAACACACCCCAGTAGCGGTGAGGTTTCCTGTCAACAGACGTCAGTAGCGGTGAGGTTTGTTTCCTGTCAACACACGTCAGTAGCGGTGAGGTTTCCTGTCAACAGACGTCAGTAGCGGTGAGGTTTGTTTCCCGTCAACACACGTCAGTAGCGGTGAGGTTTCCCATCAACCCCCCCAGTAGCGGTGAGGTTTCCCGTCAACACACGTCAGTAGCGGTGAGGTTTCCTGTCAACACACCTCAGTAGCGGTGAGGTAGGCCCCAGAGCAGCAGCAGCAACAACGTCAACCTTAATTCACATGTGTTGCGTGCGGGAGTTCACTGAACCAGACTGCTGCCGAAATCAGATCCATGGCCTATCTGATCATCAGCGTGATGTCATCTTCTGTTCCATAAACAACAAAACCTACACGGGTGAAGGGCATCGTTGGGGAGAGGGACAGGGCAGTGTTTGTGTGTGTCAGACGAATGCACGCACAGACACACAGACAGACAGACAGATACACACACAGATATATATATATATATATATATATATATATATATATATATATATATATATATATATATGTGTGTGTGTGTGTGTGTGTGTGTTGAAGCATATGCACACACACACACACACACACACACACACACACACACACACACACATATATATATATATATATATATATATATATATATATATCTGTGTGTGTGTGTGTGTGTGTTTGTATGTGTGTGTATGTGTGTGTGTGTGTGTGTGTGTGTGTGTGGGTGTGTAAATGAATTATATATCCCAACTATCTAGGCTAGAATTCGATTATGATGGAGAATTTGTGTGTGTGTGTGTGTGTGTGTGTGTGTGTGTGTGTGTGTGTGTGTGTGTGTGTGTGTGTGTGTGTGTGTGTGCTCATATATACATACACATATGCTTAAACAGATACATATATACGCACAAATATATACATACACACACATACACACATAGATTCATACTGTAATTATGCATGCAGAAAAAAAAAGAATTTAGATAAATAGAGAATAAGAAATGAGCAAGAGAGGCAAGGCCTCTAAGACTCACTTGTGATACATATTTTGAAAACAAGAAGAAAAAAATCGTTACAATGTCTTCTGTATTTGAGATTATAAAGCTTCGGGTAAAACAAAAATCCATAAAGCAGATTCGAACCAAGCATGTTCGGGCGAGAGGAAGCAGACTAACACACGGCACTAACCTGTGTCTACAAAAAGACGTTCAAAAAGTAACATTCAATAATGTTGTTGTTATTTTAGCACGATAAATCGGTTACGGTATTCGAGGTGATAACGCCATTTAAATCATGTTATTATGGTATATCTCGGGTATTTAAGAAATTCCTTTAAATCCACGGTAAAGTAGATGTTGCCATCGCCTCAAGCTCACCGCTTTTTCCACATCGTGGAGATCGTGTTCAACAGGCTCACACGCAGCTGGCAGACACTAAAAAATGGTCCATTTAATATCTCTTTTGTGTAGATTCTAGTCAAATCAGTATCTACTTCGAAATATTCATATGCAGTAAACGCGTTGATGATGTAGTTGGTGTCACTGTATGTGTTCTGTCCAGAATTTGTATTTCTTTTCTTTTAATTGCGAACAAGAAATAAAAAAGATTATCTGCACAGACCAGCCTGGACAAGGCTGACCAAAACTCTGTGAAACGGTCGATTCAATGTTTCTTTTATATTCATTCTTGTTAATTCAGTTAATTCCACAATGGAATATGCATATGCAGTAAGCACATCAATGGTGTATTAAATGTCTTTGTATGCGTTCTGTCCAGAGTTTGTATTTCTTTTCCTTTATTTGCGAACACCAAGAAATAAACCGATAATAATCCGGAAAATCGGCTTAATTCGGGAGACTT
>NC_134893.1:24430641-24435641 GCF_041734735.1 Babylonia areolata | reverse complement strand
TTTGTTGTTTCAGGAGACAGGTGTTTTCTCTTGTTGTTGTTGTTTCAGGAGACAGGTGTTTTCTGTTGTTGTTGTTTTATGAGACAGGTGTTTTCTCTTGTTGTTGTTGTTTCAGGAGACAGGTGTTTTCTGCTGTTGTTGTTTCAGGAGACAGGTGTTTTCTCTTGTTGTTGTTGTTTCAGGAGACAGGTGTTTTCTGCTGTTGTTGTTTTATGAGACAGGTGTTTTCTCTTGTTGTTGTTGTTTCAGGAGAGAGGTGTTTTCTGCTGTTGTTGTTTTATGAGACAGGTGTTTTCTCTTGTTGTTGTTGTTTCAGGAGACAGGTGTTTTCTGCTGTTGTTGTTTCAGGAGACAGGTGTTTTCTGTTGTTGTTGTTGTTTCAGGAGACAGGTGTTTTCTGCTGTTGTTGTTTTATGAGGCAGGTGTTTTCTCTTGTTGTTGTTGTTTCAGGAGACAGGTTTTTTCTGTTGTTGTTGTTGTTTCAGGAGACAGGTGTTTTCTGCTGTTGTTGTTTTATGAGATAGGTGTTTTCTCTTGTTGGTGTTGTTTCGGGAGACAGGTGTTTTCTGCTGTTGTTGTTTCAGGAGACAGGTGTTTTCTGTTGTTGTTGTTTCAGGAGACAGGTGTTTTCTGTTGTTGTTGTTTCAGGAGACAGGTGTTTTCTCTTGTTGTTGTTGTTTCAGGAGACAGGTTTTTTCTGTTGTTGTTGTTGTTTCAGGAGACAGGTGTTTTCTGCTGTTGTTGTTTTATGAGGCAGGTGTTTTCTCTTGTTGTTGTTGTTTCAGGAGACAGGTGTTTTCTGTTGTTGTTGTTGTTTCAGGAGACAGGTGTTTTCTGCTGTTGTTGTTTTATGAGACAGGTGTTTTCTCTTGTTGTTGTTGTTTCGGGAGGCAGGTGTTTTCTGCTGTTGTTGTTTCAGGAGACAGGTGTTTTCTCTTGTTGTTGTTGTTTCAGGAGAGAGGTGTTTTCTGCTGTTGTTGTTTTATGAGACAGGTGTTTTCTCTTGTTGTTGTTGTTTCAGGAGACAGGTGTTTTCTGCTGTTGTTGTTTTATGAGACAGGTGTTTTCTCTTGTTGTTGATGACGTTGTTGTTTCAGGAGAGAGGTGTTTTCTGCTGTTGTTGTTTTATGAGACAGGTGTTTTCTCTTGTTGTTGTTTCAGGAGTCAGGTGTTTTCTGTTGTTGTTGTTTCAGGAGACAGGTTTTTTCTGTTGTTGTTGTTTCAGGAGACAGGTGTTTTCTGTTGTTGTTGTTTCAGGAGACAGGTGTTTTCTCTTGTTGTTGTTGTTTCAGGAGACAGGTGTTTTCTGCTGTTGTTGTTTTATGAGACAGGTGTTTTCTCTTGTTGTTGTTGTTTCGGGAGGCAGGTGTTTTCTGCTGTTGTTGTTTCAGGAGACAGGTGTTTTCTCTTGTTGTTGTTGTTGTTGAGACAGGTTTTTTCTGTTGTTGTTGATGATTTTGTTTCAGGAGACAGGTGTTTTCTGTTGTTGTTGTTTGAGCAGACAGGTGTTTTCTGTTGTTGTTGATTATGTTGTTGTTTCAGGAGACAGGTGTTTTCTGTTGTTGTTGATGATTTTGTTTCAGGAGACTGGTGTTTTCTGTTGTTGTTGTTTGAGCAGACAGGTGTTTTCTGTTGTTGTTGATTATGTTGTTGTTTCAGGAGACAGGTGTTTTCTGTTGTTGTTGATGATTTTGTTTCAGGAGACAGGTGTTTTCTGTTGTTGTTGTTTGAGCAGACAGGTGTTTTCTGTTGTTGTTGTTTATGTTGTTGTTTCAGGAGACAGGTGTTTTCTGTTGTTGATTATGTTGTTGTTTCAGGAGACAGGTGTTTTCTGTTGTTGTTGTTGTTGTTTCGGGAGACAGGTGTTTTCTGTTGTTGTTGATGATGTTGTTGTTTCAGGAGACAGGTGTTTTCTGTTGTTGTTGATTATGTTGTTGTTTCAGGAGACAGGTGTTTTCTGTTGTTGTTGATGATGTTGTTGTTTCAGGAGACAGGTGTTTCTGTTGTTGGTGGTGATGCTGTTGTTTCAGTAGACATGTGTTTTCTGTTGTTGTTGTTTCAGCAGACATGTGTTTTCTGTTGTTGTTGTTTCAGCAGACAGACAGCGGAGGTGTGTCAGGCAGAAATTGCTATGGTGTCCCCCCAAAGATGGGCCAGTCACCACTGAAACCGTCTGCCGCAAAGAGTAGGTGTGCTTGTTTCGTGTTGTTATTGTTGGTGGTGGTGGTGGGGGTTGTGGTGGTGGTGGTGGTGTGTTGTTATTCTTGTTGTCGACTATGTTTATTTAATGATTCAACACCCGTTGATGATTTTGTTTTGTTTTGATTTTGTTTGGTTGACTATGTTTATTCAATGATTGTGGCGTTGATGATTTAGTTTTGTTAATTTTTTTTTTTTTTTTTTTTTTTGGGGGGGGGGGATGTATGATTTGTCTGCGTGTATGTTTGCCTGTCTCTGTCTGTCTGTCTGTTTAACTGATTGTCTCTGAGTCTGTCTGTCTTTCTCTATATATCTGTCCGCCTGTCTCTTTCTAGCTGTGCTTGTCTGTCTCTCTGTTGGGTGAGTGTTGGGTGTCACTGTTAGTGAGTGTTCAGTGTCACCTTTAGTGACTGCTGGGTGTCACTGTTAGTGTTACTTTTAGTGAGTGTTGGCTGTAAGTTTTAGTACGTGTTGGATGTCACTTTTAGTGAGTGTTGAATAGCAATTTTAGTGAGTGTTTTACGTCAATGTCACTGTTAGTGAGTGCTGTGTGCCGCTTTTTGTGACTGCTAGTGTTTGGTGTCATTTTTAGTGAGTGTTGGCTGTACATTTTAGTTAGTGTTGGATGTCGCTTTTAGTGAGTGTTGAATATCAGTATTAGTGAGTGTTTTATGTCAATGTTACAATTAGAGAGTGTTGTGTGCCGCTTTTATTGACCGTTGGATATAACTATCAATGAGTTTTGGGTATCACTTTCGTGAGTGTTGGCTTTCCCGTTTAGTGAGTGTTGGCTGTCACTTTTAGTAAATGTTGGCTGTCTCCTTTAGTGAATATTGTTTGTCACCTTTAGTGAGTGTTGGATGTTGCTTTTAGTAGTATGTATGAAGGTGAAACATAATCAAATTTCGGAGAATCATTATTTTCCATTGGTGTCACAATGCTATTTATGGGGAAGAAATGTGTGTGTGTGTGTGTGTGTGTGTGTGTGTGTGTGTGTGTGTGTTTAAAAGGGGCAGACCGAAGAAAATGAGAGAAAGGAACAGATAAAGGCTTATAGGCTTATTATACTGAGAGACACAGATATAGATAGATAGATAGATAGATAGATAGACGTGTGTGTGTGTGTGTGTGTGTGTGTGTGTGTGTGTGTGTGTTGTAAAATGCCTTTTTAAATTAAATTTAAATCAATGGTAATGCTTATCATAGGCCACTGTGGGTGTGGATCCCTTGCTTGTTGTGTTAGGGTGCATTGTATATTTACATTAATAATCATGTCTCTTACGCACAGAGCAGGGTTTTGATTTTAGGAACCCAACGATCGTATATATTTTAGACCTTGGCAAGTGAAAAGGGAACAATTTGAGACTTCCTGTCTGCTTCGGACGTGACGTTTCACAAGCTCTCTGATCTTTGGAGGTCTCTTTTCAAATTGTCTGTTTGAACCCATATGACGTGTTGGATAGAAAGTGAGAGGGAGAAGGGGGCACGAGGGAAAAGGGGTGGAAGTTTAGAGTGGGAGGGGATGAAGAGCTGAAGGGGTGGTGAGGAAGGGGAGTCAGTCTGCCGCCGGAGGGGGTCGGAGGTCAGTGGCGATGGGTTGACAGTTTAGATCCAGTTGTTGGCATTGTTTTGGGGGAGGTCGTAGGTGGGTAGTGATAGCGGGGGTGTTGGTGTTGGTGAGGGGTGGGTGAGGGGAGACGGAAGATAAATGAATAGACAGAAGTGAAAGTAAGTTTGTCGTGTTATGCCTTATTATCCATTTCAGCGGATGTAATAAGTTCAGGATTTAATTGTATCTGTCAGCACAAGGTCCTGCAGGTGTGTTTGACACGGACGGTGCAGACCCCTAGGGCCGGATCAGGGCCCCTTTCCGGTGTAAAATGTTAACATTGTTGACAGGGAAAACAAGCTGCGGACACGTAAGTCATATCCGCAGGTTGGACGGTTAGGTACTGAAAACCAGACGGAAAGCTGGGCGTGCGAAAGGAATTTTTTTAATACACTACCATCATTGCAGTATATATAAAAAAAAACAAAAAAAACAAAAAAAACAACAAAAACAACAACCCAGACTTGCTGACGACGATTACAGTGCTATTCAAGATACTTGATTTCCGCTGTCAACATTCCAGTGAGAATAGCAGATACTTGAAAAACAAATCATAGGATGAAGAGATATTTATTTTAGGCAGTCATTCTTTCTTGTTGTTCGCCTGTGCTTATTTACGTTTCTAATCGATTACTGGTTAAACATTGATTTTATTACAAAGGAACAACATTAAAAATTAAAGAGTAATGTTTCCTGAATCTTTTAATTCCAAAAAGTCAACATTACCAAAACACAAAGATACAAGGTTTCCACAGTCAGCCCTATATATATATATATATATATATATATATGTGTGTGTGTGTGTGTGTGTGTGTGTGTGTGTGTGTGTGTGTGTGTGTGTGTGTGTGTGTGTGTGTGTGTGTGTGTGTGTGTTACGTAGTCCCAAACCTGAATGGACCTCTATAGCAATATCATCATCATCATCATCATCATCATCACCACCACCATCCCTCTTCATCATCAATATATATACACTATCAAGTTCCATTGAAGGTGTAGTTTTTGTATATAATTTGGTTCGATTGTTGATAGGCTGGGTAATGTCTTGAGGTCACACACTACATCTTCACAGAATTAAAATTGAAATAAAATTTCTGTCAAGCCTCTTTCTCCACACTCCGAAAGTGTTCATGTTAATGATGGTGATGATGATGACCATGATGAAATAGTAAATCTCTTAAACACAAACACA
>NC_134893.1:24358141-24425641 GCF_041734735.1 Babylonia areolata | reverse complement strand
ATTCTGACCTCACACAGGGAACACTGTGTTGGCCTTTGTCTCACTGTATGTCAGTCATTCTGACCTCGGACAGGCAACACTATATTGGCCTTTGTCCCACTGTATGTCAGCCGTTCTCACCTCAAACAGGCAACACTATATTGGCCTTTGTCCCACTGTATGTCAGTCGTTCTCACCTCAAACAGGCAACACTATATTGGCCTTTGTCCCACTGTATGTCAGTCGTTCTCACCTCAAACAGGCAACACTATATTGGCCTTTGTCCCACTGTATGTCAGCCGTTCTCACCTCAAACAGGCAACACTATATTGGCCTTTGTCCCACTGTATGTCAGCCGTTCTCACCTCAAACAGGCAACACTATATTGGCCTTTGTCCCACTGTATGTCAGCCGTTCTCACCTCAAACAGGCAACACTATATTGGCCTTTGTCCCACTGTATGTCAGTCGTTCTCACCTCAAACAGGCAACACAAATGTCAGTCATTCTCACCTCACACAGGGAACACTGTGTTGGTCTTTGTCCCACTGTATGTCTGTGGTTCTCACCTCACACAGGGAACACTGTGTTGGCCTTTGTCACACTGTATGTCAGGCATTCTTACCTCACACAGGGAACACTGTGTTGGCCTTTGTCACACTGTATGTCAGGCATTCTTACCTCACACAGGGAACACTGTGTTGGCCTTTGTCCCACTGTATGTCAGTCATTCTGACCTCACACAGAGAACACTATGTTCACTGATGTCACTTTTAGTGAGTGGTGGATGCGACTCCTAGTGAATGTTTGGTGTCACTTTTAGTGAGTGTTGGATGTCACTTTTAGTGAGTGTTGGATGTCATTCGACGTGGTTCACGTGCAGTTACCACAGCAACATCAAAACTGTGTATGTGTCAGAGTAGACTTGAACTTTGAATTACCACTATGTTTTGATCTCCCATATGGTGTCACCTGTATTTTAGGTCTGGCTTCAAAAACAATGCAGCGTTGTTGTTTTTTGTTGTTGTTTTTTTCTTTCTTTTCCAAACTATTATATTGCACCTTACTTTTGCATGGCCGTTCTCTGTCTCTATCTCTCTGTCTGTCTGTCTGACTATTTGTCTCTCTCTCTCTCTCTCTCTCTCTCTCTCTCTCTCTCTCTCTCTCTCTCTCTCTCTCCACAGTTAAACTGGAAACAGGATTGGTAGCTTATATTCATCAGTCTGTAAATTACAAAACAACAACAACAACAACAAAACAAAACAAAAAAACAGTATTTTTTATAAACATGAAATAGAATACCTTTGGTTAGTGATTTGCTTAAGGAATAAACGCGTTAGACATGATGATAAGCCACCATGGTTGCCAGAAGATATAAGTATTGAAATAAAGGCTCGTGAACTATTGTCTAAAACTACAGGAAAAGGTGATAGTTTTACGAAAAAGAGAACTAAAGTAACATCAATGAAACGAGCTGCCCGAAAGAAATATTTTAGTGATTTGATAATATCTTTAAAAAAAAAAAAGAAAGAAAAAAGATACAAATCCACTTGGAACGCTATCAATCAACTGTCTGAGAAAAAAGTAACATTTACCCCTTCTGGAAATGAGGTGTCAGCAGAAAATCTAAATATACACTTTACGACTGTCGCGGAAAGAACTGTCGGGGTCGATAACACCGAGTCCAATGACTTACAATTGCTCAAACGGTTTTGTAACACTGAAAGAGTACAGTATAACTTTCAGCTAGCATACATTAGTGTACATGATGTTTTCAAAGAATTATGCTCATTAAAACAGTCCGGATCCCGAGGTTTAGATGGTATCGATAGCACAATTTTGAAGATAGCTACACCTATAATCTCTGAACATATCACGTACATTCATAACCTCTGCATCGAAAAACCATCCACAAGCTTTTAAAAATGCTAAAGTACTACCTGTTCTAAATCTGGTGATCCATCTGACCCTACTAATTATAGACCCTTATCAATATTGTCCACATAATCCAAACCTCTCGAAAAACATATCAAACTAAATGTTCAGTCCCATTTTAACAACTATGATTTATTTCACCCCAATCAAAGTGACTTTAGAAATAATCATTCCTGTCAATCTTTACTGACTAACCTTGCGGAGGAATGGCATTTAAACATAAATGATAAGTTATTTACTGGATCTGTTTTTGTCGATTTTGCTAAAGCCTTTGATACTGTTGATCACAACCTACTTTCGAGAAAGTTAGTCATGTATGGCTTATCGTCTGATTCAGTTGAACTGATATATCCTTTTCTTAGAAACAGAAAACAAGTGGTTATCCAAGCTTCTAAAATATCCCCGTCTTATGTCAGTTAATTATGGTATTCCCCAGGGATCAGTTTTAGGGCCTGTTTTGTTTTCAATTTATATAAACGATCTTCCACTTCACGTTTCATCCTCTTGTGAATTTTTCGCTGACGATACAACACTCCATTAAAAAGACAAATACCAATACAGTGTGCAGTAAGTCGAGGAGCGATATCGATAAACTTATAAACTGGACTGATATGAACCACATGGCAATTCACCCACAGAAGTCCAAATTCATGTTAATCACAACCAGACAAAAACGACAAATAGATAAAGGATTTAAGGTATGACAACGCTGGTGTCCAGTTCCTTCTCAACAAAAAGTGGCAACAGAACAAGAGCAGGAGCAAGAAAATCTTCGGTAAGTAGTCCCAACCCGTCAACCAACAGCATAAAATCAACCCCCCTCACCGCCCTCCCCCCCCCCCCCTTCAAAACAAAAAACACCAAAAAAAAAAAAAAAAGAAAAAAAAGAGAGATATCGAAGACGACGTTGACTCTGTGTCTGTCTGCCTGTCTGTCTGTCTGTCTGTGCCCCACTCTCTTCCTCTCTCCCTCCCTCCCTCTTCGTATCTCTCTCTGTGACGAACAAAGACATCAGCATCAATAGAAATGAATGTGGCTAGCTTGTAGCGTTTCATGTCAATATATGTGTTTTACGTGGAGTGTTAAATTGCTATATACAATCACTCGTTGTTGTTTTTTTCCATTCGTTTCATACTGTGCATTCTCTTTAAATCCTTTCGATTAGTGCAACATCCGTGTGCTTTGATGTCATCGGTTAAAAAGGCATGGTTCTGTGCTCTTCTGGCTGTAACTTCCCCTGCTCTTCTGACCGTAAACATTCATTTCATTCGTCATCGTTTGAAGGTGGAGGAAAATTACTTCATTAAGAAAGGGATTAACAAGCTAATGATGAACGATTAAAACCAAAAATATTGTTGAGGGGAAACATTTGCAAAAACACAAAATGAAAAAGGAAATTAAGACAGGGATTAGCCAGCGCATCAATCAGTGAATAGATGTCGAGATGTTTCGACCTTTCTACATGTGTCTGGATGTGTCCTCTCTCGGTGGCTTTTTTTTAGCACACACACACACACACACACACACACACACACACACACACACACACACACACCACACACACACACACATACACACCACACATACACACACACACACACACACACACACACACACACACACACACTATATTTTTTTTTATATGCCTCAATTGAACTTCTCAGCTCATACTTGCTCAACAGAGCAGGGGATGGAGTGTAGTGTAATCTGAATGGTTGAAAGTTTTCAGATTTTTTTTAATGTTTGTTTTTAAAATCACATCCATGCTTCTTTAATACATGTACGTTATACATGTAAATTGTGATTGCTCCTCTTTCTTAGCTGTTACTTCAAGTTTTCATGTATGCTGATGGCGTGTAATGGTTGTTGCAGTTACGGCATATATTTGTTGGAAATTGTGCTTTTATAGAATAAATGTTTTAATGACTTTTATGTTTCTTTTGAAAATCTCTATTCGACTGAATGTGTTTATTCAGTTATCGTAAGTATTAGATTTGTAAAGCGCTTAGAGCTTGCTTCAGACTGTAGCGATAGAAACAAATAAAACAATACACTTACAGACATACCTATCTGTGCCTATCTTCACATACCTACCTACCTATTTGCCGCTCAGGTCAGTTGTGTGTGTGTGTGTGTGTGTGTGTGTGTGTGTGTGTGTGTGTGTATGTGTGTGTGTGTGTGTGTGTGTGTGTGTGTGTGTGTGTGTGTGTGTGTGAAGACAAGTCTTCAGTGACCTTATTTCTACGAATACCAATCGCGTCCAACCTGCCTAACTTCCTGTATCTACCTTCCTGCCTCCATCTATCAATCTGTATGTGTGCGTCCCAGGCAGCCGGTGGGTCATATCCGTGTGCCGTGTGTGTGGAGACAGGTCTTCATATACTTGCCAACTCCTACATTCATACCTATCTGTTCCTACCTATGCCAACCGATACTTACCTGCCTAACTACCTGTACCTACCTTCCTGCCTCCATCTATCAATCTGTATGTGTGCACCCCAGGCAGCCGGAGGGTCACACCCTGTGCCGTGTGTGTGGAGACAGGTCATCCCATACCTGCCGAGTCCAAAATACATGCCTATTTATTCCTACCTATGTCAACCGTTACCTACCTACCTACCTACTTGTTTATCCCCTAGGCCAGCCGGAGGGTCACCTTCTGTGCCGTGTGTGTGGGGACAAGTCTTCAGGTCTACATTACGGCGTCTTCTCCTGTGAAGGATGCAAGGTGGGGTTGTCTTCCATTGCTCTCTCTCTCTCTCTCTCTCTCTCTCTCTCTCTCTCTCTCTCTCTCTCTCTCTCCACTGTGATCATGCTAAACAGTCTGTGCCATCGCTGTATTGTGTGCTGTGCAAGTACAGGGTTTTTCTTTTCACTCCGAAAGTCAATCATAGCAAGAGTGTGTGGTGCAGGGTTCCTCCCCCCCCACACCCCCACCCCCACGAAAGTCAATCATAGCCAGTGTGTGTGGTACAGGGTTCACCCCCTGAACGTCAATCATAGCCAGTGTGTGTGGTACAGGGTTTACCCCCTGAAAGTCAGTCATAGCCAGTGTGTCTTTGGTTCAGGATTTCCCCCCTGAAAGTCAGTCATAACCAGTGTGTGTGGTACAGGGTTTCCCCCCTGAAAGTCAGTCATAACCAGTGTGTGTTTGGTTCAGGATTTTCCCCCTGAAAGTCAGTCATAACCAGTGTGTGTTTGGTTCAGGGTTTTCCCCCTGAAAGTCAGTCATAACCAGTGTGTTTTTGGTTCAGGGTTTACCCCCTGAAAGTCAGTCATAACCAGTGTGTGTTTGGTTCAGGGTTTACCCCCTGAAAGTCAGTCATAACCAGTGTGTGTTTGGTTCAGGGTTTACCCCCTGAAGTCAGTCATAACCAGTGTGTGTTTGGTTCAGGGTTTACCCCCTGAAAGTCAGTCATAACCAGTGTGTGTTTGGTTCAGGGTTTACCCCCTGAAAGTCAGTCATAACCAGTGTGTGTGGTTCAGGGTCCCCCCCCCCCCCCACCCCGAACGTCAATCATAGCCAGTGGGTGTGGAACAGGGCCCCTTCCCCCCCCCCACCTTCCCCTGAACGTCAGTCATAGCCAGTGTGAGTGGTACAGGGTACCCCTCGCACCCCCCCCCCCCACCCCCCCCTCCCCGACCCCCTGAACGTCAGTCATAGCCAGGCTTTTTTCCCTGAATGTCATTCATCGCCGTTGTGTGTGGGAGACGGTTTTATCTGAAGGTCAGTCATAGAGTGTGTGTAGTTAAGGGATTTTACCTGAAGGTCAGTCATAGCTGGTATGTGTGATACAGGGTTTTTACCTGAATGTCAGCCATAGCCAGTATGTGTGGGAGAGGATTTTACCTAAATGTCAATAATAGCAAGCGTGTCTGATACAGGATTTCTAACTGAAGGACAATAGCCAGTATGTGTGGGACAGGGTTTTACCTGAAGGCCAGTCATACCCAGTGTATGTGGGAGAGGGTTTTACCTGAAGGTCGGTCATTGCCAGCGTATATTGGAGAGGGATTTACCTAAAGGTGAACCATAGTCAGTGTGTGTGGAAGAGGGGTTTTATCTGAAGGTCAGTCATAGCCTGTGTATGCGTGTGTATGCTGGGCTGGACACGTGGTGCGCATGCCAGACCATCGGCTGCCCAAAGGGCTCTTCTATGGCGAGCTGCAACAAGGGAAGAGATCACACGGAGGTCAGAAGAAGCGCTTCAGAGATACTCTGAAAGTCTCTCTTAAAGCGTTTGATATCAACCCTGACTCCTGGAAGGAATCTGCAGTGGACCGTGACAAATGGCGCGCTGCTGTGCACAAAGGCGCCAAGTTGTGCGAGGTCAACAGGACTGCTGCAGCTGTTCAGAAGAGGCAGGCCAGAAAGTCACGGGCAAACAAGCCCCCTGACAATGATATGCCTGTCATTGTCTGCCCCAACTGTCAGCGTCGTGCGCAGATTGGACTATTCAGTCATCTGCGCATTCACAGATAGATTCATGTGCATCCTCCCCCCCCCCACCCCACCACCACCCTCCCCCCATCCCCCAGCTGGATGACAACGATGGTCATCATCGATCTCGATGGACACACCACCATGCGTGTGTGTGGTACAAGGTTTTTACTTCGGGATCAGTCATAGCCCATGTGTGTGGGAGAGGGGTTTAAAGCCAGTGTGTATGTGTGTGTGTGTGTGGAGAGGGGAGAGAGGGTGGGGGGGCGGAGGTTACCTGAAGGTCAGTCACAGTTACAGTGTATGGCACAGGGTTTTTTCCGGCGTACCATCCGGCAGAAGCTGAGCTACTCGCGATGCAACAACCCCAAGGGCTGCCTCATCATGAGGATCAGCAGGACGTGGTGCCAGTACTGTCGTCTGCAGAAATGTATCGCTGTGGGAATGTCCCCCTCGGGTCAGTGTCTGTGTCATTGTCTGTCTGGCTGGCTGACTGGCTCTCTGTCTGTCTGTCTGGCTGGCTGGCTGGCTCTCTGTCTACCTATCTGTCTGTCTCTCAGTCTCTCTGTCTGTCTGGCTGGCTCTCTGTCTGTCTGTCTCTCTAGCCTATCTGTATGTCTCTCAATCTGTCTGTCTCTCTACCTATCTGTCTGTCTCTCAATCTCTCTGTCTGGCTGGCTGGCTCTCTGTGTCTGTCTCTCTACCTATCTGTCTGTCTCTCAATCTCTCTGTCTGGCTGGCTGGCTCTCTGTGTCTGTCTCTCTACCTATCTGTCTGTCTATCAATCTCTGTCTGTCTGTCTGTTTGTCTGTCTGTCTTTACCCAGATTAATAGATATCCACGAATTTGGTCGTACGCATGGGTATTTGATCTGTTGAATGTATATTGTCCAGTGTGTATACTTCAAGTCACGATGTTAATAGTGTGGCGTTACGGCATTTGCTTGATTCCCTGTTGGCTTAATATTTTAATGTATGTTGTGCAGTGAACATTTAAAAACTGAACATATGTGTACTTATTTTGTTCCTTGTTACCCCATGAAGTGGTTGAAAATGTGTTGCCAATTCAAAATATTTCTCTTTTAAAAAAAAAATCACCATTATTCCTTCTTTTCTTGTTTTTTTTTTTTTCATTTTGAAAGTAACCAGTTATTCATTTTCATTTTATAGTTCGATTAGAAATTAACTGTAAACAGTACCAGTGTTTTGTTTGTGCCATGTCTGTGACGTGTCTTGGTGACAGCTGTACGCCCAACAAGCGTGACTTCGTTGTGCTGCCGATCATTATTATTTTTCATTATTTTCCCCACTTCTTTACGATATCTGTTTTATTTTTCACACTTATTTCAATGGTCAAATTAAAGATACAGTTTCAACTGTTTTTTTCCTCCTTTCTCACTTATGCACGATTCTTCGTATTATTTCATTTGCCACGGACAATTGCTTTGTGGTGGTTGTTTTTTTTGTTTTTGTTTTTTTTTGTTTTGTTTTGTTGACTCACTTGTGTAAACAAAGTGAGTCTATGTTTTAACCCGGTGTTCGGTTGTGTGTGTGTATGTGTGTGTGTGTGTGTGTGTGTGTGTGTGTGTGTGTGCGTGTGTGTGTGTCTGTGTGTGTCTGTGTCTGTGTGTCCAGGTAAACTTTAACATTGACATTTTCTCTGCAAATACTTTGTCATTTGACACCAAAGTAAGCATAAAAATAGGAAAAATTCAGTTCTTTCCAGTCATCTTGCTTAAAACAAAACAATATTGCACCTCTGGGATGGCCACAAAAAAAAAAAAAAAAAATGAAGCCTAATTATATGCAGACTGCATTTACTGTTATATTTATATTTTTTGTATTCTCTAAACTTGGAACTTTGATCTGATATTCTGACACAACAACAAGAGCAGTTATTATTATCATATTTTGTTCAAACAGGAACTTCTTTTGCTAAGCATGGAAGTTTTATTTATTTTGCAAACGTTTTGGTGCAGATAGTAAAAAAGGGAAATTACTCTGTAATTAATGCTAGGGGACTTAATTTGCTTTAAACTGATCTTTCTCATCTTAAACATTACATTTTGAAATTATACTCAATACATAAAAAGATTGTGTGTTTTACTCTCAGTGTACAGGGCTTTCACTATGTTCATTCGCCCAAGTGGTCTTTTTCGCAAAATACTAAAATCAATACGAGTGGACTTTACAGATCTGTTGGCTGAGCCCTGAACGACGCCATTTTGTTTCAAGTTGTTAACCTGCCCGTTCAATCCTATATTCAATGGACAATACACGATAACATGTAATGGAAAGTTGGAGAAGGAGACCGTTAAATATTTATTCAGAGAAAGATTTGTGGACGCCATATCACTTACTGGATTATGCCCCAAACTGCCATAAAAATATCCACAGAATCAGTCGGAATTCACAGTTAAAAATGGTAAACCATGCGAGTTAATACCCTTGAATTGATGAAACGAAAACATTTCCAGTCTTGACTTTTCTCAAAATGAAGTCCTTTTCACTTCATACGACGTTTAGAAGTACTTGTACTTGGCTCTACATGTTATTAGTTTAACAAAATACTAAATTTTCATATCAACTTTAAAACTATAAAACTAGAATGAACATAAAAGAGAAATTGAATCGATCGACCGTGTCGTACTACATTCCAGGCGGGTGTAACTAAACTTGTACATCTATCTAGATCTAGAGAAAACGGCTAAATGTTGCAGTGTGATTGCGGCGATAGCCACGTCTCCTTTACCGCGGACATAAAAAGAAATTTTTATTGCCCTTAAAGATTTTTTTGAATGCCCAAGATACACCAGAATAAACAGCGTTCTCACTGCGAATACCGCAATCGATTTATCGCCCTTTAAAAAAGTATGTTTAAATGTTAAGTTTTAGAACGTCAGTTAAGGAGCCAAGATAATGTAATGGGTAAGACAGTTTCTTCTCACTCCTACGGGAGACTCCATATATATATATATATATATATATATATATATATATATATATATATATATATATATATATATATACAAAGTGTTTTGCTAAGAAACTGACACTTTGTTATTGTTGTTGCTAGCTGTACGGCTGGGCCGGCGGCCCATGAAGGACCGGCCCAACAAGCGCCACTTCGTGGTGCTCCCGCTCAGCTGTGGGGGCCGCGTGGACCTGGACCGGCAGACCAAGGTGGAGCACATGGTGCTCTGCATCCATGAGGCCTTCAGCGCGGCAGTGGCTCTCGTCGACTCGTTCACCGTCACCCTCACACGCATTCCGGTGTGTGTGTGTGTGTGTGTGTGTGTGTGTGTGTGTGTGTGTGTGTGTGTCTTTCTGTCTGTCTGTCTGTCTGTTTGTGTCTGTATGTCTGTGCGCCTTGTAAACATGCGCTTTTTCAATTCGTCACAGTAAAGAATCTGTGAAGACCAAAACAAAAACAACAACAACAACAAAAAAAACAAAAACAAAAAACCAACAATGCATACATTTTATTCGTCGCATTTAAAGGATCTGTGGTTCCAACTTTGTCTGTCTCTATGTCCCTCCCCCCGACCCCCCCCCCGCCCCCCCCCCTCCCCACGCCCCCCGCTCCCCTCCTGCACCAATAGTTGACGTGACAATAACCTGTCTCCTGTCTGTCTGTCTCAACACCCCCCCCCCTTCTAAACGATGATACTCAAATGTATATATTATTACTCTAACAAAATGTCTTCAATCACCGATAATAATTATGTTTGACGGGACATGAAACAAAATTCCTCCTCCTCACCACATCTGCACCAAATTGTAAGTGAGACAATAACTCCTTTTCTATCATGTCTGTCTGTTTCACAACCCCCTCCAACAATAGTTGATGCGACAGTTTCTGTTTCAGTAGCTCAAGGAGGCGTCACTGCGTTCGGGCAAATCCATATACGCTACACCACATCTGCCAGGCAGATGCCTGACCAGCAGCGTAACCCAACGCGCTTAGTCAGGCCTTGAGAAAAAAAAAAGGGTGAATAAATAATAGATAAATATATTTAAAAAAAACACCTACTACCACTACCAATAATTTGTATAAGGCGCAAAAACGTGATGAAGTCAACTATAAGCGTTTTGTTTTTTGTTGGTTTGTTGTTGTTGTTGTTGTTTTTTGTTTTGGTCTTCACAGATTCTTTACTGTGACGAATAGAAAAAAACACATGTTTACAAGGCGCACAGACATACACACACACACACACACACACACACACACACACACACACACACACACACACACACACACACACAATAACCTGTCTCTTGTTTGTCTTCTCCCCCCCCCCCCCCAATATTCCCCTGCCCCCCTCCCCGCCCGCCCCTCCCCCGCCCTCTACCCTCCCCGCACACCCCCCCCCCCGCCCCCCATACACACACCCTACCCCCTACCCCCCCGCACGCCCCCCCCCCCACACACACACACACACGTATTGCTTTCACAGCATGGCGCAGTTGCTGTTTACACCCGGCTTCAGTTCCATGTTCGGCCCAGCATTGTATGAGGGACCTGTGGACCGTGCACAGAATTAATGTTTCATGCACCCACACAAAAACATGTATTCACACAAGTCGATATTCGCCGTGAGAGAGAGAGAGAGAGAGAGAGAGAGAGAGAGAGAGAGTGTGTGTGTGTGTGTGTGTGTGTTCATGCTCGCATGCATTCCTTTGGATATGCGCACGTGAACCCACTACATGTCAGGTTCCCACGCACATTTTCACACATGAACGCACATCATGAGTGTACGCACACATCATCCTTATCATCATCACCATCATCTTCGTCTCAATAAGGTGAAGTTATCACTGTGATTTATTAATCCGGTATTGTCCCAACAATATGAAGTTATCGGTGTG
The DNA here is from genome assembly GCF_041734735.1 of Babylonia areolata. Classification (NCBI taxonomy): domain Eukaryota; kingdom Metazoa; phylum Mollusca; class Gastropoda; order Neogastropoda; family Buccinidae; genus Babylonia; species Babylonia areolata. Next base: position 24,414,419 of record NC_134893.1, on the reverse strand, counting down.
GTTTATTTATCCTTTGTTGTCCTACTAAGGTAAAGTTATCATTGTGATTTATCAATGCTGTATTGTCCCAACAAGATGAAGTTATCACTGTGGTTTATTAATCCCGTATTGTGCCAACAAGGTGAAGTTCACTGCGATTTATCAATGCTGTAATGTCCCAACAAGGTGAAATTACCACCGTGGTTTATTAATCCCTAATTGTTCCAACAAGATGAAGTTCTTATCAATCCTGTCCCAAGGTGAAGGACATCCGGACAGCAGCAGACTGGGACGTGGTGTACGGACAGTACGTGCCCACAGTGGTGCAGTGGCTGAGCGCTTTCGCCAGGGACATCCCCCAGTTCAAGGACCTCAGCACGGAGGACCAACGCCTGCTCATCAAGGACAGCATCCTGGAGACTGCTGTCCTCCTGGACTCCCTGCACGTACACCTCGACACTGAGTGTCTGCTCAACGACAAGTTCCGCTTCCGTTTGCACTGGGCTCAGGTCAGTGAAGCCTTGGCGGAAGTGAATGCGGTGATGCTGGGGTGGGTAGTAAATGTGGTGAATGGCTGGGGTGGACAGTGAAGGGGATGGATGGTTGGGGTGGGCAGTGAAGGGGGTGGATGGTTGGGGTGGGTAGTGAAGGGGGTGGATGGCTGGGGTGGACAGTGAAGGGGATGGATGGTTGGGGTGGGCAGTGAAGGGTGTGGATGATCGGGGTGGGCAGTGAAGGGGATAGATGGGTCGGGTGGGTAGTGAAGTGGATGGATGGTCGGGGTGGACAGTGAAGGGGATGGTTGGGTCGGGTGGGCAGTGAAGGGTGTGGATGGTCGGGGTGGACAGTGAAGGGAATGGATGGGTCGGATGGGTAGTGAAGTGGATGGATGATCGGGGTGGGCAGTGAAGGGGATGGATGGGTCGGGTGGGCAGGGCAGTGAAGGGGATGAAAGGTTGGGGATGTGCAGTGACGTCTGACTGAACACCCATGAGTGACCACGACCATGTGTGGATGAGTTCCGAAAAAATTAAAAACAGCCGACTCAAATTCCACCTTAAGAAATTGAAAGATCGTGACAGCTCTGATCAATTTCAGGCAGTCACGTGAGGAAAATTCGACCCACTCCTGCTCGAAGGAGATCTTACAGCCCTCACAATTTCAACCAAGTGATGACAGAAATAGCAACAGAGGTCCAAGGGATCAGCAGGTGGAAATCCAAGCCACGGATCACAAGTAGTATATTAGAGATGTGCGACACTAGAAGGAGCCGAAGACCACTGAAGAAAACTGAGAAAGGAAAAGAGAAACACAGCGATAATAAACAAAGAGGATCACTCAAGTCGTGAAGAAAGCAAAGAACAATTGGACAGATCAAAGGTTTGAAAAAATTGAGAAAACCCTTGACAGCAAAGACACACACAAAAATTTAAGACTGTAAAAGGGTTTTTTTTTTTTGGTTTTTTTTTAAACAAAGAACAATAAATAAATTAATTAATCAAACGACAGAAATAAAGTAACGTCAGCAAGACAGCAACTGTCTCACACTGGAAAATGACATTGCAGTGAGGTAGAGTGAGTGTTCCTCTATCTCCAGAGAGCAAAGGAGACTGAAGGGTGCTGTCATGGCAAGATTCATCAAACATGGATGGCGTCATGGAGCAGGCAGTGACAGCAGTGAAGTCGCTAAAATGTGACACGGCAGCAGGCATCCATGCAGAACTTTTATAACATGAGGAGAGGCAGTAATTGACATCATAACTGTCATCTGCAACAGAATCTGTCAAACAGGCGAATGGTCCACGGGTCATGGATCCAGTCAGATTACATCTTTGCTGAAGAACAGGATGGATTCCACAAATGCAGAAGTACCATCAAACAGATCTTTTAAGTGAGGACCCTTTGCGAAAAACATACAGTCCATCCGAACAAAAGTAATGATGATTATGATGGTGATGGTGGTGGTAGTGGTGATGGTGATGATGGTGGTGATGGTGATGGTGATGGTTGTGGTGATGATGGTGAAGGTGATGATGGTGGTGGTGGTGGTGATGATGGTGATGATGTTGATGATAATGATGATGATGATGATTGATGACGATGGTGGTGATGATGGTGATGGTGATGGTGATGACAACAGGTTCAGAACCTAGGGTTACTGGGCCAAGTGTACGCACACATATAAAGCCTATACTGACCAAGGTGATGATGATGGTGGTAGTTAGGTGATGATGATGGTGGTGATGATGGTGATGATGATGACGACAGGTTCAGGACCTAGGGTTACTGGGCCAGGTGTACACACACACATACAGTCCACACTGACCAAGGTGATGATGATGATGATTATGATGATGATGATGGTGGTGGTGGTGGTAATGACGACAGGTTCAGGACCTAGGATCACTGGGCCAGGTGTACACACACATACATTCCATACTGACCAAGGTGATGATGATGGTGATGATGATGATGGTGGTGGTGGTGGTGGTGGTGGTAATGACGACAGATTCAGGACCTAGGATTACTGGCCCAGGTGTACGCACACATACAGTCCATACTGACCAAGGTGATGATGATGATGATGATGATGATGATGATGATGATGGTGATCATGATAATGACGATGGTGGTGGAGGTGATAATGATGATGATGATGATGACGACGACAAGTTCAGGACCTAGGGTTACTGGGCCATCTGTACGAAAACATACAGTCCATACTGACCAAGGTGATGATGATGATGATGGTGATGATGATGGTGATGATGATGATAGTGATGACGACAAGTTCAGGACCTAGGGTTACTGGGCCAGCTGTACGCACACATACAGTCCATACTGACCAAGTTGATGATGATGATGATGATGGTGATGATGATGGTGATGATGGTGATGATGATGGTGATGATGATGATGGTGATGACGACAAGTTCAGGACCTAGGGTTACTGGGCCAGCTGTACGCAAACATACAGCCCATACTGACCAAGTTGATGATGATGATGATGATGGTGATGATGATGATGATGATGATGATGATGATGATGGTGATGACAAGTTCAGGACCTAGGGTTACTGGGCCAGGTGTACGCAAACATACAGTCCATACTGACCAAGTTGATGATGATCATGTTGATGGTGATGATGATGATGATGGTGATGACGACAGGTTCAGGACCTAGGGTTACTGGGCCAGCTGTACGCAAACATACAGCCCATACTGACCAAGGTGATGATGATCATGTTGATGGTGATGACAACAGGTTCAGGACCTAGGGTTACTGGGCCAGGTGTACGCAAACATACAGCCCATACTGACCAAGGTGATGATGATGATGATGATGGTGATGACGACAGGTTCAGGATCTAGGGTTACTGGGCCAGGTGTACGCAAACATACAGCCCATACTGACCAAGGTGATGATGATCATGTTGATGGTGATGACAACAGGTTCAGGACCTAGGGTTACTTGGCCAGGTGTACGCAAACATACAGTCCACACTGACCAAGGTGATGATGATCATGATGATGGTGATGACGACAGGTTCAGGACCTAGGGTTACTGGGCCAGGTGTACGCAAACATACAGCCCATACTGACCAAGGTGATGATGATGATGATGGTGATGATGATGGTGATGATGATGATAGTGATGACGACAAGTTCAGGACCTAGGGTTACTGGGCCAGCTGTACGCACACATACAGTCCATACTGACCAAGTTGATGATGATGATGATGATGGTGATGATGATGGTGATGATGGTGATGATGATGGTGATGATGATGATGGTGATGACGACAAGTTCAGGACCTAGGGTTACTGGGCCAGCTGTACGCAAACATACAGCCCATACTGACCAAGTTGATGATGATGATGATGATGGTGATGATGATGATGATGATGATGATGATGATGATGATGATGATGGTGATGACAAGTTCAGGACCTAGGGTTACTGGGCCAGGTGTACGCAAACATACAGTCCATACTGACCAAGTTGATGATGATCATGTTGATGGTGATGATGATGATGATGATGATGATGGTGATGACGACAGGTTCAGGACCTAGGGTTACTGGGCCAGCTGTACGCAAACATACAGCCCATACTGACCAAGGTGATGATGATCATGTTGATGGTGATGACAACAGGTTCAGGACCTAGGGTTACTGGGCCAGGTGTACGCAAACATACAGCCCATACTGACCAAGGTGATGATGATGATGATGATGGTGATGACGACAGGTTCAGGATCTAGGGTTACTGGGCCAGCTGTACGCAAACATACAGCCCATACTGACCAAGGTGATGATGATCATGTTGATGGTGATGACGACAGGTTCAGGACCTAGGGTTACTGGGCCAGGTGTACGCAAACATACAGTCCACACTGACCAAGGTGATGATGATCATGATGATGGTGATGACGACAGGTTCAGGACCTAGGGTTACTGGGCCAGGTGTACGCAAACATACAGCCCATACTGACCAAGGTGAGGAGACTGGACCTGACGGATGTGGAGGTGTCCCTGCTGTGTGCCCTCGTTCTCTTCTGTCCGGGTCAGTTCTGTGGTGGTTGGGAGGCGGGGGGGGGGGGGGGGGGGAGCGGAATAATTTATTTGTCCTTTTCTGTCCGGGTCAGTGCCGTGGTGGGGGGGAGGGGGGAATAATTAGCTTGAACTCTTCCGTTCGGGTCAGTGCTGAGGGGGAAGGGGGTTGGGTTGACTTGACATTTTCTGTCCGGGCCAGTAGTGAAGGTGGGGGGAGGGGGGAGGGGGGGGAGGGGATTAACTTAACCTGTTCTGTCCGGGTCATTGCTGTGGTAGGGGAACGATTGACCTCTTCTCTTCTGGTCAGTGTTGTGGTGCAGGGGGGGAGGCGGGGGGCAGGGGGCGACGGTGATTTACTTGATCTCCTCTGTCCGGGTCATTGCTGTGGTAGGGGGGATGATTGACCTCTTCTCTCCGGGTCAGTGCTGTGGTGGACGGGGCGGAGGGGGGGCACGGAGGGGGGATTTACTTGACCTCTTCTGTCCGGGTCAATGCTGAGGGGAGGGGGGCGAGGGTAGAATTGACTTAACCTCTTCTGTCCGGGTCAGCGCTGTGGTTGGGGGTGGGGTGGGGATTGACTTGACCTTTCCTGTTCGGGTCAGTGCTGTGGTGGGGGTAGGCGGGGGGGCGGGGGGGGGGGGGGTGTACAGGGGGGATTGACTTTACCTGTTCTCTTCAGGTCAGTTCTGAAGGGCGTGTGGGGGTGAGCTCTTCTGTCTAGGTCAGTGCTGAGGCGAGGACGGGAGAGGGGCAGGGATAACTGACTGGACCGCTTCTCTCCGGGTCAGTGCTGAAAGGGGAGTGGGGGGACTGAATGACTAGTCCTTGTCTGTCTGGGTCTGTACTGAGGGGGTGGGGGTGGGGTGGGTTGAATGACTGGTCCTTGTCTGTCTGGGTCTGTACTGAGGGGGTGGGGGTGGGGGGGACTGAATGACTAGTCCTTGTCTGTCTGGGTCTGTACTGAGGGGGTGGGGGTGGGGGGGACTGAATGACTAGTCCTTGTCTGTCTGGGTCTGTACTGAGGGGGTGGGGGTGGGGTGGGCTGAATGACTAGTCCTTGTCTGTCTTGGCCTGTATTGACTGGTGAGGTGGGGGGGCTGAATGACTGGTCCCTATATGTACTAAGGGGGTGGGGTCTGGTCCTTCTCTGACCGGGTCTGCACTGGAGGTGGTAGTGGTGGGGAGCTTAATGACTTACTGGTCCTTTTCTTTCCGGGTCGGTGGTGAGGGCGGAGGGAGGGGCGGGGCTGTCTGTCCATGTGTCACACACCTTGAAGGCACACAACAACAAACCGTGGTCCCTCTCCCCACAGATCGGGAAGGCGTGAAGACCAGACGCCTCCTGGAGAACCTGGAGACAGACCTGGCCATGGCTCTTCACTGTCAGCTGCTGCTGAACCACGGGGACGGGTCGTTGTTCCTGGCCCGTGTCGTGGAGGTCCTGGTGGACCTGCGGGGTCTCAGCGCCCAGTTCCTGCACCACGTGTACAACGCCAGGCTGAAGAACGCCTCCCCCGGAACTGTGGTGGACCCCCCGTCTCCGGCACATCCACCCCATTCACGGCCCAGCCACAGTGGGTCAGGGGGAGAAGGGGGAGGGGAGCTGGCTGCGTCACTGTTCCCCGCCTCTCCAGCCCACACTGACGTCAGCCCTGAAAATGTCCCGGCCACACCCACTTCAGCCCGCACTGACGTCAGCCCTGAAAATGTCCCGGCCACACCCACTTTAGCCCGCACTGACGTCAGCCCTGAAAATGTCCCGGCCACACCCACTTCAGCCCGCACTGACGTCAGCCCTGAAAATATCCCGGCCACACCCACTTCAGCTCGCACTGACGTCAGCCCTGAAATTGTCCCGGTCACACCAAATTCAGCCCACACTGACGTCAGCCCTGAAAATGTCCCGGCCACACCCACTTCAGCTCGCACTGACGTCAGCCCTGAAAATGTCCCGTCCACACCCACTTCAGACCACACTGACGTCAGCCCTGAAAATGTCCCGTCCACACCCACTTCAGCCCACACTGACGTCAGCCCTGAAAATGTCCCGGCCACACCCACGTCCAGCTGGTGGTGTGAGGCAGCGCCTGATGGCTCGGTGTTCGTGAAGGACGTTGTGGACAGCATCATGGACTGCATGGAGCACCCGGGAAGCAAGGGCAGGCCTCGCAACATGTCTGTCTTGTCGTACAGTGCAGGGGCCGCACGCTCGGCAGTGCCCACCACTGACGGTGTGTGTCGACACAGATCCATGTCCGATTGTTCTCCGAGTGGTGCCAGTAAAAGAAAGCTGAAACAGCTGCACAGCGACAACATCAACACCAAGAGACCAGTGATGGAGGGAGAGCAGAAAGAAATAAAGACAGACAGCGTCACAGAGAGCAGACAGCGCGTTCCATCAGTGTCCTCCTGGCCCCCACCAAGACACACCCTGCCCTCATGGCCCTCACCAAGACACACGCTGCCCTCATCATCAGGGTCATCGTCGTTATACCACCATGCTTTCAAAGACTCCACCGCGCGCCAGCGACCGTCGTCAGGGCTTCTGTCAATGCGTCAGCATATCAGCTTGGCATCTCTGTCTGTGTCTGCCCACGCCACTGTATCCACCCCTGTGAAATACGCCTCTCCTGCATCCATGGCACAGCACCAGTTAACTCCCTTCGTGGCGCCGAGAAAAGACCCCATGGGCCGTGTGTCACCCATGGAGGGTCTTGAAGGTCCAGTGATACCCAGAAGTCACATTGGACCCTTCATGACCCCAGGACATGACCTTGGACCCTTTGTGACCCCAGAACATGACCTTGGACCCTTTGTGACTCCAGGACATGACCTTGAAACATTTGTGACCCCGGAACATGATTTTGGAGGTCGTTCCACGACCCGTGACCCTGCTGTGTGTTCGGCGAGCCACAGACCTGAGGTGGCAGGTCCCCTGGTGCCATCAGTGCCCGCCCTCCACAGTACGTTCCGCTGGATGCCCGCACACCACCACTTCGTCAGGCAGCCCACGCTGTCGCCATGGCAACGTCAGGGCCTGTCTTCACAAGGAGCAGCCATCGCAAGACTGACGTCCTCGCTCCGGGACAAAGCCCTGGCTGTGCCGCGTGACATATGGAAAGGACCAGAGACACACTGTCCCCACCAGGCCCGAACCTCCTTCCCCATGGTGTGGGGGCTGCGCGGTTCAGGCACAGCCCACAGAGGGCCACAGGGCGCCTCCCCCTACCTCCACCCCGTCACCACGCACTCCAGTTTCCCTCCTCCTCCTCCTTCCCCTAGCCCCCAGCTGTACTTCCCACCCCCCCTCATCACGGCTGACGGGCACACTGTGCTGCCGGGCATGCTGACGGCGGAACACGGTGTGCCTGGGCACAAGGCTGACGTCAGAGCGGGGTCAGACCGTGGTGGCCCCACCTCCCGGCTCGGGGTCCTCTGCAGACCGCCCCCGCTCATGACGCCAGATGGACACTTGATAGCCCTCAGCCACCTCCCCACGCTGGGCACGCCCTAAAAACACACACTGTGCCCAAAGTCACACACCGTGCCCTGAACACACACATTGTGCTCTAGACAACCACACATCGTGCCCTACATACTCACATCGTGCCCTAGAAACACACATGGACACACACACATCGTACTCTAGACACACACATCGTGCCCTAGACAATCATACATCGTGCCCTACACACACACACACACACACACACACACACACACAATCACACTGTGCCCTACATACATCGTGCCCTAGACACACATCATGCCCTAGACACACACCTTGTGCCCAAGACACATACATCGTGCCCAAAACAAACACACCTTGTGCTCACGACACACACATCGTACCCAAGACAGACACATCGTGCCCAGGACACACGCACACCTTGTACCCAAGACACACACATCGTACCCAAGACAGACACATCATGCCCGAGACACAAACGTCATCCCCTTCACACACACATCGTGCCCTTCTGACATACACACACACGCGCACACGCACATACCGTGCCTTACACACATCCTGTCCTAAACACACATCGTACTGTAGACAAACATCATTCCCTAGACAACCACACATCGTCCCATGGACACACATCGTGCCCTAGACAGACAGACAGACAGACAGACACACACACACACACACACACACACCTGCCGTGTCCTGGACACACAGACCTTGGCCTGCACACACACACACACACACACACACACATCGTGCCCTAAACACACCTAGACACACACACCGTGCCCTAAACACACCCACCCACTGTGCCCTAGATAGACACAACGTGCCACCCCCACACACACACCATGTCCTAGACACACACACACACACACACACACACACACACACACACACACACACACACACACACCCCGTGCCCTAGATACATACACATACCGTGCCCTAAACACACACACCGTGCCCCCCCCCCCTCCCAAACACACACACACACACTGACACACACACACACTCACCCTGCCCTAAACTCACACACACCGTGCCCTACACACACCTTGCCCTAGACATACACACACGCACATGCTCTGGACACACACACACACACACACACACACACACACACACCACACACACACACACACCCCACCCCTAGACACACACACCGTGCCCTACACACACCTTGTCCTACACACACACACACACACACACAGACACACACACACACACACACACACACACACACACAAACGCACACACACACCGTACCCTAAACACACACACCGTGCTCTAGACACATACACACACCGTGCCCTAAACACACACACACCGTGCCCCCCACCCACCCCCCTCCCCCCCCCACACACACCCTGCCCTAAACACACACACACACCGTGCCCTACACACACCTTGCCCTAGACATACACACGCGCACACCCTGCTCTGGACACACGCACACATACACAAGCCCCCCCCCCCCCTTCCCGCCCTCTCCCCCCCCCCCCCCACACACACACCGTGCCCTCGACGCACCCACCGTGCCCCTAGACACACACACCGTGCTCTAGACACACCGTGCCTTGTACCTAGACACACACATTATGTGATGTTATGATGATACTGTATTCCATGACTCTCTGTCTCTGTCTCTCTCTCTTCTCTACATTTTCTCAACGTGGAAGCGCTTTCAAGTTTTTTTGTTTTTTTTTTCTTTTCTAAACAACACGTGCGCGTGTATGTGCACAATTGTTCGCATAGTCCTTTCCATGACTTTTTCATGAATGTGATGCTTTGATGATATTCATGCTTCTTTTTCTCATTCTTTCTTGTGATTTTCCATGTCAATCCTTATTACTATTTCTTTTTTGTTGTTGTTGTTTTTATTTTTCATCCTCCACACGCCCCCCTTCCCCTCCCAACCATTTTCCCCTTCAAGGGCTGAATAAAAAAAAAAATAAAAAAAAAATCCCCAGTGTTTGCTTATTCTATTACCTTCAGAAATAAAATTCTCTGTCTCTGTCTCTCTCTCAAGGACGCACACACGCACGCACTCACCACTCACACAGCAGTGAGTTCCCAAGAGTGTGTTAAACTAGGGGATAACACTGGGGAGGAACCAATGTGGCCAAATTCCACAACAATAATTTCCCTTGTGAATTGTCTGTCAGAAGTACACTCGATCTCAACTTCACTTCTGCATCTCAGCTTAGCATTTGCATCTCAACTTTACGTCTGCATCTCAACATTTGCATCTCAACTTTACTTCTGCATCTCAACTGAACATCTGCATTTCCATAGCGCACGCAAAAGAACCCATGGCAACAAAAGGTTTGCCCCTGGTAAAATTCTATAGAAAAATCCACTTCGATAGGGAAACAAAAAACAAACAAAAAAACTATTGGCAGGAAAAGATACAAAAGAATGGGTGGCGCTCTCAGTGAAGCGATGTGCTTTCTCTGCGGAGAGCAGCCCGAATTTCACACAGAAAAATCTGCTGTGACAAAAAGAATAATACAATACAATACAATACAATACATCTCAACTTTACTTCTGCATCTCAACATTGCTTCTGCATCTCAACTTTGCTGCAGGTTTCAGTTCAGTCTGGGCAGTGCTGATGTTGTCTTTGCTACCCTTGAGATCCTTGGTGGATACTTCATTGCCGATGATGGATTCCAGGTTGTGCCGAACAGCTCAATCCCTGGGTAGTTATATTAGCAGTCATGGTGGTGTTGTGGTTGGCTTGGTCTTTTCAGCGCTGATTTCCATGTCATATATCGTTGATGTTTCATCCAGACTGTGAAGTGGAGGTGTGGAGGTTCGTGATGCTTCTTCCTCCAAGTGTTGACTCGGCTGTCATGATCTTCAGTTACGTCAGTCGAGATGCGTTCCGGGGATATTTCAAACAGTGAGTGAGACGGAAGGCAGCCCTGATGTATTCCAGCTGAAGTACGGAACCCCTTTCTGACAGCAGCCTGTAAGGGTACCACATTGGTTGCTTTGGAGCATAGTTAAGTTTTTGTCCGATGTGAACTTATTCATTGTGGCCCATGGTGAAGTGATGGTGTTGCAGACTTAATTGAGGCCCATGGTTTTGTGCTAGTGTCTCCTAGCAGACATCATTGTGGCCATGGTGGTGTGATAGTGTAGCAGACTTCATTGTAGCCGTGATGTGATATTGTACATACTTTATTGTGGCCATAGTGATGTGATAGTGTAGCAGATTAATTGAGGCCCATGGTATTGTGATTGTGTCTCCTAGCAGATTTCACTGTGGCCATAGTGATGTGATAGTGTAGTAGACTTCATTGTGGCCATATCAATGTTAGAGTGTTTCCTAGCAGAACTCTTTGTGGCCATAGTGATGTGATATTGTAGCATACTCGTTTGTGGCCCATAGTGTTGTGATGGTGTTTCCAAGCCGACTTCTTTGTCTCCACCACACCACAACCCTCACCTCCTGTGGAGTGTCCTCAAATAGCCTCCCTTTGGAGGTACAGGGTGGGATTTCGATTTTCGGGGCTAAGTAAGGGTGAATTATCCTACAATCTGTCAAGCACAAAACTCTTCTCTGGGCATTCACAAAACCAACACCAACACTGCTGGACTGACAGTCTGCCACAAGGCCAGGAAGGTGGGTGGAGACTACAGTCCATTTATTTGTGCAGATGGTCACAGTGTGGAATACCAGTGATGTCTCACTATGGAATCCTCAGAAATTTATAGCAATTGTTGATATATTGTGGCGTGGGAGCACTGACTTTGTGCTGTGTGATGTGTAGTCTATGTCTGGAAGGTTCCACCTGGAATCCTAGACAGGTGTCACACATAAACACACGCGAGCATGAACACATGAACATGCACACATACACCCACAAGTGCACTCACACGCATACACACACACACCACAAACACACAGAGAAACACACACACACACACACACATAGACAAATTATGGCGTATTAAAAGAATATGGTTTATTTCTCACAAATCAACCAAAATTATAAACAAGCCAAAACCAAAACAATTGCATTTCTGAAAACAAGAACAACTGAAAATGCCTTTCACACAGTGTTTTCTTTTTCTTACAGCCCTTATATAAATGGTAGATGTCCTTCTTCAATGCACTGATGATTGCTTTTCTTTTCTTTTTTTTTCTTCTGCTGCCCCATTATCTGCATTGTTTCAGTGACATTACACCCACACCACTCATTCCAAGTCACAGTATCTGTTGTGCATTCCCTTCATGTGTCAGTGAATGCTGTGTATTTCCTTCATGTGTCAGTATACAGAATACAATATCCTTTATTTTCTCCAAAGAGAAATTAATTCTGTGTTGTGTATTCCCTTAAGTGTCAGCATCTGTTGTGTATTTTCCTGCCTCTATTGTGGTTGGTGATGCCACAGTTCAGTTTTCTAAATCAGCAAGGAACCTTGGGAATCATTCTTGACTCAAACCTCAGCATGCATGCTCAGGTAGTAAATCTGATACGCATAGTCAATTGTGAACTTCATCACATCAACTCTGTCCGTCAGTACCTTTCTGCTGAAACTGCTAAAACTCTTATTTCTGCTTTTGTGCTGTCACAAATTGACTACTGTAATTCTCTTCTCATAGGCTGTCCACATAATATTCTTTATCGAATTAAAAAACTTCAAAACAATGCTGCCCGTTTGACTCTCAGAGTCCCACGTACTGATCACATTTCTCCTCACCTCTGCACTCTACATTGGCTCCCCATTGAAGCGAGAATTAAATACAAAGTTGCATGTCTCTGCTATTCTGCTTTCCACTCCTCAGGACCTACTTATCTTTCTGACCTTATCAGTGTTTACACTCCCATAAGAAATCTCCACTTTTCCTCTGATGGTTACCTTTTGAAACTTCCTCATGTCAATACAAGAACCTATGGTGAACGTTCTTTCTTCTTTGCTGCTCCTCACATCTGGAACAACCTTCCTTATCATATCCGTGCATCTGATTCTATTTCTGCTTTTCACTCATCACTAAAGACTAATCTTTTTAAAGCCTATCTGTAAATACTCTCAGCTTCCTTTCCTCCAACACCACCCATGTCAGCTCACTTTGGATGTATGTATAGTGGGAAAGGGAGAGTGTGAGTGGGGGGCGGGTTTTTTGAGAAAGAGTGGCCATGAATGTTTTACGTTACTTGTAATATTTTTCTTTCATGTAAAGCGCCCTGAGCTCTTAGTGAGAAAGGGCGCTATATGAATGTACAGTATTATTATTATTCCCTTCATGTGTCAGTATCTGTTGTGTATCCCCTTCATGTGTCAGTACTGTTGTGTATCCCCTTCATGTGTCAGTATCTGTTGTGTATCCCCTTCATGTGTCAGTATCTGTTGTGTATCCCCTTCATGTGTCAGTATCTGTTGTGTAATCCCTTCATGTGTCAGTATCTGTTGTGTATTCCATTCATGTGTCAGTATCTGTTGTATGTTCCCTTCTTCAATCTGCCCTGATTGATCCCAAGACCTGCAGTGTTAGTTTGAAAATGTTTTCCTCTAATTTAGTAATTAAGAGTCCAATAATAATGATCATATTTAAGCAAACCTTACCACCAAAACCCCCTCCAAAGTCCATTCATGCATAAGGGAGATAATAAACTATCAGCATTGGGACTATAATTGTGTCCCATGGTCTGTCACATCTTTCCTTCCTCCACATCTTTTCCATGATAAACCAAATCAGACCAGAATTAGGGTTTCCATGACAAGCCAAGTCAGACCAGAATTAGTCAATCATACATTGCACATCAGCAGCTATACCAGAATTAGTCAATCATACATTGCACATCAGCAGCTATACCTCAGGAATGAAGCAAATGTCCAAAAGGAGTTTAGAAAAAAAAAATCTCTTTTAGTTGTATGTGTCTTTCTCAAACACACATACACATGTTGACACACACATTCATATAGGTCATGGATAAAGTAACCCACCACAAGGATCAAGACACATTTCAAAATTATCTATTGTCTACATGTCATACTGATTTGCCAATGACAGTATTTCAAAACAAACCTGTCATTTACATAAATGCCATAACTAGTGACCTGCAGTACACGGCAAAAAGTGTGCAGCTGACTGACACACAATACCATTTGGAAAAATATGCCACACTTATGACTTAAACATAATGCTATTTGGAAACATGCACAATACAGTACTGCATAGAGGGTAACACTACATTCTATGTGCAGGTGTACCCAGCCATACTGACACACCTTCGCCAGTGCTCATGTACTCTTCAAATAGTTACAGGCATACCCAGCCACATCCACACACCTTCACCAGTGATCATGTACTCTTCACCAAGTCACAGGTGTACCTAACTACGTCCACACACCTTCACCAGTGCTCATGTACTCTTCATCTAGTAACAGGCGTACCCAGCCACATCCACACATCTTCACCAGTGCTCATGTGCTCTTCACCTGGTAACAAGCATACACAACTATGTCCACACACCTTCACCAGTGCTCATGTACTCTTCACCTACTTGGAAGGCCTTCTTCCTTTTACACAACTATCAGTTCTGCTAAATGCGCACATATTTCTGCACAGTTTCTGTGCCACAAATCATATCTGGGTTGCCAACAGTGTGGTGTGGTTTCGGATTTGTGCTGTTCTTTTCTTGTGACTTGTTCTTTCATCCTTTTTTTCCCCCTCCAATCATGTCTGCAATGTTTGTTTACCTAGTATGATTAATACACATGTTGTTTTCTTCAGAATTTGCCAAGGAGAAATGTTTCTTGGTGTGGGTTACACACATGCTGAATGCATGTGGCACAAGAGATCTATCCAGTTCATCACTTAATGGTCTAATGCAGGAAGAGGACAGAGTACTAGACAAAACTGATTTCAAACCCAGAACCTCTGGCTTCTGTAGCAGCTGTAACTACCATGTACCACTTCACAGCAAAGACATGCTGACTTCAGCACTTTGTGGGTCACTATCATTGCCATGCATAATAATGTCATCATCACCTAAGACACTGGATGCTTATCAGTTTTACCCTAATGTAACCATATTAAGCTAATGACTCATATGGTCAACATACTAACATCAACCAGCCAGGCAAACTGCCATAATTATCTAAGGGGGAAAAAAAAGTGTGTGTGTGTGTGTGTGTGTGTGTGAGAGAGAGAGAGAGAGAGAGAGAGGAATAAAACAGCCATCCAAAATGAGTCTTGAAAAAATGAATAATCATGAATAATCTCTTTCAGGTTGTGTATTCCTCAGCCACATATATATGGAGATAGAAAGTGAGAGAGAGAGACAGAATACATCTTGAGTGATATTATGTCCAATCGAGAGAAGCCCACAATGGCAGGACTAATGGAAAAAGCAGAGCATCTGTAAGCTGGTCAGAGGCACTGTTTTAACACACAAGACAAATTTGTCACAAAATCAAATTGAATCACAGATATTTTTGCAAATGAATGATATACTCAGACACACGTGTATACAAAATTATCCATAAATTAAAACAAGGCAAAGGTATCAACACATTTTGAAAAACAAAACAAAACAAAAAAACACTCTGTCCAGCCAGCTTCATGAGCATGTGTGACACATGACCCTATTGGTGAGGTGTCTGTCAGCACATGGAATTGCAATAAACAGGTCCAGTAGCTTGGTAAAACACCAACCACTCGCCAACTCTCAAAACATTGGAGCAGTTTCAAGGCCACAGTTTTGGAATGGAAGAACATATACATATAAATATATATGAATATTCCCTGGACCAATACCACCATTATGATTACACTTTTGTGCAAATGTGTCCACTCCACTATTCAATGCACATATGGTCATCAAAGGGAAAATACTCAAGAAAAAAGTATCACTACCATTGTCTTATATTCTAATTAATCAACCAAAAGGAATCATAAGAACAGATCCTTTCTGAAAGAGATACTTTCACTGATTAATATCAAGAGTATTAATATCAAAAGATGCTTTCATTCAACACACATCCCAGTGTACTGTTGTTAATGAAAATGATAAAATACTCTATTGTCAGGTCATTGTTGTTCTGTGCTATCATGTTTACTGTTGCTGATGAAAATGAAATACTCTGTTGTCAGGTCATTGTTCTGTGCTGAAATCATGTTTACTGTTGATAAAAAATAAAATACTTGTCAGGTCAGTTTTGTTTTGTTGTCAGGCCAGTGTTGTCTTGCTGTCAGGTCACAGTTGTTTTGTTGTCAGGTCACTGTTGTTTTGTTGTCAGGTCAGTGTTGTCTTGCTGTCAGGTTAGTGTTGTTTTGTTGTCAGGTCAGTGTTGTTTTGTTGTCAGGCCAGTGTTGTCTTGCTGTCAGGTCACTGTTGTTTTGTTGTCAGGCCAGTGTTGTCTTGCTGTCAGGTCACTGTTGTTTTGTTGTCAGGTCAGTGTTGTCTTGCTGTCAGGTCACTGTTGTTTTGTTGTCAGGTCACTGTTGTTTTGTTGTCAGGTCACTGTTGTTTTGTTGTCAGGTCAGTGTTGTCTTGCTGTCAGGTCACTGTTGTATGGTTGTCAGGCCACTGTTGTTTTGTTGTCAGGTCAGTGTTGTCTTGCTGTCAGGTCACTGTTGTTTTGTTGTCAGGTCACTGTTGTTTTGTTGTCAGGTCAGTGTTGTCTTGCTGTCAGGTCACTGTTGTATGGTTGTCAGGCCACTGTTGTTTTGTTGTCAGGTCACTGTTGTTCTGTGTTGACATCAACCACTCCACTTCCGTGCGCTGGTGCTGGCCTTGCTTCACAGTAACCTCACTTGTTTCCCCTAACACTGCAAGCTGCAGTCTGTTGTCCCCCCTAACACAGCAAGCTGCAGTCTGTTCTGGCAAAGCAAGCTGCAGTCTGTTGTCCCCCCTAACACAGCAAGCTGCAGTCTGTTGTCCCCCCTAACACAGCAAGCTACTGCCAGGTTTAAGTCTGTCCTAATAATGCAAGCTACAGTCTGTCCTAACAGCAAGCAACATTCTGTTGTCCCTGCTAACACAACAAGCTAAATCTTTTCAGTGACTAGAAATCAGCCCCATCATCAGGCAGAAAAAAAAAGTTATAATACTGCCAATTATTAAATGCAGTTTTTCATCAGGCAGAAAAAAAAGTCATAATACTGCCAATTATTAAATGCAGTTTTTCTTCATTTTTTTGCTATTGGTCACAGCTCTAGCAGTACAAGATGGTAATGAAAAACCAAACAAAAAACAACAAAGCAGAAAAACAACAAACAACACACACACTACCATTACAGAAAGTTTATAGAAATTGTGGGTTATAAAATAAGACTCACTTTTGATAGGAGGTGTCCAATATTTCAGACCTTATGTCTAGTTTTTATAGACTCAGCTGTCATCTTTATCATTACACCTATACATATACATATGTACCAGTCTCTTTCTCTCTCTCTACACACACACACACACACAGAAGAGAGAGAGAGAGAGAGAGAGAGAGAGAGAGAGAGAGAGAGAGAATATAGATACAGACATGTTATATCTATAAATATTCTTGTACTTTTGCCTTCTGAATCACACATGGATCTGCACTGTGCCTGGGCAGCTTTGGAGGAAAAATATGTTTTTTTCTCTCTAAGTTTTGTTTGACAAATGTGTACGCTGAGCATGAAGAGGTTAAACAAAAACATATGAGCACAGTACCGCACTGCATTTCAAGATACATGATAACATAACCCCCACCCCCTCAATCCCCATGTGGTGAGCTCAAGTGGGTAGAGAGTGGAAGGTAGGTGAGGCACAGAAATGGGAAACTTTTGAAAAGATATTGATACTTCAAATCCCTACTCTCCTCACCTCCACAATCCAGTCATGTTGTTTCAGCAGACAGCACAGACCCAATACCAGTGCTGGACTATAGAGCCCATATCTTTCTGTCCAAAATACCACTCAAAATGAGCACAGCACATAGAAACCCAAACTGTGTACTGTCCACTACACAACAGTTTCGAACCATTTTGGAAGCTTTCTTTTAAATAAATCAAAACAACAACAACAAAGCAAACACACACAAGAAATCTACAGACAACAAGACAGACACACACACACACCCCACCCCCAACCCTAAACGTTCATGCTCTTGGTACAAAAATATCCAGAAAGGCTGCAGGGCAAAAAATATGCACAATATCCAAAAACAGCAAACAGTTGTTAAAAAAAAAAGGAAGACAGAAAAATGACTGAGATAACCAAAATGACAGAAATAAGAGGAGACATTAACTAAGTACAAACACTGGACTTCCCAAGAAGAGGGGATGGTACTGAATACTGCTAAAACCAGCCTCACCAACCCTCAGGGGAGGCAAGTCAGGGCAGGGCTGCTGAGTGCTCTCTTCCCGCAGTGATGAAAAACACAAAAAAGATTATTGCCCATAAAAAGGGTGTGCATGCACAGCAGATAACACTAATGAATAATTAAAAAGGGCATCCCATGATCTTTCTCTAAATGATGTCCAGTGCCACACATTAAATTTTGTACATGTTTGTCTGACAAAGCGAGGCAACAATAATCACAGTGGTGATCAAACACAAGTGACTGTGGCAACAGTCAACACTGATGGCAGACAGCACAAAGGATACAGTGAAGCAAAACTTTTCTTACAAGTGAACTGGATTGAAAAAATTCAAACACAATGCCAGCTCTCTTGTATGCACATTTCAAATTCAAGGCACAAGAATACTGGCATCTGTTAAACAAAATAAAACATAACGAAATAAAAAATGGACATGAAATAGAATCTGAGAATGAAAATCAATGCATATATTGTGGAATGCTGAGTGAATATTACATAAGAGGGATAATCAAATAATATATACATATATGTAGCATTCTCATTCTCATTGCTTATAGTCCAGCTGACCGCACATGACCATATCAGGACTGTCAAACCATACAAATGCTCACCCGCATCAATACAAAACTGTCACATTTACAAAAAAACACTGAGACAAACCCACAAAACACAGTTCATGACACAGTATCCCAACCATTTAGCTCCTTATGGCAAATAAGACTTGGCCATGCTGAGGACACCAGGCATTCCGCTTAATTTATCATCCCCAGATTACAAAAAATCGTTAAAAAAAAGGAAAAAAACAATACTTCAAAGGCAAACAAAAAATACATTAAAAAAAGGCCAAACAGGCAAATGACACTGCAGAATGGCCAGTTAGTGCCCATCCCAGTGTTTACATCTCACTACCTAATCACCAGAGCTAAACAGCACAGATAGTACATCATAGACTGTGGAAAAGAGAAAAAAAGTGTCAAGGCTTGCTTGAAAAAAGAAAGGAGAATGGACTGGGAAGGCAGAAAAAGGTGTGTGCACAGGACCATGCGTGTGTGTGTGCATGCGTGTGTGAAAATTCTCACGATTACAGAATGTAAAAAAGTATTATAGAAAAACAAAACAAACAAATATGGTTAATATGACTTGTTAGTAAGCAAAAAGGAATGTTTTCGGAAACAAATACTGTTAATATAACTTTTTAGGAAGCACAAAGAAACATGTTTTCACCAGGAAACATGCAAGCTCAAGGGGATAAAAGGATGTACAACAGAAAAAAAGAGATCAGGGCTATTTTCATTACTTGCGTGAATTAGAATGTACACAACATTGTATAGTCAGAAAAAAGTGGTCATCACTATGAACAAAGCATTGCTGTCTTGCCAAAAACTGAACCTTTTCACACAGCAATATTGATTATCAAGGTTGGTTCTCTTTTCTTCTTTGTCATCCACATCAATACATGTATCAATTTACAAAACATTTGAAAGCAGAATTTGTTGTCAAGGCACAAGCAGCAGTTTATTGCAAGTTTGCAACACTTGGGCAACAGGTATATAATGCATGTAGCTCAATATAAAACATCTCTTATAGATCCAAATGAAACTCTTCATTTCTGACAATGCGTCATTGCAACAGTGACTGACTGGGCAGACCCCTTGAAGCCTACGCTGTTGGCCACATCCTGCCATGCCTCGCCACTTCCTGATGACTTCACACATCAATACACACTTTCTCTGATGGAAATGTCAACAACAAAAAAATCAATATTCTCCCAAACTGCAAACTATATTTTATCAGCAAGTAACAAAAGAAAAGAATGAAATCAGGCACTCTTTTCAACTTCAGTTACATACTTCAAGAGGCTGATGTAAGTAAATAAAAACAAAAAACGTAATTTCATCACATTCAGTTTAAGGATACAAAACGTCCACATGAAAAACAATTGCAAACTTGTAATAAAAGAGCGCAGAGGAACACAGACAACACATTTTTTTTACAAAAACAATTTTTCATGAGACTGACTTATGAGATGACACTTATGACTTAATAACAGATGCTGCTGTTAATCATTTTTCATGTTTACACAAATTAATGCTGATAACACAGGCCATTGCACATTTACTGCATCACAAAGTGGAAGATTGCACGTTACCAGGTGAACAGTTTACCCAGTTTCAACTTCTTTTCTTTTTCTTCTGCTGTAAATCAGCATACAATACATTATACATCATGTCTGGATTTCCCAAATCAAATCACAGGCTCCGTGTGGTTTAAATGACAATCATTAAGTGCTGTAGCACTAAAAGTTATCACTCTCACATTGGAGTTATTGTGCTTTTTGTGCAGTTATTTTCTTTTGTAAACCATCTTATTTTTAACACTCTTTACTTTTAAACAAAATGGCAAGCATGACACAATTCAACAGCCTACAGGTATACATTTCACATTAAAACCACCTGTTTGTTGCCTTGGTTCAATTCAGTGAAGATGGAATGGTTACAGTGGAATTCATATTTGATACAAATATCAATAAACAAATGAAAATAAATATTTGCAAATCTAAATTCAAAACAAGAAAAAATAACAACACACAAACATCCCCCCCCCCCCCCCAAGAAAACAACAACAACAAACAAAAAACAAAAGAAAAACAACAACAACAACAACAACAACACACACACACCAAAATCAGATTCTGATAAATCAAGTCAGTAAATCTGTCAATTTACCCAAAACAAGCCAAACCACTCCATCTGTCATTTTATCCTAAAGCAACAAGTCATGTTACCACAAATCAACACATGCCATTTGCCCCAAACCAACACGTGTCACTTTACCCCAAACAGCCAAACCTGTACATCATTTTACCCAAAGCAACATGTCATTTTGCTGATGACCAACACATGTCATTTACCCCAAACCAACACATGTGTCGTTCTACCTAAACCACTCCAAACACAGACCCAGAGGGGAGCTCTTTGACAGTGTCTGTCCGACAGAGACAACAGGCAGGATGCTTTTCTGTACAAGTTACACAGAGCAGACACCATCTTTCCTGAGCTGTGCACACTGACAACACAGAGTGGACAGACTTCCTCTCTTCAAAGCAGGTTGGGGGAAGAGAGTCACTAACTCTCAGATCAATTATACAGACTCGGAACTCAAAACTGACTGGGGGAAAGAGTTATTGACTCTCAGATCAGTTATACAGACTCAAACACTGATGCTTTTTCCTTTTTCAGGAATGGAAACTATACAGAAAACCAATGTTGTGATTTTATTCATTTTGCTACATTTTTCAAACAAACCTATAAAGGGATTTTCCGTCTTTTACATATATCCTTTTTTTTTTTTTAATATTTTTTTTTATATGTCATGTGATATTCACAATAATTCAAGTTCACAAAATACTGTTTAAAAACAGAGATAATACTCCATAAGCTTCCTATTTTCAAAGCAAATAATTTAGCCAAATCCAATTGCCTTAACACACTGTGTCATATTTCTAGATATAAATAAACCATATTATATATATAATTGATACCAAATCATATAGCATTTCAACCCCACATAAAATGAACCTCAACATATCCCATCAGTCTTGCTGACAAGTGAACAGGTTTCGCTTTCACTGATTTTCACATCAACATTCTCAAGGCACATTCAGACAGTATAACATTCTTTGTGTAGAGTGGAACATACACATAAACAACATTGCGTAGAGAATAAAACAGACTGTTGACTTTGTTTGGAGTGTAACACAGAGTGTTGCAAGGACAGTCATGGACAGGAGTGTTGTCATGTTGGTGACTGATCTTTGGGGCCCATCAGTGTTAATACTGTTATGTTGATGTTGAGGGCCCCTCAGTGTTATGTTGATGTTGGTCACTTATCTTTGAGGGCCCCTCAGTGTTGTCATGTTGTTCACTGATCTTTGAGGGCTCCTCAGTGTTGTCATGTTGGTTACTGATCTTTGAGGGCCCCTCAGTGTTGTCATGTTGGTTACTGATCTTTGAGGGCCCCTCAGTGTTGTAATGCAGGTCACTGATCTTTGAGGGCCCCTTAGTGTTGTCATGTTGGTCACTGGTCTTTGAGGGCCCCTCAGCGTTATGTTGATGTTGAGGGCCCCTCAGTGTTATGCTGATGTTGGTCACTGATCTTTAAGGGCCATCTCCAGCCAGTCGTCATCCCCTTCAGAAGTGTCCTCGTCGTCCTTCCTCAGCAGCTTGATGTACTTGACGCGCTCCTTCTTGGGCAGGCAGCAGTGGACCAGGCAGTGCAGCAGGCACCAGGCTGCAGACAGCACGCTGGCGCCCCAGAACAGCACGGGGGCACTGTATGTGTGGTACACCACGCCCGACACGAAGGAGCCCAGGGAGAAGCCCAGGCCAAAGTACATGGACGACAGGATGGAACGAATGCTGCGGTCCATGGCAGAACCCATGTTGAACTCATCGTAGCTGAGCACAGCGTACCACAGAGCAGTGTGTGTGAAGGCGTTGGTCACCTCCATGGGCAGCACGGCCCAGGGCGTCCACAGGAAGCCATAGTACAAGACCCGCACAGCCAGCACTCCCAGGCACAGGGACACCGTGCCCCCGTGACCCAGCTTGCGCACCAGCTTGTTGCTCACCACCAGCATGGGGGTCTCAGCGAAGGCGGCAATGGACACGCATAGCCCCATGGTCACCTCCCCACTGCCCAGGTCCTGGAGGTGCCAAAACAGGAAGTTGTGGAATGAAGCATACACCGCACCCGCCACCAGCAGCGACACCGTGAACAGGAAGCCTCGGCTGTCGCAGCAGATGACGCGCAGCCCTTTAGCCACCTTGCTGCCGTACTTGTGCTTGAGGGGCGGGGGCATGGGGAAGTAGCAGGCCAGCAGCAGCGTCAGCACCATGAAGATGCCAAACACAAGCAGGTGCAGCAGGAAGTGGTGCAGGTTCAGCACCAAGCGGCAGGGCGTGTAGTCCACCAGGCATGTCACCACGATGGGCACCAGGGCAAAGGTCAGGGAGCCCCAGTAACGCTGCCGCCCGTACTTCTCCATGTCATCAATCCTCTCCAGGAAATCAAACCAAGCATCGTCAGCTATCTTCTCCACTGGGGAACTAAAAAACTCACCAAATATGACGATGAGCAGAACAATAAGAAACAGAAGGAGCTTGCTCTCTGCAAGGGTGGCAGTCAGTGCACTGAATCCGTCTTTCAAGTTGTTGAGAAAGGTAACGTTCAGGTTTCTGGCTACTCTGTTGGCTGAGCGTTTGGCAGGAATCCTGCTGTCTACTGATCCCTTTTCAATCTGATCCAGCACTTTCTCCATGCCTTCCTTTGTGATGTCAGGATCAACCTTTCTAGCCTGATTAAACAGGTCTTCAAGAGACAGCTGTCTACTCTCCACAAGTTCTTTGACGGACTGTCCAGTGTGTTGTTCTATCTCGCGCACTATCTTCACCAGGTCTGTCATTGCTGCAGATGGCTGTCTGTCTGTGGAGGAAGATTCAGTTGCAAGGGCATTGGTGGTGGTGGAGGGTGGGTGTGGCATAGTAATATTGGCACGGTGTGGAGAGGGAGAGGGAGATGGAGAGGGAGATGGAGGGACATGGAGAGTGGTGTCGCGCTGTGACCCTGGAGTCACAGCCTGTGTTACAGCCTGTGCTGCACTTGTCTGCCCCTGGCTGTGGGTAGGTTGGTGAGGGGAGGGAAGTGCATCACCACCATCAACAGAGGGCTGAGTAGTGGTGTGAGTGTGGGTGAGGTTGGAGGGTGGGAAGAGGGAGGTGTTGCCGTGGTGATGGTCCTGGAGGGTGGGAGAATGACAGAGGGGCAGAGCGGGGGCCACCTTGTAGTAGACAGCAGTGAAGGACAGGTACATGGTGGCCATCATGAGCAGAGAGAAGAGCAGCACCACGCGACGCTTGTTGTAGGTGACAGCACAGCGCGCCCACAGCGGGGCCCACACAAACCCTGTCAGGGTCTTGGCGGCCATGACGATGCCTGTCTGCATGGCATCCAGTCCCAGCAGGCGGAACAGGAGGGTGAGGAAGGGCAGGAGGGCGGCCTTGGCAGCAGAGAACACTATGTAGAAAGCATTGCAGGTGGTGGTGGCTCTCAGCAGGTTGACCGGTCGCTCCATGCTGAGGGATGGCTGTGTCGTCTGCTGTCTGTCCTCCCTACACAACGGCCCTTACGTTGCTGTGTGTCCCTACACAATGACCGTTACGATGCTGTGTATCCTCTCCCTACACAATGACCCTTACGATAATGTGTGTCTGCTGTGTGTCCTCTCTACACAATGACCCTTCCTATACTGTCTGTCTCATGTGTGTCCTCCCTACACAATGACCTTTTCTATGCTGTCTGTCTGCTGTGTATCCACCCTACACAATGACCATTACGTTGTTGTCTGTGTGCTTGAACAAGAGCTGCAGTGTCCTAAGAGCAGCGTATCCCCTGTACAGGACCTATCAGGTGTTGTGGCATGCTCTGTCACGTTCCTGGAACCAAACCACAACACATCCCTTGATGACACAACTCATCATTACTGTTTCTTCTTTCTGGCAAGATTTTACAATATACACAACAAACAGGTTATGTCACACAGGGTACCAAGCACTCTCTCTTTCTAACACACACACACAATCAACAGTCAAAAAGTGAAACCAACTATTTGCTGTCTTTTTATCAATGAAAAATAAAAAGCACAGAAATGATGAAAACTCAAAGAGAGTTTCCAAAATATTAACTTGAAGTTGAACCCCCCCTCCAACCCTCCCCCCACCCCCCCCAAAAAAAACAACCCTCAAAGAAACCAAAATAGTATATGTTCATATTTCTTTATAAACAGCACAGCACACAGAATGTGCAAACACATATCAAAATCGGTTCAAGACTGTCATACAGTTTCTGAACACTTGAACATAAAACTGAATAAACAGAAATTGCCTCACTGTACTTGACACAACCCCATCTCTCCATGATGCCTCAGGCACTGAATGTTAAAGGGCACATCTGAGCTTCACAAATGCTTGATTCTTCTGATTCAACACATCATGCAAAACACAACATGTGTGCAGTGTGTACCCTTAGATTAAAAATGATAAGTACTTCCACAAATTGCTAGCTGTATCTTTTATAAAACTTGTATTTTTTTGCATTCACTTAACATGTATACACCACTCTTTCACTGAACAGCTTGTGTATTCACAGAATACATCATTACATGTATGTATATCACTACAATTTAACTACAGCTTGTCCATTCAATAAAAATGCATAGCACTTATCTTTCAATGAAAGTTTTTGTATTCAGTTCAGTCGGTTTCTCAATGAGGTGCCACTGCTCTTTGACAAATCCATATTTGCCACACCACATCTGCTAAGCAGATGCCTGAACAGCAGTGTAATGCAAAGTGCTCAGTCAGGCCTTGAGGGGAAATAAAAAATGTTCTAAGTAAAATAAGATATATAAACAAATAAATGGAGATGTCATAAAATTAATGAATAAATAAATTTGGAATAATTAATAAGTATAAACAAAAGCAAATAAATAAAATAAAATAAATAAAGTGCAGAAAAAAAGAACACTGACAATAATAATAAAATAAATTAATAAACAAATAAGCAAATAAATGCAAATAAACACATAGACACGCACACACATACACAAACACACACAAAAACACACATGCACAACAGATATGCAATATGCAGTCTCACAGATATAAAAGCAAAAACAAAATTTGTCATGTACACATGCCCAACACTACACATAAAAGCACACAAGCCACCACACACACACACACACACACACATTCCCCATTTCCCACACACGCGTCACAGCTTCAACTTCCAATGTCAGATTGTGACTTCGGAGGCATCATTCTCTTCCCTAATTGTTTCTCTGTTTTGCTTTACAGTGAATCCCCAGCCGGACTGGTCTTTGGTGACTGAGCCATCTGTGTATATGATGATGTCCTCTTCTTTACTGTTTTCTTCTATGACTGAGTGGCCTCACTTACACGTCAGTTTTGCCCTCTAGCCATTCCTGCCAATGTCTTCTTTGGGTGGGTAAAATGATTGCGTTGGAAACGATGTTTGAAGTTTTCAGGGTTTTCCTGCCACTTAATTTGTTTCTTCAAGGTCTTGTACCTGGCATATAAGCTGGAATGTATCTTGTGTTTGTCCAACCCATGATCTTACATGTCCTTGACGGCTGACTTTTGGTTCCTTGACAGTGCATCATGCAGTGGGCTTTGAGGGTTTTCTAATGTTCTGAAGTAGGCCTTAACCTGTTCTAATTTGTTTCTGGCCTACACTGAAGGAAGCTAAAGCAGGTATCACATGGTCTTCGTTGGGATGTCTTTTGTTGTTCCAAGGATCAGACTCAAAGGTTCATTTTGAACTCTTTCAAACTTTAGGAGGCTGCTTTGAGACAGTGCTGACTGCCCTAGTCCATAGCCAATCACACTGAAAATGAGTAATTGATTTGGCTACTAGTATGAGGTGGCGTTGTGATTCCTTTGGCTGCCATTGCCTTTAAGACTGAAAGACCCTTTTTACATTCTGAAGTGTGTTTTCTGAAAGTCAGCATCCTGTCAAACTGTATTCTTAGGTAGCATAGTCTTGATCTGAATTCCATTAAGAGAAACAGCCAGTGGTGATTTGCTGGCAGTTTTGTTGCTGAGAGTGCACAGCAACATTTGCACTTTTGCTGGATTGGTGGGAAGACCCTGTGTCCTTGCAACATTGACTGATATTGTTCAGTTGTTTCTAGATGGTTTATTTCTTTCTTGAGCATTTTCAAAGTTTTCAAGACCAGACCATCATCTGCCAGAATAAGCACCCAAGCTACTCCAATGTTGTTTAAGTCTGCAAGGCCTTTCATGTAGACATTGTAGAGGACAGGTGGGATCCTTGTGGCAGTCCCATGGAAAGTTTAGAGGGTGCAGACATCCTATCTCCGAGACGTAGGATGACGGTTCTTTCCTGAAGCGCTGCTGCCATCCATCTTGTTCATGTCAAGCTTCCTCCATACTTTGGTAGCAGCTCCATGAGGTGCGCAGACTGGACTTTATTGTATGCACCTTGGAGGTCAATTTCTGCTGCTGTTTCTTCTTTTCTTTGAAATCCTTCATATACCTCCTATGTGAAATCAACTGCATTTTCCCCATTAACACTTAAATGTTCTGTACCCACCTTGATTTGGAGGGAGAATGTGCCTCTGTTCAAGATCCCTTGCAAGTTTCTGGCTATTAATGTATTATGAATTCCAAGAGCTTTCCAGCAATATTTTGCATAGTCAGAATCTGGTAACTGCTAGCCTGACAATCATCCTTCCCTGGTTTTGACACGGGTTTTAAGAAGCCATGTGTGCAGTCCTCCAGCACATGTCCATTGTGAAACACTGTTTTGATACGGATTGAAAAGTTCACTTCTGTCTTCTTCTGATTCTATAGCTCCTTGATATCTGAGTAGCAAACTTTGGGCCAAGCACAGTATCTCCCTTGCATTTTGCTATTGCTTCATTTTGATCATCTATTGTGATGTCATCATCAGTGCTAGTCTGTATAAGAATTTGGTTTAATCCTGAACATATATCTTATTTTCAAGGGTTTTTTTTTTGTTTTTGTTTTTTAATCACTCTGTTGTACGAATCTTTTAAAGCAGAGTGGATTATTTTTCTTCATTTGTCATCAACTTGGTTCCATCTGTATTTGACATAGCTGGGATTGTTGTTGTGCTTGTTTTCCCTTCCATGCGATGATATAATTGCAAGAACTGTGTCAATGTTGTGCCTAGCAGAGTGCCTTGCAAAACTGTTTCCACTTATCATATTTTGCTTCTGAGCTGACTTCAAATTGCTTTGTTTTTTCCTTCAGTTTTGTCTGTTGACTTTCTTTGTGAGGTGAAGGCTTTGTCCTTCATTGAAAGTTTGTGCCTTTACTGGACATGTTACCTGTTTACCATGTACAAACACATACACATCAACACACACACACACACACACACACAGACTATGTATCACCCCAGCACACACTGTGTGCTTGACAAGTAGCAATTATCAATTATGGAAACACCAGAATTCAATACACCCTTAGGGTTCACACATTGCCTATCAGCTGCAGTCATCAGTTCACTGTCTAGTCAACAATATCTCTCTCTCTCTCTCTCTATATATATATATATATATGTGTGTGTGTGCGTGCGTGCGTGTGTGTGTGTGTGTGTGTGTGTGTGTGTGTGTGTGTGTGTGTGTGTGTGTACTCCATATAATTCCAGCATGCCTGTACAAGTGTACAAGTGCACAGTACATGGAAGTGTGTGTGTGTGTGTGTGTGTGTGTGTGTGTGTGTGTGTGTGTGTGTGTGTATTTGGACTGAATCTAATGAACGGAATACAGACACAGACTGGAGGAAAGCGCCTAGTACGAAATAAAACATGCAACTGCATGTAACTCACACACACCAAGTAATGCAGGGAAAAGAGTAGAACCCCAGTGAAATCAATACCCCGCCTGCCTCCCTCTGGGGGCAGATGTTTGTCAATCGACAGATTTACCTGGAGGTGGGGTGGGGGTAGGGATGGGAGGCTGTCCACCCACAAAGACATACTCTCAGTCTCACTGCACCATCTTGCCCTCAGTCAATTAGAAACTTGGCACAAATGGTAAAATCAATCCTTCCCTCAATCCATTAGAATAGGCACAGCAGGTTCTAGTTCAAGGTCCACCCTAGATACTGCAGGATTCGGTCACAGGCCCTAGAAACAGAAGGTTTTAGCTAATGGCCACCCTAGATAACGCAGGGTTTTGTTACAGGTCCACCCTAGATACTGCAAGATTTAGTTTAGGTTCACTTTAGATACTGCAAGATTTAGTTAAGGTCCATCCCAGATACTGCTGGATTTAGTTAAGGTCCATCCTAGATACTGCAGGATTTAGTTAAGGTCCCATCCTAGATACTTCAGGATTTATTTACAGTTCTGAGTTCCACTCCAGATACTGCAGG
Source organism: Babylonia areolata (assembly GCF_041734735.1). Classification (NCBI taxonomy): domain Eukaryota; kingdom Metazoa; phylum Mollusca; class Gastropoda; order Neogastropoda; family Buccinidae; genus Babylonia; species Babylonia areolata. The sequence goes on along the minus strand of NC_134893.1, from coordinate 24,385,090 downwards.
TTTTAGTTACACATCCACCCTAGATACTGCAGGTTTTAGTTACAGGTGGGTAAACCAGGAGACACCAACAGGATGTAAAAGAAATAAAATGCAACTCGAAGGATCCTACACAAGTAAAACAACAGTGAAAATGAACCACAGATAATATAGACTGCTCTCATTCGCACTCCCACACAACACACATTCCCACATTGAACATGTATACAGCCTTTTTCCATCACTACAGCACACACATGCAGATGCATGCACACACACATGTGTACACACAGTTACACATGCACACACGCACCCACTAATGCACATATAGCAAACATGCACGCAGACACACACGCACACGCATATATTATAAACACATGCACGTACACTCACACACACACACATATGAACTCTCTCTCTTTCTCATGCACACACACACACACACACACACACAGTGTATGGACGTGGTCCTATAAAGATGAACTACACAGTACACATGGTTGACAACAGCTGTGACCAGTGTCAGCTGTTACAGACACAACTAACCACTTTCCTCAGGCAGGATGGTGGGCAGTGCACGTGGGAGGGAGGGGGAAGGTGCACCAGGTCAGTCCATTACATTGCCATCAATTTACACACACACACACAGCACTTTTTCACCCACTGAATAAGTTTAAAACCGTTTCACAAATTTTCTACAGGATATCTAAACTTACAATAATGAATGTAGAGGATCTGTGGAAGAATTGGTAAAGTGTTCGACTTCTGATTCAGTGGTCACGGTTCAATCCCCCATTTCACTTTCAGCCTGGTGTTGTGTCCTTTTACTCACAGTCATATTGTATAATTCACACACACACACACACACTTTTACTCATAGTCATTTTGTATAATTCACACACACACACACATTATATACAGAAAAGAAATTTCAACACACGAGAACTAAAACAGAGATGGAAACTTTCATCTGTTCTAGAAATCTGAAATGCTGGAAGTGACACAGTGCTGTGTGACACGGTGCTCTGTGACCATCCTGTTAGCCTGACACAGTGCAGAACAAAATGTTTACATGCAAGTTTTGTGACCATCCTGTAAGCTTGACACAGTGAAAAAAAAAAGTTGACAGATATGCTTTGTGACCACCCTATCTGCCTGACACAATGCAGAACAAGAAGTTGACACACAAGCTTTGTGACCATCCTGTTTGCCTGACAAAATGCAGAACAAAGGTGACACACAATATTTGTGAACACCCCATTTGCTGACAGCTCCGGTGGACTTGAGCTGTGGTTAACTTGATATTCTTCTTTTCCATTACAACTAATTTTCAAACAGTGTATAACTATATGCTCATGTGACTGCGAGCATACAACTTAGCGATATATTCTTTTTTCTTTTCTTTTGTTTGTATGTTACAAACCATGCATTTAGTGATTTACAGTATGCAGTACAACTACAAGTACTGAAGTAGTACAAAAAATCATTGTTGGAACCTGAGAGAGTAGATGAAAGGAGAAGATCAACAGAGAGAAGACAAATGAAGTTTTCCACAGAAATGCAGATAGTGAGATACAAGCATTCCTCTTTATTTTGTTATTTCAAATCAACTCCTCTGAAATTATGAAATTAATAAATACTATATGAGCATAAACATACACACACAAGATGCATAATCAAAAGGAAAGAAAAAAACAAAAAAAACAAAAACAAAAAAAACCCAACCACCAAAAGTTATATGTGAACATAGAAATATGCCTGGGCAAAACTGAATGCATAATGAACAGTGTTATTAAATTTCCTTTCACTGTCATGTTTGGTGAACTAAGTACCACTGATTTTATTTTCATAAATCATACCAACACTCTGCTATTTCCACACTAACTGAAGCCAGTGAAGGCAAAAAGAAAAAAAGAAAAAAAAAAGAAAAGAAGAAAAATGGTTGGTAACTATTGAGAAAAAGGAAGAGAGAATGCACCTGCATGCTCATGGCAAAGTATGTGTGCATGCATGTGTTGTGTGACTGAATACTACAGGTGGATATCTCAGCTGACTGGTGTATACAAAGGTGTACATATGATGATGATATATATCTATATCTATATACATACAAATATGCATATATTTGCACATGCATGAAACACACACACGCACGCAAACACACATAATATTAATATTTCACAGATGTATACACCACTTTACACAAAATGACATAAACTAAAGTTCTACCCACCCAGCCTTACTTTCCCACACATATGTGATGGTGACAGAACACACACACATACACATACAGTGATGTACACACCCCTTCCCCTCCACACACACACACACACACATGCACACAAGGTGATGTACACACACACACACACACACACACACATGCACACACACGTACACACGCACACACACACACACAAGCACACAAGTACACACACAGAGTAAGCCTGAGATGACAAACAAAATGATACAACTGTCCTTCAACAGGCCAACATGAACAAGCAACAGGTGTTTTAACAGGAGTGGGGTGGCAGAACTAGGGTGTGGGATGTGGGGGTAGGAGGGACCTTCTCTGTGGTGACTCATCAGTCCCGGTTACTCCGTTACACAGGACAGTGTGATGCCTGTCTGCCTGTCACCCTATATGCATCATCCACTTCAACTGTGCACAGTGTGCACACACAGCATTAGAGAGCACACACAGAGTTCAACTTTAAACAACTGCAGGATGATTTAAATATCAATAACTGACTCCCTGTCACCATGCGTGCATCAACTACTTCAACTGTACTTAATGTGCACACACTCTATGAGTGAGTGCACACAGTGTCTGCCTGTCACCATGTGTGCACCAACCACTTCAACAATACATAGTGTGCATACACTGCATAAGTGAGCACACACAGAGCTCAACATTGAACAAATGCAGGATAATTCATCTGAACTGTTTGCCTGTCACCATGTGTGCATCAACCATTTCAACTGTACTCAGTGTGAACACAGTCTGCTTTGGTGAGCACACTCTGTCTGCCTATCACCCTGTGTGCATCATCCACTTCAACTGTACACAGTGTGCACACACTGCATTAGTGAGCACGAACAGAGTTCAGCATTATACAACTGCAGGATGATTTTTTCAATTAACTGACTGCCTGTCACCATGTGTGCGCCAACTACTTCAACTGTACATAGTATGCACACACTCTATTAGTGAGCACACTCAGTGTCTGCCTGTCACCATGTGTGCATCAACTACTTCAACTGTACACAGTGACAGTGTGAACACAGTCTGCTTTAGTGAGCACACAGTGTCTGCATGCCACCTTGTCTGCATCAACCACTTCAACTGTCAATAGTGTGCACACACTGTATTAGTGAGAACACACAGTGTTCAGCATTTTTACATATATATATATATATCTGATAGTCAGTCGTGTCTGACTATGACCATCAGAACAACAGAGGAGGCAACTGCTGTTCCGACTATTTGGGCTAGAATTTGATTATAGTGGAGAGTGTCTTGCCCAGTTACATCCCCACTTTGGCCAAGAGGGTTTTAGGACAGTCAGCTATTGGCATGGTTCCCAAGGGCCAACTAGCCCCTAAGGCTGCATTACACAATACACACAGAAGGGAATGGGGGTAATAACTGATCTAGAAAATGTTTCTGATTCTATGATTGACATTGAATTCTCGCAGTTCTATGCCTTTATCAAGTTTTCTTGTTACATATATCATCATTAACTGATTAAATTAAGTGATGAGAAGCTTGAAAAACTATTTCACATATAACTGATTTTGAATTATTATTTATTCTTATTTTTCTTTCCCACTCTTCTAAGACTACCTCAATGATCACTCTGTATTAATTCAAATACAAAAGGCAAGAATCAAATGTAACATATCATATTACCCTCACATACATTGCATGGTGCATAGCCAAATCATGCACATACATAAGAAAAGTTTGTCTGCACACAAGCATGCATGTACGCACAATATAGTCAGTCTATCTGACCGTCAGTTTTGTCACTCTCACTCAAACTTAAGAAACCATTTTATTCCAACTGGATGCACCTGTTGGTCAAACAATCATCATGCTGCACTCTGTTCTGTCAGTTACGAAGATTAAGCAAACTTTGTTCAGGACTTCCTTTCCACTGCTGCTAACAAACTGGCTGTTTCTTTCATTCCATCCATATTACTTTCATTTGACTATTGTAACTATTTCCTAGACTGGTCTCCCTGATAATAAAATAAACAAACTTCAGCGCATTCAGAATCATGCAGCCTTACTCATGCTCCGAAAGCCCAGGCATGAGAGTGCTACACCACTGCTCAGAACACTGCACTGGTTTCCTGTGAAGGCTAGAATTCAATATAAAATTGCTTATCTTTGCATTCACTTGTTTAAATGTCTCTATCATAACAATATGCTTCCATGTCTTTCAGATCTTCTCCATCTTTACCTGTCTTGGACATTATGCTCTTTTGACTCTTCTCTGCCGACAGTTCCTTGGTTTTCCCTAGAGACCTTTTTCTGGGAATGTAATGGTGTTGAGGTGTTGTGTGTAGAGGGGGTGGACCGGGGTGGACCGGGGGGGGCATGTAATATTTAAAAAAAAAATTAAAGTGATTTGTGATACTGTTCATTGTTTGGGCATTGTGATCTATACACTAACACTATAGTCACAAAATCATTTTTTCTCTTTGCCTTTTCCTCTCCCTTTCTCATATCTGGTCAAGTGGAAATAACATCAAGGACATTTATCTTTTCTATCTGCATTTTCACCAGTTATCTTTATTTTCAGATCAACATGAGTTTCAGTTTCAGTAGCTCAAGGAGGCGTCACTGCGTTCGGACAAATCCATATACGCTACACCACATCTGCCAAGCAGATGCCTGACCAGCAGCGTAACCCAACGCGCTTGGTCAGGCCTTGAGAAAAAAAAAAGAAAAAAAAAGGTGAATAAATAATAGATACGCTTACATAAATAAATAAGTAAATAAATAAATAATAATTATGATATAAAAAAAAGGTAGTAGTAATGGTAATAATAATAAAATAATAATAATAAAAAATAAATAAATAAATAAGACAACAATGATGATAAATAAGCAAATAAATGTAAAACATGAAGACACACATTCACACATACACCCACACATGCATAACAGATATGCACCAAACATGCAGTTTCACAAGATCAACATGAAAGGCTTAAAAACTGTCAACAAATCAACTTCCCATGACTAACTGTATGTAGCATGCCAGTCCGTAGATATATGACTTTCAGCAGAAAACAAAAGTGAAGAAAAATGGTTGAAAAAAACAGGTAAATTTGTTTGATTTGTTTTGGACTGACCTCCAATTGATTTTGTAAGTTCAGTTCAGTTCCTGCAGTTACTCAAGGAGGTGTTACTACATTTAAAAAAAAAATCCATATCTATCTATCTATCTATCTATAAATATATATATATATATATATATATATATATATATATATATACGATACACATACATATCTGCTAAGCAGACACCTGACCAGCAGTGTACACCAACAAGCTTTAAATGGAAAGTTTCTTGGATGGTATTATATGATGAAATTTCACATTAAAAAAAACAAAAAAAACACCTAACCCGCTATAATTGGAAAGTTTCTTGGGTGGTATTGTGATGAAATTTTACATAAAAAAACAATCAAGAGATTTCACGCCCATACAACTGAGACGTATGGGATTTTAAAACCACATTTGAGGGGTAAAAAAGCATTATAAATTTATGGATCTGCTTGCTTGCTTGCTTGCGCGCGTGCGTGCGTGCGTACGTGCGTGTGTGTATGTGTTTGCCACAACTGACACAGTAACAGTAATCACCTACGTCTGATACAACTTCACCGTAGTTTTATGTACCGTTTATCCACTCATCCCACTTGCTTAACTGTTATGGCGCAAATGTTTCCAAGTTTACTTTCATCCATGCACAGACAGTGAGACACTGTCAAAGTGTCATACCCCACACGAGTACTGCTAGTGCTATTAAAGAGCTACGCCTAGAATGTCTGATATCAAAAAGTAAAGGACCACATCACTCTCCACTGACATGGTAGACATTTTCTGAGACAAGTCGCTGATACTGTAATAGCTTTATTTTGCTTAGTAGCCGCCGCCCGTTCCCGTTGTTCTGTTCCTGTTGTTTGTGTTACTGTTAGCAATGCCATTGGCACAGGAGAAACTGTGCCATATGCTGCTTCGATCTGGAATCATAATTAATTCAATTTTAAATTCCACTCTCCAAACAAAGTAAAATGCTGTACAACCCAGCTGCATACAATACAAACAGCTTACCGTGAACAACAGAAGTAAGTCTTTCAACCTGTTGCGCTTTCATCTTCTGTCGCCTGCACGCTGATGCCAGAAAGTGAAAGTACGACATCGTGAACCTATGTTATAGACGTTTTTAGAAATTCTTGAGTTATATTCTATCAAACATGTAAATCTTAGAATAAAAAAAATATATATAGTTAGGCAGAATCACATGAAAACGACATCACGATAAAAAGTGACAGTTTATATTTACGACTACATTCTGTCGACATTTGCCAGCGTGTAATAACACGAACATGGCCGCCTCGTCACCAAGCGAAGCCACTGCCGTGCCTTCCAGCGAAACTACTTCTGATTCAGCCAGCTTCACCATGCATACAGACGCAAATAGCCAAAGTCCAGTCATGATTAATGGACACACTGACGAGCAAGAGGAATCCGACGCCGAACAATCTATGTTCAAGGTGAGAAAGGGAAGGTTTTGATGAGAGAATGAGGGAGAGTTGTAAATGGGCGTGTGTGTTCTGTACAGTTTATTATTTCAATGATAAAATTTTCACCAGAAAGGTTTATTTAAATAATGCAGTCTAGTGCATACGCAAACTTACAGCTCATACTTTTATACATGGGTGTTTTAAAAATTAGAGTCAGTTTACCAAAAAGATGGAGCAGCCGTACCTAAGTATAGCATGAAAGGAAGAACTCGATCATTTGCAAACCAAATGAATATTATTATTGGCATCGTTTCCAAACCACAACATTGCACACATTTCTTCAAAACGGAAAAGAGTCTCTCTGAGCTTTCCTAAATGGGGGTTATGCCAAAAAAAAAAAAAAAAAAAACCCAAAAAAAACAACAACAAAAAACAAAACAAAAAACAACAACAACAAAAAAACAACAACACCAACATCTGCAACAACAAATAACAAATTGGAATTGTTAATAACACATTCAAAATAACTTTTGGTGAAGTCTGGCAAAAAATATTTGAGATTCTGACATTTGAATATTACATGGTTGCTAGAAATATGTTCTCCACATATGCATCTGACATCTTTGCTGAACTTAATTATAAAAGGGTGTGTTTGTGTATGTGTGTGTGTGTGTGCATCGTGGGAGCTGTGATATGTAGGAATGCTTGGGGGAAGGGGTTTGGGGGGTTGGGCGTAAGGGGGGTTTAATATGTGTATTGTGAGTAGTGTTGGGGCTACAGAGTATAGGAATGTGAGTGTGTGTGTGTGTGTGTGTGTAGGGTGGGGGTGGAGGGGGTATAGGCATGAGTGTGTGGGTGGGTGGGTGTTTGTGGGGGAAAGGGGGGGGGGGTGCGAGGTGTGCAGTAATGTAGGAGATAGGGAATGTTTGTGTGTGTGTGTGTGATTTTATGTGTAGTGTTGGGCCTGTGGACATGTGTATTTGTTTGTGTTTTCACACAGATTGTTGCTATTAATAGTTGAAATCAGGCACAATGTGTGTAAGCCAGGCAATTTTCAGTCAACACACATTGACAACGCAGTTAGGCAATACATGATTACATTTTAAAAAAAATCCTTTTTAAAATTTTTTGTAGAAAATATATTGATTACTGCATGATTTTTGGCCCAACTGGACTGTCATGACACCAAGTTGGTTGTCATAATGATAATGTGCTTATTTCCTGTATGGTGTGGCTGTGTTACTGTATTAATTTGAACTTGATATTTGGAGAAAGGCTCATGGTGCATGTGTCTTTAGGCACTGAGGTGATTATATGTTCACGAGTTGTTGTGTTGTGAAGTGCACCAAAATTCTTGCCACTTCCCTCTCTGCGCACAGCTGAACTGGTCACAGGAGTGACCTGGGAAAAAAATAGACCTTGGGGTCTGAGTCATAGAACAGTCAATTACCATTCTGAGAGAGAATGTGAGACATAGTCTTGTTGAACTGTGGAGGTTCAGGGAAGCTGATTTTGAAGTACTGGATCCTCAGCACCTGGCCTGTTTTCGGACGAAGGTGTTTGACTGATTTATTGCCCACCGAAAGATGTTTGGGAAGCACCATCTGACAACATGGTCATGAAAAGAAACAAATGAAAATTGTCATTATGATTTAAAACTATAACGGGAAGGGAAGAGAGAACAGAAATATTGATTGTGTTTTTCTTGGATTGGACTTGTCATGTGATTTATCCCTGAAGGGGAAATGTGAACATTACTGTTTATTTTCTTTGATTATTAATAATCAGAAATGAGCGTCTTTATGTTGTTATGTTGTTTAACCCTGGGTAAGGGTAAGTCAGAATGCGAACGTTGTGTGCGAGTCTATCTGTCGTGTGAGCTTGAGTTGAGTGAATGCGGCAGTGTGACATGGACACACATATCCTGAAGGAAATAAGAGAAATGCACAACATAGATCTATATGATGGCATCCTGCCAACTGCTGCCCTGTCACTGGATGGCCAATATGTTCAGCACAGTAAACAACACAGAAAACATGATTTAAAGAAAAATCCCAGTTGAAACAGGCAGACTATGCACTGAAATGCAGTGGAGTGAACATGAGAGATAAATGACATATTGGTTGTTTGGGGTAGAGGTGATTGAATTCTTACATTCTTCATTTCTTGGTTGATTAATTGATTTACTGATTTTTTTTTTTTTTTTGAATTTTTTTTTTTTTTTAACTGTTTGACTTTTTGGAACATGTATTCTCCACAGAAAATGGTGAATCCTATGCTGTTGGATCTGGAAACCAAAGTTGCAGCTTCTTCACAAATCTTTGACAGGACCAGGTATACATACAAAAAAGCATTTTATTTTTCAATATTAGGTTGACCTTGATTGGTATTGAGTTCAGATGTTAAATAAGAATGAAGATGCACATAATCATGTCTCATCAACAAAACAAGCTGGGACCTAACAAATCATCAGACTAACCCAGTGTCTCACTTGTTAACAACTTTCAAGGAAGCTGCCAATTTGGGGGGGTAGCACTTTTTCTCAAAAGGACAAATTGGTTAGTGTAGTATATGTGGTATACATCTTCAAGAAATATGAATCAATGCTTGAAGAATGTTAACCATATTGCAAGTGTTTAAAAACCTAAAATGTATGTAAAATATTATTTTTGAGACTTTAGTCAGTTTGGAAAAATCTTCTATTGTTCTAACTGCAAACGAAACATCAAGGACATGTATATATTTGTGCAGTGATATACTGAGTATGCGTTTCTGAGAGAGTGAAAGAAAAAGAAGAGGCAGAATTAAAAAAGAAAAAGAAAAAAAGATTCAACATGATTATAGGTTCTGAGTAATCTGACACATTTATATATAAACTTTAAGTACATATTTATTTTAATATCATTTGTGGTGAACTCCGTTCTGCTTTTCTGTTTGTTTGTTTTGCTATAGATATATTTTTTGTCCAGTTTGTGAGTGTGTGGGCACCACACATACATAACTATGTGTAGTCCATGTATAATGCTGATGCACATTAAAACAGATTTTGTTGTTTTGATATCATTCAACTCCTTTCATTACTTTTTCATGTTTGAAAGAGGTTTCAAAATAAGGTTGTTATGTTCTTGAATCTTTGAAGTGGAAAGACATAGTTAAAAAGACAGTAAAAAAAAAACAAACACTGTTGGGACAGATGTGCACCAGCTGACAGGAAGCAGAGAGTGAAGAGACTGCTGTCTGCACAGTTTGCTGAAGCTTTGCATGGAAAGTGAGTAGTGTGCTCATTTTTGTGCCTATCTAATTTGGTTTGTTTATGTGCTTGCTCACATGTTTGTTTTTGTATCTAATTTAAAGAAATGTTTATCATCTAAGAATGTATTTTTATCATCTGAGAATGTAGACTTTCATTTTACAGAAGATGCACCTTATGCACTATATTTGTCTTATCTCTGCCTTAATTAGGATTTTTTTAAAAGAGGGGGCTGCACCTTATGTACTACATTGCCATGTTCTGAAAAGTACAGTAATTTTTAACTGTGATTTGTTTGTAGTTGTATGTGAGACTGAGCCAATCAGGAAATGGTACTGAAAAACTGAATGAAGCGTCACTTCTGAAGTTGAGTTGCAAGATGATGATGATGATGATGATCTGCTGATGTTTGCATGGTCACACATAACACCCTCACTCATACAGTCATTTACACAATGTTCAATCCAAGTTTTTGATGGTAGTTACAAAGGCTCATTCAGTCTACTGTGACAGTAGATGCTCTGATTAAGTCGTTTCCCCTGCTGTTATTGTTTATAGGTGGTCAGTTACAAAGGCTCATTGACTGTGACGGCAAATGGTCATTTCTTCTGCTGTTGTTGTTTGTCCACTCAGGGGTGAACTGTTGGACTCGATCCTGGACAAAATTGAGCAGCTGGTGTTCTTCAGGGAGATTGAGGGAACAGAGGAAGTGCAGCTGCAGTAAGTGCACTGGGTTACATTATGGAATATCTTGCTTCGCACGGTATGTAGTTGAAATATCAAACAAATGTTTGATTGTACATGGCAAAATATTACAAATAACAAACAGTTGTTTAATTGTACATTATGAAATACTGTCTCAGATTAAAGTTGGTGTATAGTAGACTGAAAATACCATTTGGTATATCTCGTGATGCTTATTTATTCTTTTTTTTTTTTTTTTTTTTTTTTAATTAATTTTTTATTCAGTTAGTTAGTTACCAACTTAGTTACTTACTTACTTAGTTACTTAGTCAGTTAGTTAACTTTCCTTCCCACCACACATGAAAAGGCCTCTGCGATGAGAAACATTGTGTAAACCATCTACTCCACCCAGGCCATCTTTACCACCAAGGTATCTAAAACCAATTTTTATGGGTGAAGAGACCCGCACAGCCTCTCTTACTTTTCTTGGATTTTGATCATATAAACTTGGTCTTGTTTCATGGAAGGAGGGCAGAAGTGCCATAGAGAAGACATTGATCACACACTGAGTCATGTTTGATGGAAGGAGGGCAGAAGTGTCCTGGAAGAAACTGATCACACACTGGGTCATGTTGGATTGGAGGAGGGCAGAAGTGTCCTGGAAGAAACTGATCACACACTGGGTCATGTTGGATTGAAGGAGGGCAATAGTGTCCTGGAAGAAACTGATCACACACTGGGTCATGTTGGATTGAAGGAGGGCAGTAGTGTCCTGGAAGAAACTGATCACACACTGGGTCATGTTGGATTGAAGGAGGGCAGTAGTGTCCTGGAAGAAACTGATCACACACTGGGTCATGTTGGATTGAAGGAGGGCAGAGGTGTTCTGGAAGAAACTGATCACACACTGGGTCATGTTGGATTGAAGGAGGGTAGAAGTGTCCTGGAAGAAACTGATCACACACTGGGTCATGTTGGATTGAAGGAGGGTAGAAGTGTCCTGGAAGAAACTGATCACACACTGGGTAATGTTGGATTGAAGGAGGGTAGAAGTGCCATAGACTGATAGAGAAGTCACTGATCGCATACTGGGTCATGTTTGATGGAGGGAGGGCTGAAGTGCCATAGAGAAAACACTGATCACACACTGGGTCATGTTTGATGGAGGGAGGGCTGAAGTGCCATAGAGAAGACACTGATCACACACTGGGTCATGTTTGATGGAGGGAGGGCTGAAGTGCCATAGAGAAGACACTGATCACACACTGGGTCATGTTTGGAGGGAAGGCTGAAGTGCTATAGAGAAGACACTGATCACACACTGGGTCATGTTTGATGGAGGGAGGGCTGAAGTGCCATAGAGAAGACACTGATCACACACTGGGTCATGTTTGATGGAGGGAAGGCTGAAGTGCTATAGAGAAGACACTGATCACACACTGGGTCATGTTTGATGGAGGGAAGGCTGAAATGCTATAGAGAAGACTGATCACACACTGGGTCATGTTTTCATGAAGGAGTATGCCTGTTTTCAGTGCCTGTCATCTGTGTATGATCATTGTTGTATTTTTGTTCGTTTTCCAGTCATGTTGACTGTACTGGTACTGTTCAGGGACCCTGTACAGGTGTGTGTGATTTTACAGAGACCCTGTTCAGATATGTGTGATGTTGCAGGGACCATGTTCAGGTGTGTGTGTGATGTTACAGGGACCATGTACAGGTGTGTGTGTGTGTGTGTGTGTGATGTTATAGGGACCCTGCTATCCAGATGCCAGAGATGAGTGGAGTCCTGAAGACATCCCTGGTGGCCCACAGTCTGAAGGCCTACCTGACCACACTGCCCCTCCTCGACCAGAAGAGAGTGGCCACCAAGCTGGCTGCTGACTGCCAGCTGTGGCTGTCCAGGCTCTTCAGGTCTCTGTGTGTGGGTGTGGGGGTGTCTAGGTGTGGGGATGTGTGTGTGTGAGTGTGGGGGTGGGTGGTGGTTGTGTGCAATTATGTGTGGGTTTGTAGCTGTGGATATGTGTGTGGGTGTGTGTGGGGATGTGTATGTATGTGTGAAGGTGTGTGTGTGGTGGGGTATGTGTGTATGAGGGTGTCGGTTTGTAGCTGTGGATGTGTGAGAGTGGACGGACGCGGCTGTGTGTGTGGATGTGGATTTGTGTATGTGAGTATGGATGTGTGGTGTGTGTGTGTGTGTGTGTGTGTGTGTGTGTGTGTGTGTGTGTGTGTGTGTGTGTGTGTGTGTGTAGACTTTTAAGGTCTCTGTGTGTGTGTGTATGAAAATCAGTGTGAAAAGTATTGACAACAGTATGCACTCTGGGTGAGTGTTAAGGACCAGTGCATGAAGAGGATGAAAGGTACAGGTTAAGTAGCTTCCAGTCGAAGCAACCAGCTAAATGTGTGTATTGTACAGATAACAGTTTCTGCAACCGTCAAATATAGCTCTTCTGTTTTTGAAGGCTTACTCTGATAGATTGCACCAAGAAAAGTTTATATACTCTTTCTTTTCAACATTTTTTCAATGGTTGAAATAGCAGGGGTCCCAGAGAGTAAATACAAAGAGGCAAGTCTGATAGTGAATGATGGGTTTGGGTATGTGTGGACAATTAAAACAGAAGCAGGTCTTCAACTCATTAGACATTAAACCAGACTGTTGTTGGTTTTGATCACACATGCACACACTTACTCAAACACACATGTGAACACCACCCCCCCCCCCCCCCCCCCCCCCACACACACCACACACGAACCATCCTTTTGAGAGCACTCAGTAACTGTGCAGCATCGTTCACAAATAAATTCATGTTGATATATCCCATGGCCAAATTGCAACACTATTTTGGAGATGCCAGTAAAAACTGACATTCTGATATCTGTCACCAGCCTGCTTAAATTCTTCCTGCACTGGTGATGCGCAGTTCATAAAACATATCCAATCGAATCAGCTATTTTAAACTGTCAAAGTTCAAGTCCAACTACTTGCTTCCCTTGATTTTAGGATTTTGAGAGCATGTTTATGAACATGGTTGGCAGTGGTGTGCAAAGAGAAGAAAAGAGCATGGAAACAGCTGGAAATAGCTACTGTTTGACTGTTTCTTGGAAATGGATATTAATTAAGGTATCAGAATGAGCTCAAAGCAATTATTAAATTGTGGAATATGTGTGGTGAGAATGATTCGAAGTGGGGCGGTACACAAACTGTTCACAGTTACATGCTGTTCATAATTAGGCCTACCTACCTGATAAAAGAAAGAACAGACCCCTTAACCTGTGTATGGACAGGTATGTGGTTGTGTGGACATGTGTGAGGTGTGGACAGGTATGTGGTTGTATGGCCAGGTGTGTGGCATGGACAGCTTTACCTGTGGTTGTGTGGCCAGGTGTGTGATGTGTGGACAGGTATGTGGTTGTGTAGACAGGTGTGTGGCTGTTTGGACAGGTGTGTGGTTGTGTGGACAGGTGTGTGGTTGTTTGGACAGGCGTGTGGTTGTGATGTAGTTGTGTATACAGGCGTATGGTTGTGTGGACAGGTATGTGGTTGTTTGGACAGGTGTGTGGCTGTTTGGACAGGTGAGTGGTTGTGAGGACAGGTATTTGGTTGTGTGGACAGGTATGTGGTTGTTTGGAAAGGTATGTAGTTGTTTGGACAGGTATGTAGTTGTTTGGAAATGCATGTGGTTGTTTGGAAAGGCATGTGGTTGTTTGGACAGGCGAGTGGTTGTGAGGACTGGTATGTGGTTGTGTGGACAGGTATGTGGTTGTTTGGAAAGGTATGTGGTTGTTTGGACAGGTGTGTGGACAGGTATGTGGTTGTGTGGACGGGTATGTGGTTGTTTGGACAGGTATGTGGTTGTTTGGACAGGTGTGTGGTTGTGTGGACGGGTATGTGGTTGTGTGGACAGGTGTGTGGTTGTTTTGACAGGTGTGTGGTTGCATGGACTGGCATGTGGTTGTGATGCAGTTGTGTGTGCAGGCCTGTGGCTGTGTGGACAGGTATATGGTTGTGTGGACAGGCATGTGATTGTGGTGTGGTTGTGTGGACAGGCATGTGGATGTGTTGACAGGTTTGAGAACTCCAGCATAATGTACCATGACGATGAGCGTGAGGGGCTGGTTCGGATCTGTCGCCTGGCTCTGTACCACAGCTACCCCAAGTATGCCACAGATGGTTTTGATGCTCTGTACTCCCGGCCTCCTGTCATCTACCTCAGCTCTGCCGCTAGGCCGGGACTGGGCCACTACCTGTGTTTACAGGTCAGTCACTAGCCGTGTTTACAGGTCAGTCACTAGCCGTGTTTACAGGTCAGTCACTGTGTTTACAGGTCAGTCACTGTCTGTGTGTACAGGTCAGTCAATTTCTGTGTTTACAGGTCAGTCACCTCAATGTTTACAGGTCAGTCAGTGTGTTTACAGCTCAGTATATTTCCAAGGCAAGAGTTTATATATACAGGTCAGTCAGTGTGTTTACAGGTCAGTCACTATATGTGTTTACAGATTGATCAGTGTGTTTACAGGTCAGTCGTTATGTTTTTAGGTCAGTCAGTGTCTTTACAGATCAGTAACTGTGTTTATAAGTCAGTCAGCGTCTTTACAGATCAGTCACTATTTTTACAGGTCAATCAATGTTTTTATAGGTCAGTCACTGTGTGCCCAGTTGTCCCCTGCCCCAAATGACTTCACTGGTTGGGTTTTTACCATTGATAACTGAGACAGCAACACTGAACCAGTGTCCTTCCAAGTGATTCCACTGACTGGAGTTTTACCCTTATTTTATCTGTTGTTTTTTTTCAGCTGGGCTTGCCACTCTCATGTATCTGCACAGTTCCCTGCAACACTGTGTTTGGTGCCAGCAGCAAAATGGTAAGCATTCTGTGTGTATGTGTTTTGTGTGTGCGTTTGTGTGTATGAGGCATATGATAGGATATTATATGTTGTGCTGTGATGTGCATTGGGCAGCCATGATATGATGTGATATGCGGTGTGGTGTACAGGGTGTGGCCATATTATGTGATGTGTGGTGTGCTGTGGTGTGTAGTGTGCGGCCATGATATGATGTGATATGTGGTGTGCTGTGTTGTGCAGGACGTGGCCATGATATGATGTGATAGGATGTGGTATAATGTGATGTAATGTACTATGCTGTGGTGTGCTGGACATGGATGTATGTGTGTGATATCTTGTGATATGATGTGGTGTGGTGTGAAGGATGTGGCCAAATATTGCGGTATGATGTAATGTGATGTACAGGACGTGGCCATATGATGTGGTATGATGAGATGTTTGTAATGTGATGTGGTGTGGTGTGCAGGACATGGCCATACTATGTGTGTGATATGATTTGATATGATGTGATATGTTTGTGAGGTGTAATTTGATGTGGTATGCAGGACGTGGCGATATGGTGTGGTATGATGTGATGTGGTGTGCAGGACATGGCCAAAATATGTATGATATGATTTTACATGATGTGATATGTGTGTGATGTGATGTGATGTGTGGTGTGCAAGATGTGGCCATGATATGATGTGATATGTTGTGATGTGTGTAGTGTGATGTTGTGTGTATGATGTGGCCATAATATGTGTATGATGTGATGTGTGTGATGTGATGTGGTGTGCAGGATGTGGCCATAATATGTGTGTGATATGCTGTGATTTCATATAATGTGATATGTTTGTGATGTGATATGATATGGTGTGCAGGACATGGCCTTAATATGTGTGTGATATCATGTGATATGTGTGTGATGTGATGTGGTTTGGTGTGCAGGATGTGGCCATGCTGGAGAAGCTGATTCAGGATGACCAGGCAGCTGCCAAGACACCTGTCATTCTGCTGGCTTTCGCTGGTACCACCCTCCTCCCTCTTCTCTCCTCTGTCCTCTGTCCTCCGTTCCCTCCTCTATACTGTCCGCAGTGTGTGCAGAGCCAGCTGGATAGTAGCACCAAATCAGTGTGTGTGAAGCCAGCTGGTTAGTAGACACCAGATCAGTGTGTGAAGCCAGTTGGTTGGTAGACACCAGATCAGTGCATGTGAAGCCAGCTGGTTAGTAGTGCCAGATCAGTGTGTGTAAAGCCAGCTGGTTGGTAGACACCAGATCAGTGTGTGTGAAGCCAGCTGGTTAGTAGTGCCAGATCAGTGTGTGTAAAGCCAGCTGGTTGGTAGACACCAGATCTATGTGTGAAGCCAGCTAGTTAGTAGCACCAGATCAGTGTGTGTGAAGCCAGCTGGTTAGTAGCACCAGATCAGTGTGTGTGAAGCCAGCTGCTTTGTAGACACCAGATCAGTGTGTGTGAAGCCAGCTGGTTGGTAGACACCAGATCAGTGTGTGTGAAGCCAGCTGGTTAGCAGTGCCAGATCAGTGTGTGTGAAGCCAGCTGGTTAGTAGACACCAGATCAGTGTGTGTAAAGCCAGCTGGTTGGTAGCACCAGATCAGTGTGTGTGAAGCCAGCTGGTTAGTAGCACCAGATCAGTGTGTGTGAAGCCAGCTGCTTTGTAGACACCAGATCAGTGTGTGTAAAGCCAGCTGGTTGGTAGACATAGATCAGTGTGTGTAAAGCCAGCTGGTTGGTAGACACCAGATCAGTGTGTGTGAAGCCAGCTGCTTGGTAGACATCAGATCAGTGTGTGTGAAGTCAGCTGGTTAGTAGACATCAGATCAGTGTGTGTAAAGTCAGCTGGTTTGTAGACATCAGATCAGTGTGTGTAAAGCCAGCTGGTTGGTAGACATAGATCAGTGTGTGTGAAGCCAGCTGGTTAGTAGCACCAGATCAGTGTGTGTGAAGCCAGCTGCTTTGTAGACACCAGATCAGTGTGTGTAAAGCCAGCTGGTTGGTAGACATCAGATCAGTGTGTGTAAAGCCAGCTGGTTGGTAGACATCAGATCAGTGTGTGTAAAGCCAGCTGGTTGGTAGACATCAGATCAGTGTGTGTGAAGCCAGCTGGTTGGCCAGGCCTGGGAGTGTCCAGTGCAGGGAGAGAGAAGGGACAGGGGAAAGGTTCACTGTGTGTTAGCACTGTAAAATAGGCTGACAAAGTGCATACATGGATGACTCTGTGTGGATGTGACATGTGTTGATATGGATGACTCAATATGGATGGTGTGTTACTATGGATGACACAGTGTGGATGATGTGTTGCTATGGATGACATAGTGTGGATGACTATGATGTGTCGTGGATAATTCTGACATGTTGCTGTTGATGATTGATGTGTTGCTATTGATCACTGATGTGTTGCTCTTGATGACTGACATGTTGATATCTAGATGACTGTGACCTTTTGCTATGGGTGACTGATGTATTGCTATGGATGGCTGCCATGTTGCTATGAATGACTGTGCCATGTTGCAGGCACCCCTGTGGTGGGTCATGTGGACAACCTGCAGCGACTACAGGAGATCTGTAAAACCCACAGCATGTGGCTCCATGTGGAGGGGTGAGTGTCCCCTGTCACCACTGACTGTGTGATTCAAGGTCTGTGAGTGTCATGAAGTCAGGACCGACTGTGTGAATCAATGTCTGTGAGTGTCATGAAAACAGGACTGTGTGAATCAAGGTCTGTGAGTGTCATGAAGTCAGGACGGACTGTGTGAATCAATGTTTGTGAGTGTCATGAAAACGGGACTGTGTGAATCAAGGTATGTGAGTGTCAGTTTCAGTTTCAGTAGCTCAAGGAGGCGTCACTGCGTTCGGACAAATCCATATACGCTACACCACATCTGCCAAGCAGATGCCTGACCAGCAGCGTAACCCAATGTGCTTAGTCAGGCCTTGGGGGTGGGGGGTGGGGGTGGGTGGGTGGGGGGGACCTATATGGACATCACACCACAGGACTGACTTGAGGTCTATATGGACGTTACACCACAGGACTGACTTGAGGTCTATATGGACATCACACCACAAGACTGACTTGTGGTCTATATGGACATCACACCACAGGACTGACTTGAGGTCTATATGGACATCACACCACAGGACTGACTTGAGGTCTATATGGACGTTACACCACAGGACTGACTTAAGGTCTATATGGACATCACACCACAGGACTGACTTGAGGTCTATATGGACGTTACACCACAGGACTGACTTGTTGTCTATATGGACGTTACACCACAGGACTGACTTGAGGTCTATATGGACGTTACACCACAGGACTGACTTGAGGTCTATATGGACGTTACACCACAGGACTGACTTGAGGTCTATATGGACATCACACCACAGGACTGACTGGTGACACTCTGCCACAGGAACAATCTGGCCACCCTGACGCTGTTCTCAGTGCCCACAGAGGTGTCGTCAGCCAAGTCAGGGGACAGCATCACAGTCACCCCAGGGACGTGGCTCGGTGTGCCTGGCCTCCCTTGTGTTGTATCCTTGGTCTGTGTGTGTGTGAGTGTGTGTATTTATTTTTGTAAATCATTTACATGGATATGAATTGAAATCATATACACTGTGGGCATAAGACTGGGTTATTTAAAGCATGTACTGTGGGAACATAGGTTTGAAAAGTAAAGTGATGTCAATTACATCTACAACATCCACATCTACACTGTTGACATAATGTAATTGTGAAAGTGAAAGTGTAATTGTCAGACAGTGAAGTGGGTTGTAGAGGTCAGTGTAGACACTGTGTACCGTAAAGTTCGGTGTATAAGCCGCAATTTTTTACCCCAGCTTCAGCCTCTGCGGCTTATACAATGATGCGGCTTATTTGCGGATTTTAACGATCGTGGGAGTGTCACGTTCTCGTCCATTCTTAGCTGCCCTTCAACTCACCAAAATCATGGTTTCTGTCCATGAATTTTTGGATGAGCTTCAGGATAGTGTGCTAACTGTTCACGTTTTAATAATCAAATCCGCACACATTAAAGCCTTCAGATCAGCATTCAGTTCTACTCTGCTCAAGCGTATACCCTCATCATGCCGAAAACACGACGTTATGCCTATGATGCAGCCTTCAAATTGAAGGTGATCGACCTAGCAGATGACAGTGCAAGCGTTGAACCAGCAGCGACCTCCACCTTCATGTTCATGAAGTGAAAGCGAGGCTAAGTCAGTGACAAGATGGTGGAAGAAGCTGTGCTGGATCTCTTCAACTCGGACACTGAAGACGAAGATTTTAGTGGATTCAGTGGACAGGATGACGTTGAATAAATGTGACTACCCCAAAATTATAGATCTTATTTTCGTTGTGTTTATTTATTATTTTTTTGTGGCACTAGCAGTATTTTCGCTTGCTTTTCTTTGTGTTGTTCCCACTTGTGTTTATTTCATAACCTACAGTATCAACAGCTTCTCTTAGTATCAGTATGTGTTCTGGTACCGGAAATAAGTGCGGCTTATAAACCGGTGCGGCTTATGTATGTACAAAGTTCAATTTTTTCCAGAATTTAGTGGGTGCGGCTTATATATCAGTGCGCTCAATAGACCGAACTTTACGGTAATTGTCAGATAGTGAAGTGGCTTGTAGAAGTCAGTGTACACACTATGTTTCCTGTCAGACAATGAAGTGGGTTATAGAGGTCAGTGTAGACACTGTGTAATTGTCAGACAATGAAATGGGTTATAGAGGTCAGTGTAGACACTATGTAATTGTCAAACAATGAAATGGGTTATAGAGGTCAGTGTAGACGCTGTGTAATTGTCAGGCAATGAAGTTGGTTGTAGAGGTCAGTGGAGACATTATGTAATTGTCAGACAGTATAGTGGGTTGTAGAGGTCAGTGCAGATGTTGTGTAATTGTCAGACAATGAAGTGGGTTGTGGAGGTCAGTGTACACACTGTGTAATTGTCAGACAATGAAGTGGGTTATAGAGATCAGTGTACACACTATGTTTCCTGTCAGACAGTGAAGTGGGTTATAGAAGTCAGTGTAGACACGGTGTAATTGTCAGACAGTGAAGTTGGTTGTAGAGATCAGTGTAGACACTATGTAATTGTCAGACAGTGAAATGGGTTATAGAGGTCAGTGTAGACACTGTGTAATTGTCAGACAGTGAAATGGGTTATAGAGGTCAGTGTAGATGCTGTGTACCGTAAAGTTCGGTCTATAAGCCATGACTTTTTACCCCGCTTCAACCTCTGCGGCTTATACAATGATGCGGCTTATTTGCAGATTTTAATGATCCCGGGAGTGTCGCGTTCTCGTCTATTCTTAGATGCCCTTCAACTCACCAAAATCATGATTTCTGTCCATAAATATTTGGATGAGCTTCAGGATAGTGTGCTAAATGTTCATATTTTATAAATCGCGACATTATGCCAATGATGCAGCCTTCAAATTGAAGGCGATCGACCTAGCAGACGACAGTGCAGCGACCTCCACCTTCATGTTCATGAAGTGAAAGCAAGTCTGAAGTCAGTGACAAGATAGCGGAGGAAGCTGTGCTGGTTCTCTTCAACTCGGACACTGAAGACGAAGATTTTAGGGGATTCAGTGAGCAGGATGACGTTGAATGAATGTGACTATCCCTAAATTATAGATCTTATTTTTGTTGTGTTTGTCGATTATTTTTTTGTGGCACTAGCAGTATTTTCGCTTGCATTTCTTTGTGTTGTTCCCACTTGTGTTTATTTCATAACCTACAGTATTGACAGCTTTTCTGTAGTATCAGTATGTGTTCTGGTACTGGAAATAAGTGCGGCTTATAAACTGGTGCAGCTTATGTATGTATAAAGTTCAATTTTTTCCAAAATTTAGTGGGTGCGGCTTATATACCAGTGTGCTCAATAGACCGAACTTTACGGTAATTGTCAGACAATGAAGTGGGTTGTAGAGGTCAGTGTAGACAC
This sequence comes from Babylonia areolata, assembly GCF_041734735.1. NCBI lineage: Eukaryota > Metazoa > Mollusca > Gastropoda > Neogastropoda > Buccinidae > Babylonia > Babylonia areolata. Next base: position 24,363,618 of record NC_134893.1, on the reverse strand, counting down.
TGTATAATTGTCAGACAGTATAGTTAGTGGGTTGTAGAGGTCAATGCAGACACTGTGTAATTGTCGGACAATGAAATGGGTTGTAGAGGTCAATGCAGACACTGTGTAATTGTCGGACAATGAAATGGGTTGTAGAGGTCAGTGTGGATACTGTGTAATTGTTAGACAGTGAAGTTGGTTGTAGAGATCAGTGTAGACACTGTGTAATTGTCAGACAGTGAAATGGGTTATAGAGGTCAGTGTAGATGCTGTGTAATTGTCAGACAGTATAGTGGGTTGTAGAGGTCAATGTAGATGCTGTCTAATTGTCAGACAATGAAGTGGGTTGTGGAGATCAGTGTACACACTGTGTAATTGTCAGACAATGAAGTGTGTTTTAGAGATCTGTGTACACGCTATGTTTTCTGTCAGACAATGAAGTGGGTTGTTGAGGTCAGTGTAGACACTGTGAAATTGTCAGACAGTGTAGTGGATTGTAGAAGTCCATGCAGACGCTGTGTTTCCCTGACGGAGTACAGACGCTGTACAAGTCTTCAGATGACATGTTGGTCCAAGCTGCAGGGCTGAGCGCCTTCAGCCCCAGCCTCAAGCTGAGCTGTCTGCCGCACTGGATGTGCCTGCTGACCATGGGCCATGAGGGCATCGTGCAACGTCTCACACACTCCTGTGACCTGGTAATCTCTGTGTGATTGGGGGGTTGTGGTTGTGTGTGTGTGTGTGCGTGTGTGTGTTGTGACTGGTATAGAGTGTGTAATTTCTGTGTGGTGATATAGAGGTGTGTGATTTCTGTGACATGGTATAGAGCTGTGTTGATTTCTGTGTGATTTCTGTGACATGGTATTGAGCTGTGTGATTTCTTTGACATGGTATAGAGCTGTGTGATTTCTGTGACATGGTATAGAGCTGTGTGATTTCTGTGACATGGTATTGAGCTGTGTGATTTCTGTGACATGGTATAGAGCTGTGTGGTGTGATTTCTGTGACATGGTATAGAGCTGTGTGATGTCTGTGACATGGTATTGAGCTGTGTGATTTCTGTGACATGGTATAGAGCTGTGTGATTTCTGTGACATGGTATAGAGCTGTGTGATGTCTGTGACATGGTATAGAGCTGTGTGATTTCTGTGGTATGGTGATTTCTGTGACACTGTATAGAGCTGTGTGATTTCTGTGACATAGTATAGAGCTGTGTGATTTCTGTGGTATGGTGATTTCTGTGACACTGTATAGAGCTGTGTGATTTCTGTGACATAGTATAGAGCTGTGTGATTTCTGTGGTATGGTGATTTCTTTAACAATGTGTAGAGCTGTGTGATTTCTGTGACATAGTATAGAGCTGTGTGATTTCTGCGACAGGCCAAACAGCTGTATGACAGACTGGACCCAATGACCACCATCAAACAGATTGTGAGTCCTACTGCTGCTTTCATTTTTACAGTGTGTGTGTGTATGTGTGTTTGTGTTTGTGTGTGTGTGTGTGAAAGAGAGAGACAGCTTGCGTGTTTGCGTGTGCTTGTATATGCATGCTTGTGGTAGTGCTCATATTGTATTGACTGTGCTCTTATTATATTTATGATATTGGTGATACTGTTAGGTACAGAGCTTTGATGATATTGTTTATTGTACAGAGCTGTGACGGTACTGTATTGTACAGAGCTGATGATACTGCATTGTACAGAGCCATGTTGATACTGTACTGTATTGTACTGGGCCATGATGATACTGTATTGAATTGCATTGTACTGTATTGTAGCGCAGAGCCTGGATGATACTGTATTGAATTGTTTTGTACTGTATTGTACAGAGCTGTCATGATATTGCACTGAATTGCATTGTTCTGTATTTTACAGAGCCATGATGATACTGTATTGAATTGTATTGTACTGTATTGTACAGAACCATGATGATACTGTATTGAATTGCATTGTACTGTATTGTACAGAACCGCGATCATGCTTTATTGCATTGTACTGTATTGTACAGAGCCGTGAGAATACTGTATTGTATTGTACTGTATTGAACAGAGCCGTGACAAGAAGGAGGCTGCCAACAAGAAGCAGTACAAGACGCTGATGGAACTGCTGTCCAAAGCCATCAATGCTCTGGTCAGTGCTTTGTCTCGCCCCTTTGTGCTGCACCTCTTGTTGTGGATGACATTTTCCCTTGTCTGGTCTGTCTGTTGGTACCTGTTAGCAGCTTGTTGTTGTCTTACAGTGTACGGTTACCTGTCAGCTGCTCATTCTTTCATAGTGTAAAGTTACCTGTTAGCTGCTTGTTGTTGTCTTATAGTGTAAAGTTAACCATTAGCTGCTTTTTGTTGTCTTTTTGTGTAAAGTTACCTGTTAGCTGCTTTTTGTTGTCTTGTAGTGTAAAGTTAACCGTTAGCTGCTTTTTGTTGTCTTATAGTGTAAAGTTACCTGTTAGCTGCTTTTTGTTGTCTTATAGTGTAAAGTTAACCGTTAGCTGCTTTTTGTTGTCTTACAGTGTAAAGTTAGCTGTTAGCTGCTTGTTGTTGTCTTATAGTGTAAAGTTAACCGTTAGCTGCTTTTTGTTTTATAGTGTAAAGTTACCTGTTAGCTGCTTTTTGTTGTCTTATAGTTTAAAGTTAACCGTTAGCTGCTTTTTGTTGTCTTATAGTATAAAGTTAACCATTAGCTGCTTGTTGTTGTTTCATAGTGTAAAGTTTCAGTTTCTCAAGGAGGCATCACTACGTTCAGACAAATCTATACACGCTATACCACATCTGCTAGGCAGATGCCTGACCAGCAGCATAACCAACATGCAGCCTTGAGTGCATGCATATATATGTGTGTGTACCTATCAGTGGATTTCTTCCACAGAATTTTGCAAGGAGACAAACACTTGTTGCCGTGGGTTCTTTTTCAGTGCGCCAGGTGCATGCTGCACATGGGACCTTGGTTTATCGTCTCATCCGAAAAACTAAACACTCAGACTGATTTTCCATTCAAACTGGGGAAAAATGGCAAGAGCAGGACCCTACCTCAGACTCTTACAAACTCTGTATTGGCAGATGAGTGTTTTAACCATTCTGCCACCTTCCTCCTGTGTGTAAAGTTACCTGTTAGGTACTTGCTGATGTCTTATAGTGCAAAGTTACATGTTGGCTGCCTGTTGTTTTTTAGCTGTTTCTTTTGTGTTGTCACTAATGTGTCAAAAATGTAGGTGGTCATAGTAGTCTGTATGTGAGTGTGTGTCACTGTGTCAGTTGGGTTTTTCATCACAAGTGGAGCAGTCTGATGATTACATTTTGATGATAAGTATTGCTGTTTCAGTTAGTGTTCTTTTTTTTTTTTTTTTTTTTTTTTTTTCTGCCCCATCATCTGCGCCGTTTCAGTGGCATTACTCCCACGCCGCTCATTGGATTCCCCCATACACGGCCACACCCGGGTTCGTCCGTCGCAGTTCCAGCGTCGGCAGTCCACAGGGAACCATCGATGTTAGGTCGCCAGGAGGCCACACACCAGAGGAGACCCTGCACTGCTGCTGAGTCACTTCGGTGGTGTTCAGTGGTGCCTGTTCTGTTTTAACGTACTTAGGACACCACCTACTAAGCCCCCTACTAACGACAATAATGGCTTAGTCGCGGAGCCAGACTGAGTGAGCGTCTCTCCCAGAGTGGAGACCGCCACCACGTCCCTCAAACAACAGCCCCCCCATGAATCTGCCGACACTGACGACATTGACAGGACTCACCCCAAGCACGGAAGTGGAGGGGTATCGAAACTGAGGTCACCATGAGAGCAGGGCATGAAAGGCCACAGACTTTGAGACTATTTTGTTTTTATATTGATGACGATGAAGGAGAAGGAGGATGACGATGATGATGACGATGTTGCTATGGAGGTCCATTTTGGTTTGGGACTGCGTGACAAGGCTGTACTCTACGCTTCCTGTCATAATGATATCCCGGCGTTAACCAGGCCCGAGAGATACAGACACTTGCAGTGTTGGTCAGGTAATTAGAGCAACACACCCAAAGACGCATCCTTGAAGTGGATGACACTCGACTGTGTGGTCCCAGTCTCCCCATTTAAGCCCACAGAACACTCATCTCTGGGTAGGAGCCGGCCACGGGCCGAAAAACCCACCTCCGCTGGGATTCGAACCCGCGTCCTCCCAGCCGTCAGTCCGCGACGCTAACCACTTCGCCACGGCGGCTGGTCAGTTAGTGTTCTGTCTGATGTTGTGGTGTTTCGGTTGGTGTTATAATGTGTGATTATTAGATTTGGTGTACAGAATGTCCTCTTATTATAAATATTACAGTGAGTGTTAGCGATTGCCAGCCCCAATATGGTGTCATAAGATGTGTGATGTTACAGTTGGTGTAAGAAGATGTGTGATGTTACAGTTGGTGTTTGAGGTGGCCAGCCCCACAGTAGTGTTACAAGGTGTGTGATGTTACCAATGGTGTAACAAGATGTAACATTGTGATATTACAGCTGGTGTTTGAGGTGGCCAGCCCCACAGTAGTGTTACAAGGTGTGTGATGTTACCAATGGTGTAACAAGATGTAACATTGTGATATTACAGCTGGTGTTTGAGGTGGCCAGCCCCACAGTAGTGTTACAAGGTGTGTGATGTTACCAATGGTGTAACAAGATGTAACATTGTGATATTACAGCTGGTGTTTGAGGTGGCCAGCCCCACAGTAGTGTTACAAGGTGTGTGATGTTACCAATGGTGTAACAAGATGTAACATTGTGATGTTACAGCTGGTGTTTGAGATGGCCAGCCCCACAGTGGTGTTCCGCTACACTGAAGATGCAGCAGGGCCTGGTGAGTGGGAATAGTGTCACACGTGTGTCTGTCTCTGTGTGTCTGTGTGTCTCTGTGACATGATGATATGTGCATTATGACACGACTCATTGACGCTATGACATGATGCTGTCATAGAACTCTATGTTATAAATGTATTCACAAATCTGCCCCTTCCTGTCTTTGTGGCTGCCTTCACCTCTACACTCCATCTTGCTCTCTATGACCGGCTTCGGATCCACTCTGTTTACGCATACCTAGATTCAAACACTCCACTGTTGGACGCCATTCTTTCTCTGTCTCTGGACCTTGCATATGGAATGAACTTCCTCATTCGCTTCGTCAGGTCTCCGCACTCAGCTCTTTCAAGTCTGGCCTTAAAACCCAGCTCTTCACAAGATAACCTCCCTCCCCTGCCTCTTCCTTGTCTTCAGTTTCTTCAGTTTTAGAGTTATTCATGCGTGTGAATGACTGGTGTAAAAGCGCTTAGATTTGTCTCTGCACAAGATTCAGCACTGTATAAATACTGTAACATTATTATTATCATTATTATTATGATGTGTGCACTGTGCAGGAGCCATTGTTGCACCCTATGCCTCCAGACAGGACATTGAGCAGGAGGGTAACGATGACAACATTTACTATGATGCCTTGAACATCTGGGTAATGCTCTCTTCTTCTTCTGGGTCAGGGTGTCTGTG